>NC_091857.1:29272477-29575507 GCF_037783145.1 Equus przewalskii | reverse complement strand
CCTCAACCCCAATATGATGGAATTTGGAGGTGGGCCCTTTGGAGGTAATTAGGTTTAGTTGAGGTCCTGAAGGTGGGGCCCCCATGATGGGGTTGGTGCCCTTATAAAAAGAGGAAGAGAGCACAGAGCTCACTCTCTCTCTCTCCTGACAACGTGAGGACACAGGAAGAAGGTGCCCATTTGCAAACCAAGAAGAGACTTTGCCAAGAGCTAAATTAGGTGGCACCTTGATCCTGAACTTTCCAGTCTCCAGAACTATGAGAAAGAAATGTCTGTTTTTTGAGACACCCAGTCTATGGTGTTTTCTTATGGCAGCCCAAGCTGACTAAGACACTGGAAAACTCTGGTAGCTACAAGAGACAAAGAAGAGGGTTCTTCCTCTAGATTTCAGAGGGCACCTGGCCCTGCTGACACCTTGATCTCGGACTTCTGACCCTCAAAACTGTGAGAGAATAGATTTCTGTGGTTTTAAGCCACTCACAGCAGCCCTATGAAACCAATACAAAGTGTATATCATTCCTAGTTACAGAAGGGATTTAAGATGATTTAAAAGAATGCAGTAAAAACATAAAGAAAAAATTAAAGGTGAGCGTGAATGCAAGTCCCAGGAAGACAGCCTTGTAACTGTATGCTTCAAGGGCCCTTCAGCTCCATTCCATTCCTAATATATAGAAGTGATAGGGGAAAAAGACATAAAGAGAGAAACTTAAAAAGACGTTATTGATATCAAAATTAAGTAAGTAACATGTACTTGGACCAAAAACAAGAGAAACTCGACATGGAGATGGGGCTGAATGCACAGGTGGGCTGGCCTCTGGGTCCGGATATGGGAAAGGCAGTTCCAAGCTTTACTCCTGTGGGATAAGAAGGGCTAACGGTGTCCAGGGTGTGGAGGGGACCAGAGACAGGCTTGAAACAAAAGGCTGGGCTGGGGCTCCCCTATCTGTGAGGGAGACTGAAGAATGCTACTGATGCTGTCTGGGGCTATTGCTTTTACCTAACTGGGCACTCACGGAGGTGGGAGGAAGCAAAGGGGCCTCTTGGCTTTGCCCTAAGCCAGGCTGCCCACTGGAACCTCCTTATCACCACAGCCCCAGCTGCCATGTGACTCTGGTTCTGGCCTGAGAGGCCCATGGGCAGTGGGAGTGATGGGGGGTGAGGGGATGTGAGCACAGAAAACAAGGAGGAGGAACTCCCACTTAAGATGACCCTGCAGACTAAAATCTCAAATGAAGAAACTGAATGCTTAATCACAATAACCAAGATGTGGAAGCAACCCAAGAGCCTGTCAACTGATGACTGGATAAAGAAAATGTGGTGCATACACACACACACACACACACAATGGAATACTACTCAGCCATAAAAAAGACAAAATCATCCCATTTTCAACAACATGGATGGACCTTGAGAGTATTATGTTAAGCAAAATAAGCCAGACAAAGAAAGACAAACACTGTATGGTTTCTCTCATATGTGGAAGATAAACAAATACATGCATAAAGAAAACAGATTAGTGGTTACCAGAGGGGAAGAGAGTTGGGGGGAGGTGGGAGAAAGGGGTAAAGGGGCACATATGTTTGGTGATGGATAAAAACTCCACTATTAGTGGTGAGCACGATAAAATCTATACAGAAACTGACATACAATAATGTACACGTGAAATTACACAATGTTATAAACCAATATGACCTCAATAAAGGGAAAAAAAAGAAAGTGAATGTTAAGAGTGAGCTAGATTTTTTTTTAAAATCAGCAACCTGGAAAATGAATTCTTAAAGAAATGAAAACAACAGCAAAATAGGAAAATGGCTTTCAAATAAATTTGGTTTGGGTCCTCCTGGAGATAAAGGATGAGAAATTATGAAACAGTGGCAGAAATGGACGTACAGATGGATATGAAAAAAAAAATTTTAATCCTGGGAATGAAAAATATGGTCACTGAAATACAGAACTCAAGAGATGAAATTAAACTCTATACTGGATGCAACTGAGAAGAGAATTAGTTGATGCTGAAGAATTTACCCAGAAAGCATCTCAGAGAGACGAAGAGGATGAAAATATGTGAACATAGTTAAGCATCCTGAAAAACCGATTGAGAGGTTCCAACATATTTCTCACAGGTATTTCAGAAGGAGATAGCTGGAAAATTCAAATGAGAATGTTCAGAATTAAAGAGAGATACAAATCCTCTGCTAGCAAGCGTACACTAGATGCTGTGCCCCAATCAATCAACTGATCAACAATCAACTCCCGCATAGGCATAATGTAATGACACACAGAGATAAAGACAATAGTCTTACAAAATTTAGAAAGAAGACAAACACAACTAAAACTTAGACTGAGAATAGATGTCACATTAACAGAAATGGATGTCAGGAGACAGCGGAGGAGCATCCGCGAAGAACCGAGCGACAGTCTACCCGGTGGGTGGGAAGCAGGAATGAGCTCAGGGGGTCAGAAAGGTGCGCCCACAGGATCTAGCCTGTCTCCTGTCTTAAAAAGGAAAGATCCCCAGCAATGAGACAAAATGCCACTGTTTTAAAAATTTCAATGTCACGTCCCCAAAATGTTTATATCATTTTCTTTGTTTTTTTCTGTGTTTGAAGTACATTATTTAAAAATAGAGGGAGAGTTAGATGGAGAGAAACGAATACAAAGAGCCAAAACCCAAGTGTGTGTGATGAAACAGAGGCAGGAATGAAGTACCAAAAGTACATGTCAATGGACCTTGTTTTTGAAAGAAGGAATCTGAGAATGACGTCTGGGCGTTACTGGAGCTCAGCCTCTTTGCCCCGCCCCCCTGTTTACACGCTCACCTCCGCCCTTGCTTGTTTCCCCATAAGACTTCCAACGCCATCTTTCTTTGCCTGCCGTTTGACTGCGTTATTCGTTTCCCTAAAACTATTCCTTTACCTCTTGGAAGCTTCAGAAGCTTGACTCCAATCCCATGCTTGGACCAACCTTCTCTGTTATTCCTCCCAAACCACTCCCACAGCCCCAGGAGGCTTTTTTCAAGGGTCCTTCGGCTCCGGGAAGGCTCCACCCAGCCACACGACTTTGGAGGAGTTGGCTTAAAACCAAGCTGACGTCTTGTCAGTGCCACAGAGTCAACCACTTTATGAAAATCACAGTTATCGCCCTCTTCCCCTCCAGCCTAGAACCCTACAGAGCTGAGGTTTCAAACAGGGGCCAGAGCCTGGGGTGAGCTACAGACATTAGTGGGAAGAGCCGTCCAGACAGAGCACACCAGTGAAGCAGTTGCGTAAGGCTGGGCAGAGTGAGTGGGGAGCGGTGGGAAGCGAGCCCTGGAGGTCGTTTTGATCTTTGCACTGGTCTCCCCATCTAGAAAGTTAGGTCCTTAGTTAGGGCTGGGACTATACTTAACACTCTTTAATCCTAGCATTTCTTTGAGTGCATAGTTAATAATCAGCAGGTCCCGCTCCAGATGAAAATAATTCCTTGAACTGCTACATCAAGAACTATTGTGGAGTGTAATGAACTTGGGTTCTGGAGCAAGCTGACTTGGCTTAGAATCTCAGTTCTGTCACTCATTAGCTGTGTGACCTTGGCCAAGTTTCCTAACCTCTCTCAGCCTCAGTTTATGTATCTTGAAACGAAGATAGTAAGTGTATCCATCCCATAGGATTGTTGTGACACATAAGCATTATGTGTATGAAGTGCTTGGGACAATTCCTGGTACCTACAAAGCATGCTATCATTGCTCTTTTAAAAGGGCATGGGCCTAGGTTTGTCAGATTTCCACAACCAACTGTATCTGAGCAGTCCATCACCACCATTCTTTTCTTTTTTTCCCCCAAAGCCCCAGCACATAGAGCACATAGTTGTATATCATAGTTGTAAGTCCTTCTACTTCTTTTATGTGGGATGCTGCCACACCATGGCTTGATGAGGGATGTGTAAGTCCACGCCCAGGATCTGCACCAGCAAACCCCAGGCCTCAAAAGCAGAGCTGGCGAACTTAACTGCTGCGCCACCAGGCCAGCCCCTATCACCACCATTCTTTATCACTGCTTTTCTTTCCGTACTTTCTCTCCATTTCTAGCTGCTCTTCTCTCAATTCTGATTTCTTTTTTCTCCCTTAGAAAAAATCTCAACACTCAGGAAAGACTCTGCTATTAGCCACGTACACAGTTATGTGAGCTGGAGTCACTATACTTCCGTCGTTTGGGGTGGGGGAAGGTAGGGAAGGCCTGTAGCTGGCGTCTAGTCTCCAAGCATGGGATGAATGTACGGTATTACCTGAGAAGAGCTTTGGGTAACACGGAGGAAGTGTGTCGGAGGGCCTCTCTTTTCACTCTTGAAGCCCCAGCATTCTTGCTGTGATTGTCAGCGCTGTGTTGTTAGAGTCCTAAAAGGCAGACCTCTGTGTTCCATTAACACTGCTTCCTCCTCCTCCTCTGCCTCTTCTCCCCCGACCCGATCACTCCCTCTCGCACACACATTCATAATGAGTTTTTGTAGAGTAGGCATATAGAAAATATCCATTTAAATAATCTTTTTAGATATATGAGGAAAAAGGTCGTTGAACACATAGTCCAATGATATGATCTTGTATCCCTTTTAAGTGATTTATTTTTAAATAATTTCAAACCTACAGAAAAGTTGCCAGAACAGTACAAAGAACTCGTGTATCTGCTTCACCCAAAGTCCTTGCTTTCCATCTCATTTACCCCGTCATTCTTATTCTTGCTGTCTCTATAGGTGCGCACGCACCCACACCCACACACATTCATTAGTCTTTCTCTGAGCCACACACCTAATACCCCTAAATTCTCCTGTGTGACCTCCCCCAAACAAGGCCCCTTTCTCACACAACCACCATCCAGCTTCCCCCATCAGGAACTCATGACTGACACTCCCAACCCTCCAGTCACAGACTCCGCCAAATTTCACCAACTGTCCCAGTGACATCTCTTCTTTCTTGCTGGTCCAGGATCCCATCCAGGAACATGTGTTGTGCTTAGTTGTCATGTCACATTTGTCTGTTTCGGTCTGTCTCTCCTTGTTTCGTGTGTCCTTATCAGTTTGAAGAGTACAGGCCTTTCATTCTGTAAGATGACCCTAGCCTGGCTCTATCCAATATTTCTTTGTGACCAGACTCAGGCCATTCGTTCTTGGCAAGGAGACGGTGAGGATGATGCTGTGCTCTCTCAGGGCATCAGAGCAGGAGGCACATGGTGCCCATCTACCCCACCACCCGAACCCTGATTATCTGGTCAAGTTGGTGTCTTCCAGATCTCTCCACTGTAAAGTCACCATTTTCCCCTTTGTATATAGTTAATATTTTGTGGGGAGATCATCTGAGATTATATGCTGTTCAATCTGCCCTCTCAATCTCAGCTATGATGATTGCCAAATGGTGATGATCTATTTCCATAATTCTTTTTACATTTTAAAGAGCTTTATTGAGATGTAATTCACATACCATACAATTACCCCATTTAAAGTATACAATTCAATGGCTTTTTGTCTATTCACAGAATTGTGCCTCCATCACCACAATTTTAGGACATTTTTAGAAGATTTTAGAACATTTTCAGTACCCTCAAAAGAAACCCAACACCCCTCACCTGTCACCCTCCAGTAGCCACAACTTGTACAGCCCTGGCACTAATCTACTTTCTGTGTCTATACATTTGCCTGTTCTGGACATTTCATATAAATGGAATCATACAATATGTGGTCCTTTGTGACTGTCTTCTTTCACTCAGCATATTGTTTTCAAGGTTCATTCATGTTGTAATTCATCTATCAGTTCATATCAGTAGATCATTTCTTCTTATTACCAAATAATATCCCATAGTATAGATATATTATTTATCCATTCATCAGTTGGCGGACTCTTGGATTGTGTCCACTTTTTGGCTATTATGAATAATGATGCTGTGAACACTCATGTACAAGTTTTCGTGTGGACATATATTTTCATTCCTCTTGGGTATATACTGAGGAGTGGAATTGCTAGATCATATGGTAACTCTATGTTTAGTCATTTCAGGAACCATTAGACTGTTTTCCAAAGCAGCTGCACTATTTTTCATTCCCACCAGCAGGGTATGAGGGTTCCAGTTTCTCCACATCCTCACCAACACTTGTGATTGTCTGCCTTTTTTGTTATCGCCATTCTAGAGAGTGTGAAGTGGTGTCTCATTGTGGTTTTGATTTGCCTTTCCCGGATGGCTGATGATGTTGGGCACCTTTTCATGTGCTTACTGGCCATTTGTATATCTTCTTTGGAAAAACGTTGTATTAATTTCTTAGGGCTGTTATAACAAAGTACTACAAACTGGATGGCTTTTACAACAAGAATTTATTCTCTCCCAGTTCTGGAGGCTAGAAGTCTGAAACCAAGGTTTCAGCAGGCTTGGTTCCTTCCGAGGATTCTGAGGGAGAATCTGTCCCATGTCTTTGTCTTCACTTCTGGAGACGGCTGGCAATCCTGCACATTCTTTGGTTTGTCACTGCAATCTCTGCCTCATCTTCATGTGGCGTTCTCCCTGTCTCCATGCCAAGTCCTCTCACGGCTGTCTTCTTGTAAGGAGACCAGGCATATTGGATGGGCCCACCTTGCTCCACTTTGACATCATCTTAACTAATTATATCTACAACAACCTGATTTCCAAATAAGGTCACATTTTGACCTTATTGGTGTGAGGGCAGAATTTCAACATATCTTTTGGGGGGACACAATTCAACTCATAACAAGTGTTCCTTCAGATCCTTTGCCTGTTTTTTACTTGAGTGATTTGTCTCTTTATTATTGAGCTGCAATAGTTCTTTAAATATTTTAGCTGTAAGCCCCTTACCAGATGTATGATTTGTTCCTTCTCCATTTGTTAGTTGGCATTCTATTGTAAAGAAAAACTTTCTCTTCTTCTCCATTTATTTATTTATTTGTTTATTTATATCATTATGGACTCTTGGACTCTTATTTTACTCATTGGATAGTAATCTGACAACCTCATTATTTATCTTGACTCTCAGTTGTCCCAGCTTTGGCCAGTGGGAGCTGGTTCAGGCTGGCTTCTGTGTCCTTTAGACAGATCTCCATGATTCTTCGAGTATTTCATTGCTTTGTGGTACAATAAGATGTTCCAGGCTCATTTTATACTTTCTCTGCCCCAGGCCTGAGTCACCCATTCTCCATAGAGCTTTTTCCCTTTTGGTGCAGGAGTGTTTAGAAACCAAGATCTGGGTGTTTAGTAGGTTCATGGTTACTGGAGTGTCAATGTCTCAGGGGAAAGAGATAGTAAATATATGAATGTGTAAGTGTACACCTACGTCTAAAACAGTATGTGTGTATATAAATACATACATTTTGTATGTGTATATTATATGTGCATGAATAAAATACATTAAAATATTTTTTAAGTTAATTTCTAATGATAGTTCCAATTCTAATCCAACACGTAAGGGTTCTTTCCAGCCTTCTCCCTTAACATCTTTGTCAGTCCATTCTCTGACAGTGAGAAACCAGCTTCCCACTATCCTCAATACATTTACTTAATGAATTAACTTATTTGTTTAATGCAACCAGTCTCCAAACCACCCTGGCTACTTTCTCTGTCTACCACCTCCATACCCCATTCCCAATACCAGGTGCCTTGGACTCCAGACACATTGCTGCTGCCAGCTCCAGGCTGGAGGAGAAGGGAAGATGGGCAGGGAAGAGAGGATAGGAAGAGGATACCTGATACCCTTTGTATAAGGAGTCAGGTGGCTAATTTCATCTGTCTTTCAATGACAAGAAAAAGTCGAGAGCTTCAGTTTATTTTGTAGGCCCCTTGGGACCCAACCTGATTTTCTGTTTGTTTGAAATGCACCCATGCTCTCTACCCAGGGGGATCCTGGTCACCAATCAAGACTTGGCTTATTTATCATTGCTGACGTGCTGCCTTCTCCGAGTTGCTCCCGCTGCCTTGCTTTTATGGCAGAAGGAACCAGAAACAAAGGTAAAAGTCAAACTACCAACTGGAAAAATTCTTGCTACATGTGAGACATCGTGATAGTAATTTTGATAATCACCTCAATAGAATAATGGGCAAAGGACATGAACAAAACACATAAAAAGATGCTCAACTTCTCTTTTAATCAACTGAATGCATATCAAAATGAGGCATCATTTATTTTTCTTTTCCAATTACCAATGATGACATGTACCAGTGTAGGCTTGGGGAAACAGTCCTTATGCTCTTGGTGGGAAGACCATTTCATCTAACCTTTCTGGAATCCAATCTAGTAATACTGTTTGTCTTTTGATCCATTAATTCTATTTCTTAGGAAGTTATTCAAAGCAAATAATTACTACAGGAATTTAAAATATGTATATATAAGGATGTTCCTTGCATCATTGTTTATGATATCAAAAGTTCAGAAAACCCAAATGTCTATCATTAGGAAATTAGTTCAATAAATAATGATAGGATGGAGTATAATGCAGCTCTTGATCAAGCAAAGATAGATCCTCATGTACTGATATATAAAACAATATTTTTCTTCTATTCATGACCCAAAAACCACACTCGTATAATACTACCCATGTGCCAGATGCTATTGTAAATATATTACAGATGTTAACTCCTTGACTCCTCTCAACAGCCCTGTGGGGGCATAAAATGCTCCAGGGGCCATGGTCTTGACACCACAGTCTGCTGCTAATGAAATAAAACAAAACAGACAAACAAACGAGTATTTTCAAGTGTATGCTCTCATTCATATGTCTGTGTGTTGATTTGAAAAAATATACAGAATGAAATGTTTGAAGCTTTCAACAGTGTTCTTTCTAGAAGTCGATATTAGTTTATATCCATCATGCATTATTAGTGAAAGAGAATTATTCAGTCAAGTGAAAAGTAAACTTGAGGAAGAGTGATGGTCATCAAGTCACCTTCCTGTGCTCCTCTGAAGATTATCCTTCAGGTGCCCCAATGCAGGCAGGTCTGTGTCATCCTTTGCTGGGGCAGCGGGCCCCTCACCATCTAGCCCTCACGCTCCTGCCAGCCCCTCCGGACCCTGCACCGTCTACATGTGCCCTTTGCTCTTTGTTTGTTCTCTAAGATACTCCAAAAAGACACCACCTAGGGGAGACTACAGGTGAAACCAGGGGGCTGGACCAAGACTATGATGCAGTGTGGCAGCACAAGCACCAAACTGGGAGTTGGGGAACGCTCTTAGCCAGCTGGGTAACACCAGGCACGTCCTTTCTGGGAGTCAGCACCTTATGGGAAAATGAATGGGTCTCCAGTGTCTTATGGACCCTCAGAAAAAACTCACCGGTGAGGCCACGAAAAACAATGTGTAGATACAGCATTGAGCACCATGCCTGATGCGGGGAGGTGCCAAATGAGGGGCCGTCACTGCCATTGTTATTCGATTTTTAGAGAAATTATTTTATTGAGGTCACATTGGTTTGTAACGTTATATAAATTTCACGTGTACGTTATTAAATGTCAGCTTCTGTATAGACTGCATCGTGTTCACTACCAAGAGCCTAGTTTCCATCCATCACCATACACATGTGCCCCTTTACCACTTTGCCCACCCCGACCCCCTTCCCCTCTGGTAGCCATCAATCTGTTCTTATCTATGTGTTTGTGTGTTTGTTTATCTTCCACAAATGAATAAATTACACAGTATTTGTCTCTGTCTGACTTATTTCGCTTAGCATAGTACCCTCAAGGTCCATCCAAGTTGTTGCAAATGGCATGACTATGCTATCATTAAAAAGACAAGAAATAAGTGTTGGAGAGGATGTGGAGAAAAGGGAACCCTCATAAACTGGTGGTGGGAATGCAAACTGGTGCAGCCACTATGGAAAACAGTATGGAGCTTCCTAAAAAAATTAAAAATGGAAATACAATATGATCCAGCTATCCCACTTCTGACTATTTATCCAAAGAACATGAAAACACTAATTCAAAAAGATATATGCACACCTGTGTTCATTGCAGCATTATTCACAATAGCCAAGACCTGGAAGCAACCCAAGTGCCTATCAATGGTTGAATGGATAAAGAAGATGTGGTATGTTATATATGTATACATGTACACATACACAATGGAATACTACTCAGCCGTAAAAAAGCCATTGTTATTCTTACCTGTCAGTGAAATGCAGATGTCAGCATGAAGGAAGGTACAGCACAGGAGGGGCACAGATCTGGAATCTGTGTATTTAAGAAAATATTCTCAGCTGTTAAGCCTGGTCCAGCCTCTGAGGGCTGAGGCTCAGGATTTGAGTTTTCTGGAGCTTGCTGTCGAGCCACCTTATGATAGAGAACCACACCAAGAAACTGGAAATAAGCCACAAAAATTTAAAGACCCTCCTCTTGTACAAAAAGCAAGCACTGAAATTCATGCCCATTATTCACAGGAAAATTCTTTCATTCCTAATACTAAAGTATCATTTTAATAACGACTAATATTTATTGTGTATTTGCTGTACTCCAGTCCCTGCCCTGAACACTTGATACGTATTATTTTATTTGATCTTCTCAATACTGCCCCGAAATAAGTACTGTTTCCATTTCCATTTTACAGATGAGGAAACTAAGACATGGAGAAGTTGAATAATTTGTCCAGGGTCACAAGCCAGAGAGTTTTGACACTTAACTCAGGGACCCTGTGGACAGGCTTGATTGTCTGGTTACACAACCCAATAGAGACAGCAAAGCAGAATGAAGGCAAGCAGAACTGACAGCTGAAAGACACCGAGAAGCTGTAAAAAGCAGACACAGCACCTTCCAAACCATCCCGGCCGGGTGCCGCCACTGAGAGGGGGAGGAGGGGCCCGCGGCTGCGGGCAGCTTTACGCTTTACCTTCACACCTCCTTTGTCAGTTGACCCCCAAGTCAATAAAAAAGGTTCCATCCAATTTGGTATCTTCTGTTTAAAAACAAGGATGAATACCATACAATTGAGTAAGAATGATGGCTATTTTTAAAAACTTGTTGTTTTAGAAGAGTGAAAAAACTATCTATTACTCTGAAAGTTAATTTAGGTAAACGAGATAACGTGCCAGGTTACAAGGTGCCTGACATGTATGAGGGATGTCATTCCTGGTCGATGGCAGCAACCCTTTGGGCTTACTGTGTTATATATATACAGCTCACTTCTTCAGACTTCAAATCAAAGATGAGAAACTCACTTTTAGTAAAAATCACTCTTTTTGCTTAGTAAAAATCACTCTGCTCTTCCCTCTGTTAGTTATGAATGGTGGCTCCTTTTTCCCTTCCTTCTTTCTTTCTTCCTCGATTCTTCCTTCCTTCCTTCTTTTCCTTTGCTTTCTCCTCTCCATTTTCTTTCTTTCCTTCTTTCTCACTTTCTTTTCCTCTCTCCTTCTCCCTCCCCCCCCCCCTTTCTCTCTCTCTCTTTCTCTCCTCTTTTCCTTTCCTTTCCTTTCAATGGATGGTGGCCAACGCTGGTGCCTGGCAGATGGAGAAGTGCAGGAAGAGACGGGTGTTAAGCTGCGAAGGACTCAAGTTAGGAGGCTTAGCAACTGGATGAGGTTGAGCCCATCAGCTCAACCTGAGCTGAGCCCGTCAGCTCAGACTCCCAAGCCCCAGCAGCCCACCCCCAGACCCTGAGGGGCAGGACCCTCAAGCATCCAGTCTCTCCTGAGCTCTCCCCGACAGTCCAGCCATAATTTATTGGAAGGGGTTCCCGGGGCCAGGAAGGCGTGGTCTGTTTTTGTTTTAATGGTAATTTACAACTCGGGCTGCCCTCGTGGTCACCTTCCCCTCTGCTCAAGTAGGTGAACACAATGTCTCCGCCTTGGTCGCCGTGGAAAGGGGGATTTCTCCGAGGGCGCCATGAATTGGCCGTGGCTGCGCCCCTGACAGCCGGGCAGGGGGGCGATTATCCCACACAGATGAGAGCCATTAACCAAATGGAGTGTGCCATCTTCACAGCACAAATATTTTCCCTGACCATAATACCCTCTTAAGGAGACCTCAAGTGGCCCAGCCTTGTCACCAGCTCTTCCAGGCACACCACCAATCCTTTTTACTGCTGCTGGCGTTTGCAGAGAGGAGAGGGCAAGAGGAAGGCAGGACCAGAGAACATCCCAAGAGATCCTGGCCCTTGCAGCCTATTGTACTTTCTCTCAAAGACAAAGAACCCCCTAAGCCTTTCTCTAGTGAGTTGCTTAAGCTTCATCAATAAATCAGAGTTCGGCTACAGCTATTCAGATGTGGCGGAGAAATCCTGAAGGCTCCGATGCATTTCCTTTCTCGGATACGTAGGATAGGGGAGATTTTTAGCCTAACGCATTTTGTTTGAATTCTCCCCCCTCCTCTTTTCTTTGTCGCTTTTCTCTTTTCTCTGCGGCTCCGTGTGGAACAGAAGATGCGTTTGTAGGCCTGAATCAGGGGGATTGTTTCCATCATCAGACCATTCACGCCCGCCCCTCCCCAGTTGTAAAACAGCAGCCCCGCCAGGGAACAGCGGCCCCATTGTGCGCGCCCCATACCACCCAGATTTCACCTCAGCCTCCCTGAGCCCCTGTTTTTGTTCCCAGTCAAAAGAAAGCATTGCTCAGGGGAGGGGCGGGGTGTTCCTATTGCTTCCACTAACACGGGGGTTAAAGGCAAGATTGATGGGAGAAAGTTCACCTAGAAAACCAGGATAAATTTCTTGCCGGCCAAGGCCAGTTGTTTCATTGTCCTGGGGCCATGTTTTTTGTTAATTATCTCTCACTCTCTCCTTTTATCGAGGAGAAAGTAGCAAAGTAGGGAGAAAGAAACAGGATATAGGGGTCAGGGGTCCCTTTGGGCCACCTAGGTATTCCATTTTGAAGGCTAGGATGGGTGAGGCCCAGGGTGAGTCTTGTCTAGCTCAGGGGTGGAGAAGGGTAGTGACCATCAAAATAATAACGAATTTGATGCTGTTATTTATGGTGAAAACTTCCCACCGCTGGCCCCTTGTATCCTTTCTCCAACTCCCAGGGTCTTTATCTTCTTTCTGCCCATTGCCCTCAACACACACACACACACACACACACACACACAAACACACACTCTTTTTTCTTTTTAATTTTAAGCCCCATGAAACTGTAAGGGGGATTTCAGAAAGGAGGGGGGAAAAAAGCCATCGAGAGAAAGACTAAGAAAGTTGATCCAAACAAGTACATGTTGTCAAGGAAATAAACCTTGGTGAGGGGAGGCATGAAACCACAGCTGCTGGATTTGGCCAGCCTCAGATGCTGGTGGTCATGACAATGATTCTTAATGGCAGTGCCCCAGCTCCCAACATAAATAGGGCTCAGCCTGAAAGGGGAGGAAATGGAACAAAACATTTCCTTGGGTACCACTGGCAGAGAAATAACATCAATTTCAGTTTGGGGTGGGGGGACAGCCAAAGAGTCTCCCTGTTTCCCCACATTAGCAAAGGCAAATTCATAACTCGCCAACAAAGTACCTTTGAAATGCAGCTGTGCTCCACGAACACACTGCCTTTTTCCACCCAGAGAGACAACCCTGTCTTGCCCAGAAAGAAAAGGAGAAAGAAAAAAAGCACACACTATTGAAAACCCACCAGAGAGGGGAAAGGAAGAAGGGAGGGGAGGTGCTGGCGGCTGGGGGCGAGGAGAGAGGGGAAATGCGTGGATCTTGGCAGATGCCAACGATAAGCTTTACCTAGTATAATGCAACCTTCTTTGCCTTTCCAAGAGGAGGCCTGTGATGAATGGCCACACAGATTCTCCGCAGAGGGACTGCACACAGGCAGCTGTTGGCCAAAGGCAGCCATGTGGCCAGGAAGGAAGCCCACTGGGCAGGCTCTGGCTCCCAGGTACCGGGCTCTGGGATCCCAGCGCCTCCGAGGAAGGGAGCAGCTGCTGCCCCCTGGGAAGAGGGACTCTGGGAATGTCTCCCACCAGGATCCCAATGGCCTGGGGATGTGTCTATATGATGGCACTGTGGGATGCAGCACAAAGATGGAACTCTGGGTGTGTGCTTCCCCATCAGGCCCTCCAGGATAAGCGATGACCACAGCGTAGGCAGATCCAGCTTCTACAGGTAAGAAAAAGCCTGTAAGAGTATGAATACAAAATTAGATGTGAACAGGAATATTTATTTAGGATGAGAAAAGACATCACAACAAACTACAAAAGTTAAAACCTGGAAAATACCACAAACATCATAAAATCCAGAAATAAATATGGTGTAATATATGTATCATTGTCTCTGTCTATTTTTTTGAACTGCTGGATGCACCTGTATGACACTTTTCCGCAGACTGTTTCTCACCCTATGTGTTTCAAACCTTGTTTCTCCTCCACCACCCACCATATTCTGATGCTGGACACCAAAGGATGTGTCTGTATCATGATTTGATTTCTGGCCCTGCAGCCCCTTGTCACCGTGCTGGGGGCCTCCACCCTGTGGGCAGCAGGGGTCTTTCTGGAAGCTGTTTCTATACTCAGGTGACTAGCACTAACTCAACTATAGGGAGTGAATGCAAAGCACACAAGTAAATCTCACTAAACTAAACACACACCCCCATGCCTGATTCCACCACCCCTTAGCCACATCCCAAAATGCTCTCAGCCACTCTGGCACCCACAGACCCTGGGGAAGTGGGAAAGGGGCAGTCGGAGTGGAAAGAGACAGTGGTCTTAATCGATTGTGGCTAAAACATCTAACAGATGCAAATTTTATGAAAACATATGACCATGTGAACAAGTTGGTAGGGCCCTTCCCAAGCTTTGGAAGGGAATTTGCAAATGAGGGTCCTGTAAGCTTAAGCTTTATTAGCTTCACCATAATGTGGTCTCTGCCCACACGGGTTACTGGGTCAATGTCAATATCTGCGTAGCTGGGCCCTGATCATCTTCGAGGTGTACTCACGCCATGAAGCCTTCCTGGATATCCCCAGGGAGAAACCCTGGACCTCATTAGGGCCATTTTACCCTTCTACACTGCATGGTCCTTATTGGGGTCCCAGGGACTATAAGTTGCTGCAGGACGAGTACTCTGTCTTATTCCCGCTGAACTCCTACAGCAGCAATCACAGTCACCTGCCAACATGGGTCTCAGTAACTACATGTCAAGAAAACAAGACAGCAAATGAATGATGCCAGTTAAAACCCCAAGGGTAGCTGGCTTACACGAAGAAGGTTTGTGCTTCCCTGCCCTGCTCTGGGGCATGAAAGGGACTTGGAAAGAAGCGCCAGTGCTGGGCAGAGATGACTTGATGTAACCAGAATGGTTTCAGTGTCACTTTCCAAGATCAAGAAAGAAATTTCTGCTCCCCAAGGTGCCCAGTGACCCTGTGCGCTATTAACCCCAGGCTCACCCTCGGTGCCTGGGAGCCATTGCGTAGGTGGATTTCTATCTTAACGTGTGTGTCATCTGTTCCTTCCTGTGCTAGGAGCTGAGAATTGTCCCATGAATGAATGAATAAATTTGAGCCAAGCATTTTATAGAAGCTTGTATGATCCACACAAGCCAATGAGGCACACTGGAAAAGAAAATGTTTTGGAGGCAGAGAGAGAGAGAGAGAGGTGGTGGTGGTGGGTGAGGGGAGAATGGAAATCAGCAGGCTGCCATGTTCTGAATTGGCCACTGACACTGATGGATCCTCTCCTTGGAGTTGAACAAGCAATTTACGGGCCTGCAGGCCCTCACTCACACAATTCCTCACTCTAAATGAAGGGTCCACTCTGGTAAATTACCGTGCCTTTCTCTAGTTCACCCTTCTCAGCACTTGACCTTACCGCTTTTCACTAACCCAGCCCTGGTATGCCTGGAAAGACACAGCTCCTGCGCAGGGCTGAAGGACGCCAGCTGGATCCCAGCCTTTCTCCAACTGGAGGTCACCACCAACGGCACAATTCAGCAGCAAGCAACTGGCAGCCATGTGGAAGTCAGTAGTGTCCTGGTGTAGTCGTGAGAGCTCCTGCTGATCCACCACCCTCGGATCTAACGGAGAATAAAAATGCCACCCCCTTCCTGTTCTGATGAGTCCGGTCTCAGTTCACAGCCCTTCTTCCCTTCCTCCTGGGTGACAGCGGTGAGAGGTGAGGATGGATCTGAGCTGACATTTGCGCTTCCTGGTTTATACTTTTCCATTACCAATATGGGTGGGGCCTTAAAATACGAGTCTATGAGTTCTTGTTTCTTGTGCACTCCTGGATACAAACACCAAGTACACGCTCCCTGATTTGATGGAGCTGAGAAGAGAAGGGACGCCCACCCAGCTGAAGTGGATTTCCTTTCCGAATAGCAATGGATATGCTTCCACGATACTGATGCATTTTCTTCAGACCCTCGACTGCATGCGCCAAGTGGGCTATACACTGGCCACACTTGACTCAATCCCGTTCGTGGATTTTATAGTATGCCTACCCTGTATGAGCCACTATGTCACGGAAATCCTAAGGCGTATTTTTTTTTTTTTTTTTTTAAGATTTTTTTTATTTTTTCCTTTTTCTCCCCAAAGCCCCCCAGCACATAGTTGTATATTTCTCGTTGTGGGTTCCTCTAGTTGTGGCATGTGGGACGCTGCCTCAGCGTGGTTTGATGAGCAGTGCCATGTCCGCGCCCAGGATTCGAACCAACGAAACACTGGGCCGCCTGCAGCGGAGCGCGCGAACTTAACCACTCGGCCACGGGGCCAGCCCCCTAAGGCGTATTTTTAAGAAGCAACAATATTTGAGCTGGGCTGCTCCCAAGGAATTGGATATTCAGGGATTTTTCTTTTAACCATGCCATGGACAGACGAGTTACCCATTTCTGTTTGCATAGTATTTCCAGAAAACAGAGCCAGGTCTAAAGCAAAATGCATCAAAGGAAGGATAGACTCTTGCCCCTGTTATTTTACTTCCACTCCTTTATCTTTCCTCTTCCTATTCAAGAGAGCTCGAGACGTAGAGGAAAAGCAGAAAAGCCGCTGTGGAATAATTACAAGTCTTTGCAAGATGTCACTTAGAGTAAAATTTCTGCTGCTCAAAATCAGTCCTTCAGGCGTTGATAAATAAATGGACATTCGTTTCCCTTAGTCTTAATCTTTTAGCGAAGTTTGGAGCTTTGTGAGGGTGTGAATGTATTTGTAAAATGAAAACTAAGTTATCTGACGGGGTGCCATGTGATTCTGGCTGTTTCAGGCCCAATTTCTTTGTTCTCAGTATTGAAGCTTAGCGTGCTCACAGAGAGGCGAGAGACAAAGGCATTTGGCACTACGAAGAAAGTATTTGATTCAACTTGTTTTTCTATTTTCTTCTCCTTTCTGTTGTGTCCTAACCGCTATTAAGTAATCAGTGAGGTATATAGCTGCTTATAATAATACTCCCATGGGCATATTATTTAATCTCAATCAATTGGGATTGGAGAAATAAAAATACAAGAAAATCCTATAACTCAGCGCTGATGAGCCCATGGGGGAAGCAGATATTTCATTCTTTGAGAACCGGTACAATGCCTTTTGAGGGCCTTTGGCCATCAATACAGGTCAAAGGTCCTAAAAATGCTTGTACTCTTTGACCCCGTAATCTCATTCTTTGGAATTTATTTCAAGGAAGTAATTTAAACGAAGAAATGGTGTAGGTATTGATACATTTATAGCAGTGTTATTTATGATAGTGAAAAACTGAAAATGACCTAAAGGTTTAGCAACGGGCAATGGATAAACAAGTTATGAAATATGGATATAATGAAACATTACCTATTTACTAAAAAACATAAAGTTGATAAGTAATTAGGACCATGGAAAAGAACGCAAATGTCATATCCACCGAGTTGTCAGAATGATGTTAAAACATTACATAGGTAAATAAAAATCCAAAGAGAACATGGAGAAATGAAAGCAGTTGTTAAATAGGATGGTAGAAATATGGGCAAAAGTTGTCTAAAATGAAAATGGCAATTTGTTTTATGTTTTAACTTTTGTTTAACAAATGTTAGTTTTAACTTAGGAGAAAGCTTCTATGGCACTCCTCCCATATTAAGCATTTCTATTACCTCATTCACTCCTCTATCTAAATCTTTATACCTTGCCAAGTAACTTGGGTTACTAATTTTAAATTAAATAATTATTTTAATAAAGAGACTCCAATCAGAACAAAATAGAGGCGACCTATGTGTTAAAAATAGCTCATCTTGCTATCAAAGGCCATGAACCCAGATGAAGGGAGGGAAAAGCCGTGCCCCACCATCCTTGCTTCTACCCCCAGACCACCACACATGCCGGCAGCCTGACATCTTGGATTCTGTTCACTTAACGCAGGAGAGGGGCTGTGGGTCTCAGTTTTTAATATTCCCAAACAAGCTTTCTTGGCAAGCAAAAAGAACCAGCCTCCAAATTTAAAACAAACAACGAAACAAACAAAAAGCATCAACATATTATTCTCTATTCCTTCCTCTGCGCATCAGACGGGAATCTGTTCAGAGTCTGCACGTGAATGGCGTCCATTGCTCTCAAAATTAATATTTGAGTTGTTCAGGGGAGGACAAGACTGGACCTTGTGTGCAGTAGCCAAGGACACTGAGCAGCTTTATATCACAGACAATACCGGGGCTGTGTAGAGAAAGAAAAGGCATTGCGCTTTGGTGGGATCCTGCTTCTTGCCCCCAAACTGACGAGCCACCCTCATCCTTTGGCTCTGTGCAAGGAACCGTTTGGCTCCCAGACTCAGGGTCTGTTCTCCGAGGGTTCTTCATCAATCACGAGTTCTGTTGGCCCCACACTGGCCGATTGGATCCAGCCCACCAGCTGCTGTGGAGACGTCTGTGTGGGTGCCTGCAAAGGGGGGGCGCAGATGTGTGTCTGTGTGATGGGAGACGTGGCCAGATGCTACTGGGAGCCTCTGCTAACAGCGAGCTCCCAGCTAGCTTATCTGCAGAAAAAACTTGCCCAAATTTGCTCCGATAAATAGAGAGGGCCCCCTCTTTTTTGGTCAGTGGAGATATTCACATGGACTTTGTGGGGAGCTCAAAATAATACCTTATTATCTGGCTTAATAAAGCAAAAGGGGTTTCATGTTAATTAGACTTCTAAATTACTAATGCTTATTTCATATGGTGCCAAAATTTGTTTTAAAACTAACAAATTTAGGCAAAAGTGACTTTTAAAAGTTCGTACTTGTCCTTGCCTTCTTAATCAGAGTTTTATAAATACAGTAAATCCACTGAAAATACAGATTCAACTTTTCCTGATGGTTTTTCATTAGAATTTTAAACTCACTTGTTCATATGTGAATAGCCTGATTTTTGTTTTATGGAATGGTTTGTTTTTTTTTTTAATTTCACGCTGCTCTCTCTCATTGTCAACTATCCCTTTTTGTGGCATCTGTACCTCCTCTTTTGTATTTTCAGAAGAAAAACTATGCCTTTCATTTACTCAAAATCAGCAACATTTATTGAACTCGTAAGTCAAGGACTTCAGTTTAACGTGAGGTCTTAGCCATGAAGAGAACACACAGAAGTTGAATATTTACTTTATGCCCCGCCCCAGGATGGATTGGCTGAGAGGTCATAGCTGGACCCCATGGCTCAGATCCTTGCAGGTCGTGAAGGTCAGTTACAGACTGAGTGTGGCCAGTGAGCAACAGTTGTCAATTCCACAGTCCCGACCCACCTTCTGGTGTGCATGTTTTATTTCTGAGCAGAGAAACGGATACATGATACGTGGGACAGCTGGTCTGGTATGAGTAAAAGGTAGATATCAGACAGAGAGAATGTAAAGAGGCCTTAACAAGATAATGATGTATATTTATGTGCATATATGATGTATATGATGTGATGTATTTACACGTATATGTACATATGTATTATATTGCCACCTTCTATACAAATATCTGTTAATTTTTCTAGATTGGGTTCCTCCTCTTCTCTTTTTCCTCCTTCATCTCGTCATCAGATTCTAGTTGGGTACCCCTGGTAAATAAGGGTAGGATCCTATAAACAGACCTAGTTTATATTAGAATAACCTAATATTCTTCTTTTCAGAACCCTAAGAAAGATAGTTTTATTGTCACAAAATAGAAAGAAAAATGAGGGAGAGAGAGGGAAAGGCGTTATTTCCTTATTTCCTTCTCTCTTAAGGTGGATCTCAGACAAGGAGCTTCCCAGGATTGGCACCATCTGCCACCAGCTGGATAGCCACTGGGGGACTGGGTCTCCCATTTTGTCCATTTGGTTTAATTTTCCTCGTCCTTCATTTCCAATTCTAATCTGCTGAAAATGTACTTTTTTTTTTTTTGAGGAAGATTAGCCCTGAGCTAACTACTGCCAATCCTCTTTTTGCTGAGGAAGACTGGCCCTGAGCTGACATCCATGCCCATCTTCCTCTACTTTATATGTGGGACGCCTACCACAGCCTGGCTTTTGCCAAGCAGTGGCATGTCCGCACCCGGGATCTGAACCGACGAACCCCAGGCCGCCGAGAAGCAGAACATGTGAACTTAACCACTGTACCACCGGGCTGGCCTCTGTATTTATTTTTTCAAAAGAAAGCAAAAAAGGAGAAAATATATTTAAAGAGTATAAGTCCGCAACCACTGTTTTTCTGAGTTGCAGATCTTCTTCATAATTAAATTCTTCAGGAACATCAGTATCCATGGCTGGCAAAGAGCAGCAACAATCGCATGGTCTCGAACGCAGTTCATTGAGTTATAAGACGCCCGCGTCTTTCCCTCCTCCAGCAATCATATATTGTTCCTAAATACCTGGGACACAGCTGTGCTTCTGGGGCAAATGCTAAGTCACACGGCGATAGAGAACAGGCTCCCGCTCCTGCCTCTGAAAACCCCAAGTCGCAGCGTCCAGCTGTCAGCTGGTGGAGGAAACCGGGTCTGTCAGCCTTTTTCTGGAATGTTGTATTTCCAGGAGGAGTGAATGAATGGCTGTGAGGCTCCCGTGCCCTCCACAAACTGCAGAGCCCCCGTTGACGTCTGCTTGGCCGTTAGCTGAGGTTAAACTATCGCTTTCGAGGAGAAAATGTACTGCTCTGAAGGTTTAAGCAGGAGTCGGATATTTGCATAGTCTGAAAGTATTTAAAAATCACAAAGGGAAAAATAGTAAGTTTACTGTGGAGAACCTGGCAGGTAACGCCTGTAGGGGAGGAAGACTCTTCCTCTACCTAATGTGGGTTCGTCTGGCCGGAGAACAAATTAAATTCATATGAGACAGAATAGCAAGAGAAAATTAAACCTCATAAGCTTTATGAGGACCATGGCCCGGGGCCTTTCTTCCCGAAGGAAGAAAGGGCACCGAAGAAGTGGGGTGCACAGAGTGGTTATATACCCCCAAACAGGGTGTTTCACATATGATTGAAATGTCCCTCCCACAATAGTCACAAGATTCCTGTCTCAGAGGGCGTAGCAGGAGGCAAGTCTATTGTCTGGAGCTGGGTGGCCACAGGTGAGCGCAGCAATCAGTTCCTAGCCTAAGGAAAGATGCTTAATCCTTAAAGAAATGCCAATGTTGGGAGGGGGAGGGAAGCTGCACCCTTATCTCAAGGGCCCTTGTTCTTGCCATAGGGAATATCCAAAGCAGATATACAATGCATGCTCAACAGCCTCAGTCAGGCCCTTCTGGAAAGACAACATCAGGCCAAATTAGGTTTACACTTGGGGCCGGCCCTGTGGCCGAGTGGTTAAGTTCGGGCACTCTGCTGTGGTGGCCCAGGGTTCGGATCCTGGGCGCGGACATGGCACCACTCGTCAGGCCACGTTGAGGCGGCGTCCCATATGCCACAACTAGAAGGACCTGCAACTAAGATATACAACTATGTACCATGGGGGATTTGGGGAGATAAAGCAGGAAAAAAAAAAAAGATTGGCCGCAGTTGTTAGCTCAGGTGCCAATCTTAAAAAAAAAAAAAATTAGGTCTACACCAAATGGCTTCCTCATGTACTCCAATATATCCCACTGCTTGCCATCTTTACCCATCAATGTACACATGGGAGAGGCCTAGGCAAGCCAAGCAACCCGCCAAAATGGTCCAAACCACCACCCCAACCATCACATCCAGCTAAAGACAAAGGAGGACGCTGGGGGTGGGGGGAGCCAGTTACAGGAGGTTACCAGACAAGCACAATAAACAAAATGCAGATTTAAGTCCTTGCCTTTGGCATTGATTAAGAGTTTCTAGAGACAAGGTCATCTCCTTTCTTCTTCCTGGTACAGAGAGGGAGATATCTTTACAGATGGAGAATTCCTTTACAATGTAAATGTCTCCTAACAAAGGGCAAGCAAGTTCCACCCTCAGAGCCTCCTTCCCTGTCCCAGTTTATCAAAAGCAATCAGCCTCAAATAATCCTCATGCCAAAAAGACATATCTTGGGGTGGCCAAATCCAGGTCCCCACACACCTTAGCCAAGTGATGGAGGTAGACGTGGTACACTGAGGACACATCAGTCACCTTGAGGTTTCCCTCCACCGATGCATAACCCTAGTCTAATCACGGGAATCCATCAGGCAAACCCAAATTGAGGTGTGCTATGGATTGAATGCTTGTGTCCCCCGAATTCATATGCTGAAACCCTAATCCTCATGTGATGGTATTAGGAGGTGGGTAATTAGGTCATAAGGGTGGTACCCTCACAAATGGGATTAGTGCCCTTGGAAGAAGAGATGAGAGAGATGCTCGCTCTCTCTGCTTGTGAGGGTACAAGAAGAAGATGGGTGTCTGCAAACCAGGAAGGGGGACCTCACCAAGAATTTCTGAGAAATAAATGTGTGTTGTTCAAACCCCCCAGACGACGGTGTTTGTTATAGCAGTTCAAGCTGACTGAGACGGGAGCGTTCCACAACGTCAGGGACCAGTACTCAAAAGTGTCACGAGAAGTGTCATGAAACCAAGGGAAGACTATGGAACTGAGAAGAAGACAGGAAGACTAAATGAGATGTGGCATCCTGGATGGGACCCCGGACAGGAAAGGGACTTAAGTGGAAAACTGATGACTTGTGAATGAGTTCTGTGCTTAGTTAACAGTCTCGTGCCAAGGTTAACTTCTTAATTTTGACAAGTACGCTGCAGTTATGTAAGATGTCAAGAAAGGAGAAACGGGTGAAGGGGATCCAGGAACTCTGCGCTATTTTTGCAACTCTTCTGTAAGGATAAAATTATTAGAAATAGGGGGCTGGCCCTGTGGCCGAGTGGTTAAGTTCGCGCTCTCCGCTGCAGGCGGCCCAGTGTTTCGTTGGTTCGAATCCTGGGCGCGGACATGGCACCGCTCATCGAGCCACGCTGAGGCAGTGTCCCACATACCACAACGAGAAGGACCCACAACGAAGAATATACAACTATGTACCAGAGGGGCTTTGGGGAGAAAAAGGAAAAAATTAAATCTTTAAAAAAAAAATTATTAGAAATAAACGGAAGTACTGCTGTGACTCAAAATGGCCAAGTGCAACTGGAAATGTCAGCATTTTTGAGAGCAAGTGAGCAAAAACTACACTGAGCTTATAAGAAAGAAATTTGGAAAGGCGCTGTGGAGAAGCCTGAAGGAATATTAGGCAGGCTTAGAGTCCTCAATGTGGGAAAGAAACCGATAAATCATCCAGAAAGCTAAGGAGATTATCGATGGTTTTTACTCCCTGATCCTGTTTACCTCCCCCTGCTCATTAGAAGTAATAAAGATGTGCGGGTTGAAGCTAGTTAGTCTCAATTTACTATTCCCGTTTTGTTTCCCGTCCTGTAAAACTTCCAAAACCTTGGCTTTACCTTTAATTCAATAGCAAGAACCAAATGGAAGTAATCAAATCCAGCTACTGTTATTATGTAAAGCCGTTTTCGTGGACCCCTGCTTTAAGGAAATGATTCCTATTAACATGCAGATTTGCTGGGGATTACCAGAAAGTGCCTCAAAATAATCATCAGAAGATGTCTTTCTAAAGAATACTTTTCTCTCTGACTTGGACCAGGATTCAGTCCATAAATCTCTCCCTTCTTCTGCTCGGGGACAATTTGGGACTAGTGCGTGACCAGGATGGGAAAACGGGGACTCCAAACTCACAGAATTGAACACAACTGAAAATACGGAGCCCAGTTTCCTCCCCCTGAGTTCTCCTGATTTTAAAGTTCTGTCACAGCCGGGTCATAGGGAGAGCATTCTGGGGATGCGAGTATTAACACTGTATGTGTGTGTGTGTATGTGTGTGTGTGTGTGTGTGTAGAGAAGACAGGAAGGTGTGAATTCTCTATGATGCTTTTACTTGACTGCACTAAGTATAGAATTTCACATACCAGAGAGTGAGAGCCAGCACCTGCTGTGGTCAAGGAGAGAGGACTCCACCACCGTCAGACTGGGGTTGGAAGCCTTGCTCCACCGCTGTTTACTCTCAGTGACTCACTTAAACGCTCCGTGCCTCTGTCATCTTAGCTGTGAAAACAGGATACCGTATTAGTGATACCTACCTTTAGGGCTGTTGTCAAGATTATATTAGCAAGTCTATATGAGAATTAACTCATGGAAGGATAATTATTGGAAGCTAAGAATTTTCCTATCTTACTTTAAAAAAATATATATATATGTACATATATGTTCCTTCTATATATATGTATATATAAATCTTCAGTATATTTATCTATAATGGGGAAAATTCTAAGCAATCTCAGTACTGAAGGGTAGCGGAATATGCCACCTCGAATATGACTGCAGGAGTTCAGGACCTGCCAGCCTAAAATATGCCATTTTGGGATATTGATTATTTTGAGCTGTAGGCACCTGAAAACCAGCAAACAGGAAGAGACTTTCTCTGAGCTCCCCTTATCCAGGCTGATCCTCCAAAAGGAAGTCAATTATCATCAGTCTCCTCCCAGGGAGCGTCCACAACCAGGGAAGATGGACTCGTCACAGGAGAGCAGCCTAGACAAACTTTGTCACAAACTATCATATCTCCCATCTAGTCTTCTAAGGGCCCCTCCATCTTCCCTAAAAATCATTTACTTTCCCCTAAGAGGTCTACGTCCTCTCTGCCCTTCCCCTATTAAGATGATGTTTAATTCTGAATTCGAAGCCACCCCGGGAGTCACTCTTCTTTCCCTGGGTACCTCCGATGTATCACGAGGTATACGTGTTAGTAAACTTGTTTTTTCTTATTCATCTGTCTTCTATTACAGAAATCTCAGCTAAGAACTCAGAAGGGCAGAGGGGAAATTATTTTTCCTCTCCTGGAACACCCATCAATAGGGAAATGATTAAATGCTGAGAGAGCCACTCAATAAAATATTCTGCACCCATTAAAATAATTTCTCTGAAGACTCTGGAGCTACCTGTGGCAATGATGAGGAAGGGAGATCACAAACCACTATGCACATTATAACTATACCTGGAAAAATACAAATGCATATGGCAAATAGCTGAAAGGGAATCTGGAAACATTAAGTAGTTCTATTTGAGTTGTACCATTATGGACGATTCCCAGCTCCCCTATTTTCCAGCCTTTTAATAATGATTTTTAAGAAGTTTTTTTTTCAAAAGTGAAAAAGTTTTAAGTAAAAGATAACAGTGGAATGAGAATTTAGCGGCTGCTTCCATCAGAATATCCTTTTTTTCTCGCTCTCCCGTCCCTCCTATGCCTGATCCCCGTCTCATCTAAAAGTGACGCATGGGCTTCATTCAAACGTTGCCGGTATCTCCCAGGAGGGCGGCCGTCTGCACACGGAGACTGACCTGCGGAGGAGGCTGCAAATGGACCTGGGATTCAAACTCAGTTCTTGGGCCAAGGATTTGATTCAAAATTTTGGAAGGACATTTTCCAAATCCTTTTAAAGATTTGGTTTCTGTACTTACAACACTGACATAAATATGTGGGCCCATTTTATTTACAAAACAGACTTCCTAACAGGCACATTCTAGCACTGATCTGTTTCAAATAGTCAGTTGCAAAATTAGGTACAAAACTCGCAAACAAGACACGATAGTAGACATTTTATTTCCACAGCTATTAATTATAATTGGCGCTTCTCCATTCTCCCTGTCTAGTGCTTTCTATCCTGCCTTCCTGGATGAATGTATGCACTATAGATTTTGAGGTGGGGTGCAGATGCAAATTAAAATGGGCTGCATTTTTATTTATTTATTTATTTATTTTGAGGAAGATTAGCCCTGAGCTAACATTTGCTGCCAATCCTCTTCTTTTTGTCTTTTTGCTGAGGAAGACTGGCCCTGAGTTCACATCCGTGCCCATCCTCCTCTACTTAATATGTGGGACGCCTACCACAGCATGGCTTTTGCCAAGCGGTGCCATGTCCGCACCTGGGATCCGAACCGGCGAACCCCGGGCCTCCGAAGAGGAATGTGTGCACTAACCACTGTGCAACCAGGCCAGCCCCTGCGCTGCATTTTTAAATTGTACATATTATCCCTACCAACCAAGAAAACTGAACAGCTAAGAAAATGAACTTTTTAGTAAGTTTTAAAGTCACTTAGCAATTTTTTGAAAATATCCTTTAAAAAAAATACAGTAGTATTTAGATAAGGTCAGGGTGAGCGCAAGGAGGAACCTAGAGAAAATCAAGTTTTTCTTCCCAACTTTGCCAAAGTTCTAATCAAACGAATGAGAAAGTTGCATGCCTTTTTTTTTTTTTTTCCACCAGCAGCAATAGGATTTGTTGAAGGAAAATCACAGCTTCCCAGATTTGTGATCGAGAGGCTGTGTATCCTGAGCTCGCCTCTGCTATTTATAGCCCTCGGCCCAGAGCTCAGCAGAGCCAGAGGCTCAGGAACCTGGCGCCCCCGGGGAAGGAGGCTGCAGACTCATTATTTTCCTCCACCTTTGGCCATCCTTGCTTTCTCCCAACATCATGATCAGCCAGTTTAATATGAGTCTTGGCCCTCACACCCCACAAAGCTTCAAGCATGATTTTGATGGCCTATGGGGGTAATTTGCACTTTCTGCCTTTTTTTATTATCATTATTTTGTGAGATATTGGAGAAGAAAAAGAGCAATCTAGAGGCAGCCCATTATATTATGAAGTCTTCGAGGGCAGGACCAGGTACTGGCCATCTCTGGGTCTCCGTAGCCTAGCACAGTGCCCGAAGAAAAGCAATAGTAATAAAACAAAACGACTAATAGTTATTGAACTCTTGCTCTGTGCCAAGCACTCTTTACATGCATCAACCATTGAACCCTGAAAGCAATCCTATAAGTAGATACTCTGATATTCTCCTTATGGACTTAAGGGAACAGAGGCTCAGAGAGGTAAGTAACTTGCCCAAAGACACACAGCCAGGGCTAGAATTCAAGTCTGTATGACAAACTCCATGCCCTTCACCCCTGAGCTACACTGCTTCAGAGCACACAGGAGATGCTTGACAGATCTTGGCTGCAGGAATAAAAGAATCTTGGAAACCCCCTCAGGAGGTGGCTTGGTGTTGTAAGAACGCTCCTAGCCCATGTCGTGAAAGAAACTCCGATGTACGGTGTCCCATTCCATATCTCCACTTCCTTCTTCACCAGAACTGGTCTTGGGCCTTTCAGGGCTGGACCCCAGATTTTCCCACTGAGATGGTTACTGCTACGACAGGAGTTGTGCACACCCGCAGTCTGGGAGGATGCTCCATGTTCCTTTGGAGCAGGTCAAGTGCAGCTCAACTGCTCCTTTCCTAGCCTGGTTACTGGGAGGGACCTCAGTATTCCAGGGAATGAGAAGGAAACCTCATTCCGCAAGAGAGCAGATGCCTCAGCCGCAAATTTCAGGACTAGCCGTCTGTCCCCTCCAGCAGGATCTACGGGGAGGGGACGTCCTCAAAGTCTAGACTGAGAACTTCCCCCGTGATCTCAAAACCCCAAGTTCCAGTGAAGAAAGCAAGACCCAGAATGATCCATTTACACACTGACATAAACTCAAAGCCAAAAGCCAAATAATGCCTTCTGTTGTTCTTGGAGGCATAGAAAAGTATTAAAACTGAAGAAGGATATCAATAAACACAGGAGACCCCCATCCCCCAGACAGGAGTGGGGAGGTGATTGGGACAGGGGTTGGTAAGAAAGGGGTCTTTCTTTAAAAAAACACTGAAAACAACTATGAAATTATATTAACAGTTATAAATTCTAGATGATTACATGTTACCCTGTGTACTTTTCTGTGTCTCTAAAATTTTCAAAATAGGAAAAAAAGACATAGTGGACTGATTTACATAATTTCTCTGAGTGAACAAAAGGACATACGTAGAGCAGCTTCTAGAAGCCATACTACGCAACAAGCCAACAGGCTCACTGCAAGGGTGGAGCTCTCATCGTCAGTCCTGGAAAAGAAGAGTTGAATGACTATGTAACAGAGGTGTCTATTCACCAGAGAGGAAAATCCTAGATTTGGAGGGAGATCTATTCAAGGACAATGTTTCCAAATTTTGTGCGCAGAGTAAGAAATGTTTATATTATGACCCTGTGTGAATGCATATGTGCATGCACACACATACACACACTTGCTCCTGAAATTAAATTTCATCGAACTCACCCTAGCTAGCTATGATGCAGTCTGATATTTCTCTTTTATTCTTTTGAGAAAGATTAGCCCTAATCTAACATCTGCCGCCATCTTTTTGCTGAGGAAGACTGGCCCTGAGCTAACATCCATGCCCATCTTCCTCGACTTTATATGTGGGATGCCTGCCACAGCATGGCTTGACAAGTGGTGTGTAGGTCCGCACCCGGGATCCGAACCGGCGAACCCCGGGCCGCAAAAGCAGAACGTGCGCACTTAACCGCTGCGCTGCCGGACTGGCCCCTGATATTTCTCTTTTTTTCAATGCTAGTTGAGACCCACTAAATTGATTTCATCATCTGTGACTGGTTAGTGACCCAGAGTTTGAAAAGTACTGGATGGATGATCCTTAAGGCCCCCAAGAGGTCCACTGAGCTGTGTCTCCTTTCAGACCGTTCGTTCCTCTCTCGTTCCTGCCTGGATTGGAGCTACCCATTCTTCACGTTTCTGGTCACATCCCCCATCTTCCAAAAAGCATCCCAGAAGCTCTAAAGCAAAACAGATCTCTCCTTCTCCTGGGCTCCCTGTCACTGTGTTTGTGCTCCGTATGGCATGTTTTCACATTTCACCATTCATCCAATAAGTACTTTTTGAGCATTCATTGTGACAAAGTTTGTCTGGGTGTGTAGACTTCTATAACACATCTCGTGTCCTGGAGGTGCTTCAAAGGCTCTGAACTCCCCCTGGTGTCCCCTGCATTTCCTGACACATGAACAGGCTTCAGGAAAGCAGTTCCTTTAAAAACATTACTCCATGAGAATCTGCTCCCCAGGCAGCACAATAACAAGTGCTGGAGAAGACACTCAAAGATACAACGTTCAGTTTAATAGCGACAGTAACAACAGCAGCAACAATCTCAAGAGCTGGCTCTCACTGAGCACTTACCATGCCCTGCTCTGTCCTAAGTGACGGCAGCTGAGATGCTCCATGTCCCATTCTTTCTGGGATAAACTCTGATTTCACTTTATAAAAGCAACAGGATGGCTCTTTGGGTGAGTAACGCGTCACCTAGCTGACGAACTTGCCTCCATCACAGACTTTTATGTCCAAACGTTTGGAATCCAGTAAAGCTAAAAACACTGTTTGGGTTTCTTTCTGCTACCATATTCCACACAAAAGTAGCTATTAAAGCCTAATCTGAAATTATCCAGGGCTGCAACTTCCCGCAGAAAGACTCAGTGCTCAAGCTTCTTTGGAGTTCCTTTCCTGCCCGGTGGAAATTTGCTGCAACAGAATCATTTTGAAATTTACATAAGCTGGAGTATTTCGCCCCAAACTGTTACATTGCGTGAGGCTTTACACTCAACGCCACTCCAGGGCTAAACGCTCCTTGGAAACGTGGCACCTGAGGAGGGATTTGACCAATGGAACCACATACACAGTCCTCGCTGCTCTACCCTTCTCCTCTTGTCTGACCAATGTTCTGCTTGTGTGTGAGTAAGGGAAGGAGTAAGAAGATGAAATCAAGTTCTCTTAATTTGCAATTTTGGTAAAAGAGCAAAGAAGGAAGGACAATGGTGATAATTGGTTTGGGGATTTTCTGTGGCTTTAAAGTACCTAATCTGTTCCTGGTTTCAGAGGCAGCTGGGAACAGGACTGCCTATATGGTTGGGCAGGTTGTTCACTGCACAAGAGCGCTGGACCCCAGCGGTGAGCAGGGGACTCAAATCCAGCCTGCATCCTGTTTACCAAGCCTGGTGCCCTGCACGAGGCTGAATCCCCTGTGGTTCACACAAAGCCATCATATGGGCTAGCAGTGGCCCCCATTAAACACATATTCCACAGTTTAGCTTTATGGATTAGCGTCTGCAGTGGAGGTCAGGGAGGAAGGAGGGCTGGTGGGAGAGAAAAGAGAAAGCATAAAAAAGGTGTTGCAAATGGGGAGGAGGTTGTGACTGAAGACACGAGATGAAGTTGACACATGACGTGGCGCAATTTTTTTGGTTGCAACCAGTTTGATGGTTCCCTTCAACAGGGTGCATCTAATATAGCTTAGAAATCCTAACACGGAGGTGGGTTACTTTCCAAACATTTCCTTAGGGACAGAGTTTCTTTTATTCTCCTGGAACTCATTTTCCAAGAAAACTTTCAAAGTCCAAGGGAATTTTTAATCCAAGTGAATTTTCCCCCGTCGTCTTTTATCCTACCACAGAGACATCGCTCCCCAGCAATTGTGGGCACCGCACGCTGTTCCTTCCACGGGGTTAATGGCCCATGGCGGTGTTCTGGAGATGGCAGTTTGTAATGTAAAGAGCCTGAATTGTTTGTTTAACCGTCAAGTGACAAATTATTTAATTAGCACATATGCCATTTGTCTCCACAGCTGTGATCATCGGTACTAATTGCAGAGCAGTCTTAATTTATTGTAGATATATTGCCCCATGATGCTAATGTGGTCATTACAAACGGCCATTATGCCCCTGGATCACGTTTGGAAATGAGAGCAATTCCGCCACATGGGGAAAACCACACTCCTAGTCCCGGCCAATATGTGCAGCCACTGCTGTCTCCAGTCAGGGGAATATTCCAAAGACAGCGCTCCTTTGGAAACCGTCTCTTACGCCACACTTATGAGAGTCAGGGCTCCGACCAGGTTAACGCAGAGAGCCACCGGCTGTCCAGCCTGTGCCCGCTTCCACCTGCCTGGCTGCAGATAAAGGCGGCACCGCCCCTGGCACTGGCTGTCCCCGAGATGGGCCCTCCCTTGCCCACCCACCTCTCCAGGGGAAGCTTTTCCTTTCTCCCCACCGGTCATCAGATATGCTTCAGAGGCCCACGAGTGGGAAACTCAAAGCAGGGTGCCCTCCTTGGGACAAATCCTGCAGGCCAGCTGGGCTTTAGCAGCTTATTAGCAAACACCAGTGATCAAAAATAGCAATACGATATCCCCGTAAACAGGAGCTGTGGCCACTGTCGCCGCTGCAGGTGAAGGACTTGTCGGGGTGGCGGCGGGCAGGTAGGGGTGTGTGCGGGCAGCGGGGAGCACGTCGGGGGCTCAGGGTAGGTGAGGAGTGTGCACATACTCAGTTGGGGAGAAACTGGCTTTATCCCCAAATCTTCCATTCAACACTCTATTTGCCTCTAATAAAGGTGATAGGTGTTAGACTGGGGAGTTTGGTTTGGTTTAAAAGGTGGTCCAAATAAAATGATGCCAAACCCTTTGGAGGAGGAGCTGTGGGGAGCAGGAGGCAAGGACACGGAGCGCTCTCTGTCTAGCATCCCCGGTGATGTCTCCTAGTTTAAGCTGGAAGTTAGGGGGAGAGTCTGACAGCACAGCTGGGGCGTGGGAGCCACAGGTGAACCAGCCAGGCTAATTAGCGACCTTTCTGAAAAGCAGCTACCCATCTATTTTCTTGTTATCCTCTTAACATCCTGAGATGCAGGCAGAGGAGGCTGCTGCCCTGAGAGATGAAGGGAGGGGCAGCCCAGGGGGCATAGCGGGGTGGGAGTAGGGTCTCCAGATAAAACACAGAAGGCCCAGTTAAGTTTGGCTTTCACATCAAACATCGTTTTTGAGCATTTGTTGTTTATCGGGAACCCAAATCTAACTAGGCATCCTGTATCTTTAGTTGCTAAATCTGGCATTCCTGGGTGATGGGAAGATAATGGAGGACACAAAGGCCAAGACATTTCTTTCTAAAATCTTGTTTGGGGTGGGGACTGAGGGTGTAAACGCGACATCCCTGCCTGCCTCCAGCCACAATCCACAGGAGACACTACAAGCCAGGGGGGTCCTTCTGCCAGACTCCTGCAGCCACCAGGCAGCTGGGCGGCAATCCCAGATGCACTTCCCAGGAGCCCTGAGGCTCCAGGAGAAATGCCTCTTTGGGAGGCTAGGCCTTTCTCCCTCGGTGCCGCAGGACCCAGCTTCCGTGGACGAGTTTCCTCATCACTCTCTTGAATAAAAGGCTTTATTAAATCAGGCAAACGTCAGCCCCGCAGCTCAGTACTGAGTTAACCGGACGACAGGGGTGGACGGATAAAAGTCCCCTTGCGACAGCATTGCCATAAAAGGGGGCCCCAGGGGGTACAGGCAGAGGGGACAGTAGCCAGGCCCCTGCTCTACTTTTCAGGTGGCCACTGCTCAGAACTCTGTCAGCTGGGCCTGTCCCCCAGAAGGCAAATTAAAAACAGCAAATGTAGCTCTATTCTTTTTGATTTTTCTCCCCCTCCTTTTCCCCTTTTTTCTTTCTTTCTTTCTTCTTTTTTTTTTTTTTTTTGTCAATGCGGAATACAAGGCCACTGCCAAAAACATATCCCACACAATCAAACATCAGATGGTGACTCCTTTCCCACAGCTTGTGAGAGTGAAAACAGTGAAATTATACCCATGTTTCCGCCGCGAGTCCCCTGGTGGGCGAGCAGAGGCCAGCCCCGCACTGGCTGTTGTTTGCAGCTTTTTGTTCCTGCCTGCGCAGTGTTTTTAGTGCTGGACACCATTCAGCCCGCATTCAGCATTGTATGTCCCTTCACATATGGTTCATCCGCTCCAAATGTGTGCATGTACCCAGAAAATGCAGCTTTTCATTATGTATTCTCCATGTAACAGAAAAGATTAAGATATAAGCCCGGTGAATGCGGCAGGAATTAGTTGCACAGATGAATAAGGGAAAAATGAATCTAGAATGATGGTGGATTTGGTCTAATGATTGTGGGAGGGCGTTAAGAACTTGCTGGTAGGTTTCAGCCCTTTTAATCCCAGGCTGTGTGTGTATTTTGGCAGGAGAAATGCTCCTTCAGAACTCCATCTCGGAGGGTACAGTAAAAGACACAGGCGCGCGCACACACACGCACACACACACACACACAAACCCCTTCAACCTGAGGCAGATGAAAGACTTCCACGAGGCTGGGTCCCCGGCCTCGATCTCTTCAAACGATCTCTTCGATTTCTGCAGAGGTTCCGCGGATTCTATATTTCAACGTTCAGCTTTCAAAATAAAAGTGGGATGCCTTCGTGCCATTGATGGTGTCTCTTTTGTATTTCATCTTATTTTATTTGTCTGGACTTAAATAAAGGATTCAGGCCGAGAAGGGCAAACTGATGTGTATTTGATTTTGAACAGTCCACAAAAGCCAAAATGTTCTTAGCTGCTTTTTTCCATTGGCATCCAAATTAGAGAAAGGGGGGGGGGGGGAAGCGGTGGTCATTTAAATGCATAAACTCAGTGCCTTTGGGGATGGAAACTAGTCAGTTAGCAATGCGAGTTGCCACAGTGGTGTTTTCAATCAACGTTTGCAGAAAGCGTTTGTGTTTAACATCATTTGTTAGATGGCTTCACAGGGAGCCAGAAGAGAGAAAATTTGAGATTTAGGCTGACTTGCTTCCGACAACAGTTTCCAGAGAAAGATTTTCTTTTTCCAGCCAATTTTGATTGAAAATCAAAATTTGCATCACAATAGAGATATTTCAAAAGTGTAAACACAAAAGGCTGCAACTTCAGAGACCTCGTGGTCAGACGCGCTGGTCTCCCGTACACCATCTCAGAAAGGCGTTGGAAGGGCCGGTCTTCAGATTCAGCCCAGAGGAGGCTCCTTGCAAAATTCACACGGTGGACTCTTCTGGAAACTCCTGTGTGACTATTCAATGTGGGAGGAGTGGAGTACAGCAACACTTCAGCTTTTAAGGAAACTTTACATAATTCACTTCACAGATTTTTTATGGGGTGGAAAGGAAGCATGTTAGTCCATAGGACTAATTTGCATCAAAAGGAAGTTGCCTAGAGTTTTAAAAAATGAGAAAAAACTACTTCCTTGCATTGTTGCATGTTCTATATATTTTGGTATTCCCTTGCATAATTGTGGTCCAAAATTTTGCCGAATTCCTTTATTTGAGTAAAAAACAGGCACATTGCAAAGCCACACCCTACCCTGAGATGTAGTACTGACTTTATTTCCTCTCCCAATTTAAATAAATTCGTTTTAATTTTGACCCATGATGTGATCAATATTTTAGTGATTTAGCTATGAGGTTTAAATTATTCTCATAGAAATGTTAACTGTTTAAAAGTTTCTTTTTTATAACTGGCGATGCAAGATTTTTCTAATTTTCTCCCATTCCTACAATCTTCTCATGCATGTGCGACAACTACTATGCAAATCAGAAAAAAATCTTTTGAGGCTCCAAGTTTTATTTTTCTTAGCCTATTCCAGGGTTTGGACATGTGGAAGAGAAAACGTATGGTGTCAGTGAAAACGTCATCCAATTTTCATATCAGTTTTTATACAAGTTGGTGTCTTTTGATAACACCTTAGGAAAAATACAGTGTTGATCTGTGTCTTGTCTCTCTATGTAAAACTTAACACGCCAGAACCATCTTCCTCCTTCACTCTTTGTTGGTCAATAATTGCCTTCGGTTCTTGTCACTCCTGTACAAGTTGGACAAATTTAGCAGAGGCGGCCATCCCTGCATCCTGCTTTAGTCTTATATTTTCACGCAATTCTTGATGCACCCTTTCCTCTCGGGTCCCTCGCAAGGAGCACAGCCAGGCATAACATCTTCTCCTTTAGCCTCGATAATCTGGTATAATTTTCCACAATCCTTTTCCTTTTTTCACGATAGGAGCTGTGTTTCCATTTGAAACAGTTTACACCTACATGATAAGCACACTCATGCTCTCTCTGTTTATCCCAGAAAATTTAATTGCATTTTAGAATCCCAGTAAACAGGCTGCAGTTGCAATAAACAATCTGGAAAAAGTAGTGTTGGCAGAAAACTTAGATCATAATTTGCGTGACAGAACAAAACGGCCAGGCTTTCTGCTTTGTCCTTGTGGATGTTTGGGGTTATTATCAGTGTCGTGGCTTCTAAAGTGTCTTTCTGTGCTAAATACAGGACTGGACCGTGGAAAATCAAAAAACAAACTGGCATTTGGAAGGGCAATAACTCTCCCTGAAGAAGGGAGGGATCGACCGTTTGCCTATTGTTTCAGACTTACTTCTGGCTCTCTACATCTTCCAAGGTGACAAATGGAGACGAGTCACTCACCTTCAGGCTTGCAGCGCAAGAAAGCGACAGAAGCCTTCTCTCCAGGAATTAGAAAAGGAAACCTGTTTGCTTTTAAAATTTCCAGTCCTCCCATAGAGATGAAAGGGAAATTAAAGTGAGTTACCCCTGTGGAATCGCCAAAGGAAAAACCAGCCGCTTGATCCGGGCTCTTCAGAGTTCTTTCAGACTTGAAGCTCTGGGCTGAAATCCGTATAATACTTTCATTCACTAAGTCAAGATTAATAGCACTGATGTTGTGTCCTTGGGGGAGTGTCTCCAGAAGGCATTTAGAAATAGAGATTGTCTTGCTTTGAAACACTTCCTCTGCAGCACACATCAGAAAAATGGATTTTATTTTCTTCCCTAGGAAAGATTCTTTGGCATCTGACTTAAATTCTCTAAATCCTTTCCCCTATGTAGCCACGTTTCTGCAGGTCTTGTCTTTATGTCTCAAATATCGCCGTTTCTCACTGTTTCTCCTCTTCCCACCATAACTTTTAAAAACAGTCATGGATGGGTAATATTTTGCCCTCATTTCTTAGCCACCCGCATCCTTAGCATCACTCTTGTCCTTCTATGCCACTGCTTAGAGTTTCAATAGCGATGTTTGAGATAGCTGTATTTAGGACCGGAAATAATCTGCTTTTCTTCTCAAACATGTTTTAAAATGAAATCAGAGGGAAATAACTTTGAATTAAAGTACTTTTGATATTAAGTCATTAGCACAAATGCTATTTTGTTTGCTTCCTGCTTTGCCCTAGAAAATAGGGTAAAATAAAAAATAGCCTAGGACCCAAACAGCTGTTGAGCGAAGAAAGTGGCTCTCCATGGGTAGAAGAGGGAAGAAGAAACTGGCTTTGCAAATTTAACTTCTGAAACTTCCACTGTGTAGAGAAGAGTGATCAACTTTGACGCTTTCTCCAGGAAAGCCTCTTTCTACGGGAAACTCCCAAAGACAATTTGAGACATTTGTTTTCTTTTCGCTGACTATCACTCTTTCTCTGCATCTGAATGCGGTTCATTTTTAGAGGTTGCTTTTTGCATGTTGGGAAGATTTTACTTTTTAAAGTCAAAACACTGAAGACAACTCCTTTGGGCTCAGTTTAAACCACACAGCCCTCCACGCAGGCTTCAGCGCCGGTTGTGTGTTTGGCGATAAATCCTGGGGAAACAGCCTAATCCCATACAAGCCCCCAATGCAAATTCTGTCTCTGGCATTGTGTTTCCTAACCAGCTTGGGTGAATACCATATTGATCCTAAAAACGTGCAGCTTCTTAGCTTGCGGGTTCTCCCTTTATGGAGCACAGACAGCCGGGGCAGTGGAGCAGGTATTGCAACTTAGGGCAAAGAAACGGACAGGCAAGGTAAGACCCTCGGAGGATGTTGCCTGACGTGTGCGCTTATTATCGTCAATTGGTTTAGCCTTTCTGTCAGCTGTTTTACTGGTGTCTGATTAATCCTACTGGTCACCAGGGGTAAGCCAGGGGTTCAGTTGATGTAGGAACAAAACTTTTCCTCTCTTGGACAGAAGGTGGTCTGTCCAGGTCAGGCTATGGGTCATTGAAAGGGCAGCCTTAGGAAGCCTGCGTTTTCACAGCAACCACTTGTTACAATTAGTTATAAAAAAAAAAAAAAAGCTAACATGCAGTGAATTGACACTTTGGTAGGTCCCTTCGTCTGGATGGTGCAATTGTTCTGGAAAACAATGTCACCATCTTCGTTTGAAAGTGGAGAGTACCACCGTATTTCAAGTAGCAGAATCCGTGCACGCTGAGCCATTTGGGAGTTTCATTTCCTTCATATTCTAGAACTCTATTCTCCTGCTCTGTACTAAAGCCGAGTGTACTAAATGAAGATGCAGAAGTGAAGAAGGGTGAATTGAGCATGACAGCATCTGCGTACGCTGTCCTAACCAGCTCCCTGACCGGCCTCACAAATCATTTGCAGAATTGAAATTGGAAGCAGATTCCCTGAGTCCTGGGACAGAGTGCCTTCAGACTCTGGCTGAGAAGTCTAGACATCCCCCCATATCACTTCTGTTTTTCTTCCTTCGCAATAGAGACCCCAATTTATAGCCAGGCACGTGTCTGCTGCAAAGTGTCCTTAAAAGGCAGGGATGTCCCCATCTTTGCTCTCCCTCCTTCCTGCTGACTGGAATATAGAGGTGATGGCTGGGTGCCTGACACCATACAAACTTGCACGAAGGAGGCAGAACAGCTCCCTATGACCCCACAGAGCAGTGATATCCCACCAGCCCTGGGCCCTTGAGAGAGAAAAAACCTCAGGTCTTTTTCAAGGCACTTTCCTTTGGGGCCTTGGCTTTAGGCGGATGAACCTAATTCTAACACATGCAGGTGCTGAGGGATTCTTACTTAGTCCTGCCAAGTCCAGATCAAACTTTTAAAACAAGGGCCAGCCCTGTGGCCTAGTGGTTAAGTTCACGCACTCCGCTTCAGCAGCCCAGGGTTTTGCCGGTTCGGATCCTGGGCGCGGACATGGCACCACTCATCAGGCTATGCTGAGGCGGCATCCCACATAGCACAACCAGAAGGACCTACAACTAGAATATACAACTATGTACTGGGGGGCTTTGGGGAGGAGAAGAAGAAAGCAAAAAAAGATTGGCAACAGTTGTTAGGTCAGGTGCCAATCTTTAAAAAAAAAAAAGGACAAAGGATTTGAATACACATTTCTCCAAAGAAGATGTATAAGTGGCCAATAAACAGATGAAAAGATGCTCAATATTATTAGTCATGAGGGATATGCAAATCAAAACCACAAATGAGATACTGCCTCACATCCGCTAAGATAGGCTAGAATCAAAAAGACATATAATTACAAGTGTTGGTGAGATTTGGAGAAATTGGAGCCCTCATACACTGCTGGTGGGAACGCAAAATGCTGTGGCTGCTTTGGAAAACAGTTTGGTAGTTCCTCATCTTAAAAATAGAGGTCCCGTATAACCCAGTAATTCCACTCTTTTGTATATATCCAAGAGAATTGAAAACACATTCAAGCAAAAACTAGCACCTGAATGTTCATAGCAGTGTTGTTCACAACAGCGAAAAAAGTGGAAACAACCCAAACGCCCATCAACTGAAGAATGGATAAATAAAAGAGGTATGTTCATAGAAGGAAATATTGTTCAGCAATAAAAAGGAATCTGGTACTGACATATGCTCCAAAATAGATAAACCTTGAAAGCATTATGCTAAGTGTAAGAAGCCAGTCACAAAAGACCACATATTATATAATGCCATTTATATGAGATGTCTAGAACAGGCAAACCTATAGAAACAAGAAAATAGATTAGTGGTTGCCTGGTGGTGGTGGGAAGTGGGGATGGGGAGTGACTGCCAATGGATATGGGCTTTCTTTTTGGGGTGATGAAAATATTCTACATTTACATTGAGGTGATGGTTATACAACTCTGCAAATATACTAAAACCATTGTATTGTATAGTTTAAATGAGAGAACTTTATGGCATGCAAATTAAATCTTAATAATGATGTAAAAAAAAAAAAAGAGAAGGAAATAGAATTGACCCAGCAACCAAAATGAAATGAGCCCAAGAGCGAAGAGCTTGTTCCGACCATCTGGGTCTTTCTCGAGGGCTCTTGTTGCTAACTGCCTCACCTCCAGGGTCCACCCCAGTCTGCACCTGGTGCCTGAGCCTTCCTGCCTGGGCTGTGCCTCCTGGCCTCTGATCCGTGTCCCGTCCAGCCGGCACACCCCATCAGCCCCTGTGTGCTCAGCCGGCGCTGACCCCACTGTGTCCTGGCCGACCCCCCTCACTGTGCGTGTTGCTGGCAGAACCACTCTGCAACCACATAGTACTAGCTGGCATGTACTGAGTACCTGCTATGTGCCAGCTGATGTCTTAAGTGCTTCACATGTTATAATTCACTTAATGCTCAGAACAATTCTCTTTGAAACAAGTTCCATTATTATCTCAATTTTACTGAAACGCAAAATGAGGTCAAAGAGATGACCAAGTTCCCAGAGCCGGTAAATGGAGGAGGAGGATTCGAATCCAACTCAAGAGACGACTGTTGACCATGGACCACTTTGCCTCAGTGGGCACGTGTTGACAGTAGGTTGGTGGAGGCCAAGTCCAAGTCCGTGACCTCTAATCTTCAGGAGCCAAGTGACACTGATGCGGAAGGACTGACTGTTCGAGTCCTTCTCCTTTGAGATCTCCCTGGATCCCTTTTTTACACTCTTCCCCCGACGTTCGTTTTGCTTCTAATAGCTGAACAAGGCCTGTGGCCTCCCTGGGCCTTCTGGAGCCCCACTTTGCTCAAAGATGTAGAGCTGGGGGTACTTGGGAATTTATACTCCCCAAAGTGGCTCTTATCCTCTAACTGGTGTGTGTGATCAAGAAACCTAGTTTCGCCAGCCCAGTGGTGTAGTGGTTAAGTTTGCGTGCTCCGCTTTGGCTGCTCTGGGTTTGGGGGTTCAGATCCTGGGTGTGGACATATATACCGCTCATCAAGCCCCACCGTGGCAGCCTCCCACATACGAAATAGAGGAAGATCAGCACAGATGTTAGCTCAGGGCCAATCTTCCTCACCAAAAATAAAACAAAGCCAAAAAAAGAAAGCCCCAGCTCCTTTGCCTCTACTGGGGACAACTCACATGTAAATGACAGTTCCCTGAAGGATCAGGTGGAATCCACTTGTGGGCAATTTTCCCTGACATCACACCTTTGATTGGTTTCCTTCCCTTCCTTGTCCTGTTTCCTCACTTCCTTACCCATTTCCCCTGGGAGTTGCTCCTGAATATATCACGTGCGCATGAGCCTCTGTTTCTGGGTTTCCTGGGAAACCCAGCCCAGGACAGAACATGTGTAAAGTACCCAGCCCAGCTGAGAGCATGTAGGATGTGTCATCAAACGGCCACTGTTACTGGCTTTGCTGGTCCAGTGATCACAGCTTCCAAAGGATGCTCTTCTCCTACTTGCCCCTCAGGTTTTTGCACTAATTCTTTTTTTTTTTTAAATAATTTGATTCTAAGCGTTACTTTTTTTTTTCTCTCCAAAGCCCCAGTACATGGTTGTATATCCTGGTTGTAAGTCCTTCTAGTTCTTCTCTGTGGGATGCTGCCACAGCATGGCTACTGACAGACAAGTGGTGTGGTTCCACAGCCAGGAACTGAACCCAGGCTGCCGAAGTGGTGAGAGCACCAAACTTTAACCACTAGGCCATCAGGGCTGGCCCCCTAATTCTTGAAAGGTGAGAAAGAGGTGGGGAGAGCAGAAAACTAGAGATCAGGGGTCGGTCTTGGGTCCCAGCCCTGTTTGCTTCTCTTAAGAGCTCCCCTGCTCCCATCACCCAACGATGTTCACATCTGGCCTAGAAGGTACCACCTGATGTAAAAAAATTTTCAAGGTTTGAGACGAGAAGTTGGAGGATTTAGGCCTCTCTGTAGCCAGCTTCCAATGCTTTCCCAGCCTTAACCCCTAAAAATAAAAATTAAATATTTATTGAGAGTTTAATGTACAAAATCAAACTCTCAAAAATCTCTTGTAATAAAATAAAAATATCAAACATTTTTATAATCCTTGTTGTACACCAAAGCCTTGTCTAAGTGCTTCAAATATATTAATTAATTTAATCTTCTCAAGAATCCTATGAATCAAGTGGCACCACCATCAGCATTGTCACTGCCATTTTTACAGATGAAGACATAAGCACAGAGAGGTTAAGTAACTTGCCCAAGTTCACCCAGCAGTAGGTGGTGGAGCTGGGGTTTGAACCTGAGTCGTGTGGCTCTGGAGTCTACGTTCTCAACTGAGGGGCTGTTCTAGCTCCCTGTAATGTAATAGACAGGCAGGTCTTATGAGTAAGCAGAGGGAGCATCACAGACATATTCCTCGGGGACCTGTTACATGCAGAAGTCCAGTTGCCTGGAAGAACCCCCATTGCCGTGTGTGCACCACCATACACACTCACTCACACGGGCCTTCTACCAGGGCGCGAAGGTACCACGGTCTGGTTAAGCCTCTAGGTCTCTGTTAGGGCTGCCGTTACTGGGCAAACCCACACATAACAGTTAACACCTGCTCATGCCCCCAGACGTGCTCATTTTAGCGAATTACCCAGCAATGCTCCAACGAAACTACCATCTAATCTTTTCTGGACAGTCTCTACTTGGCTGATGGTGGAAAGCATACTGTGGGCATCTGTGGTTGTCCTCCTACAGAGGAGCTCAAAAAGCCTTTGGAGGATGCACGAATGAGGGAGAAGGGACAGAGCCACTACGTGGTTTTCAAACTGTGTTCCAAGGAACCCCGGGGTTCCCTGGAGCTACCACAAAGTCAGGTACTGGGAGAATCAAGAGAAAGACCATGCAAGGGAAATGCTGGGGGTGGGTGGGGTACTGTCCTTCTCCCCACCCTCTCCTGCCTCCAGGCCCCTTGCTCACCCTCTTCCCACTTTGACCAGAGGAGCTCTGCCTCTGTGTTTTTCATATCTGTAAATGGGTCTGCTGCTCAGTCTTTGAAACCCCCTTTTCAAGGGGCGGATGGAGGACTACAGTCTCCGTCCCTACCGCTCAGCCTGCAGCCGGCGTGCTGACTCCCTAGAGACATTCCCACCTCCCACTGCACTTCAGACCCTAGCCCAGCTTCTGACGATGTCCCCTCCTGGAGGTCTGACTCTGTCACACACTCCTAAGCAGATGCTGAGCCAGCTCACAGTCCACCAGGGGTGATGGTGTCTGTTTTTAGGTCATCCAGCTACGGTGGCCCGTCACCGGCTCATTCTCCTGCAACCTGCACACCAGCCTCACTCCTGGGGAGGGATGTGAGCTGAGGCCAGCAGTCTCAGAGCCAGCTGGCTTGGTGACTCTGCTGAGACTTTGGCGGGAGACCCTTAGGGGGCCTTTGACTGCCTCTCTTCCCCATGCTCCTTATGTCCGGAGCACAGTGATTCTCTGAGAGCGGTCCTCGGGCAGCATCAGCGTCACCTGGGTACCTATTAGAAAAACAAATCCTCAGGCCCCAGCCCAGACCTGCAGAATGGGGGACTCTGGAGCGAGGGCCAGCAGTCTGTGTTCGCAGGCCCTCCAGGGGTCCCCCATCTCCCGGAGCTTGAGAACCTCTGCTTCAGGGAACGGAGTCAGCCGTGCCCTTTCCGCTCTCCGTGGTGCATCCCGCGGGGACTGAGGGACCAGCGGGCCCCATGCCTTGGAGCTGAGAAGGGTTCAGGAACGGCCCGTTATGAACACATTTATTTGCAAATTATGATTTAAGAAATTGCTCAGACCGAATGAAGGTATATGAAAACCAGAACACGTGTGTTTCCCATTCCAGAAAAACCCTCAGAGCCTGCTTGTATGCAGGTCTCTCAGGAAGAAAAACATCAAGCAGGTTTCGGTTCTACAAAAAAAGTCAGTAATCCTGAGAACGCTGAAAAGCCACATGATGTCTTGGGGTCCAAAAGCACGTAAACAGGATGGGAGCAGAGGAGGTGGGCCTCGGGACAGGTCCCACTTTCCAGATGCCAGTACGAAGTTCTAGTCATGTGATATTTGGAAAAGCTCATTTCTTCTGTTTTAAAATGTCATTTGTTTTCATCAGCAGAGAGAGACACCGGAATATTCCATCAAGCTGCTCAGGTCCCGTGGGATCTGGAAATGCTGGGTGGGGCACAATCACGGGAGAAGTTTGCTTTACAGTGTATTTCTCAGAACGCCAAAATTTATCAAGCCCTGTAAATTCCCAGTTTCCGTGAGGTGCTTGCCTCCAAGAGTACGCCACGCCTTTCATTCTCTGTGGCTATTTTTCTAATTTCTACGTACAGTAATAATCCCACCTTTTCTCCCCCTGCATGTCATTTCTGTGAAAATCCACCAGTATGTGTGCACGTGAGGGAGGGAAATCACTTTCAGAGAGACGTCCGACTCAGAGCTTTGAATCACCTTATTTTTATACACCAACAAAGAACAGACGCGTTTCTCAGTTATGAAACCCATCTGTGAGGTGCCTTTCAAAGCGTGTGGCTGTGCAGCCAGACGTGTGATCAATTCTTAAATCATCTTGAAGCAGTAGTAGCCTACCCTCCACCGCCCGTCTGCCTGTGCAATACGATAGCATTGTGTGTTTCGCTTTTTAAGTTCGACACGTTTTCCATTCGTTCCAACTGCCACCAAAGTGGTTCTGAAACACCGACGGTGGCAATACGTAGTGGTAGCAGCCCCCTTGGGAAGAATTGTCACCAATCAGCTTTAATATTCCAGCCGGCAAGCTGGAATTGGTTTTCCCCGGTGAGACAACCAGCCCTTCCTCCTGGAAGGCGTTCGCCGGATGCACAGTTAGCTCCACATGGAGTCGGTCTTCTTCTCAACACTCTGTAGCCATAATGTCAAGAAACTGGAAGAGACTTTAGAAGTCATCTGTTATGGGTTGAATTGTGTCCCTCCAAAAGATGAAGTCCTAACCTCCCGGACCTGTGAATGTGACCCAATTTGGAAATACGGTCTTTACAGATGACAAGTGAAGATGAGGTTGGGCTCCAATCCAGTATGTCAGGTGATGTCCTTATCAAAAGGGGACATTTGGACACAGAGACAGACATGCACACAGGGAGAACGCCATGTGAAGATGAAGGCAGAGACTGAGGTGACGGATCTACAAAGACTGGCAATCTACAAAGGATGGCAACCAAAGATTGCCAGAAAACCACCAAGAGCTGGGAAAGAGGCATGGAACAGATTCGCCCTCAGAAGGAACCGATGCTGCCGACACCCCGAACTTGGACTTCTGGCCTCCAAGGCTGTGATTTAAGCCCCCCAGTTTGTGGAACTTTGTTACAGAATCCTAGGAAATTAATATGCGAGCCAATCCAGCCAAGTCTACAGACGAGACTCTGAGCCCCGGGAGTCCCAGGGAACTAGGTAGTTAGGGTAAAACTGGGCCTCCTTAGGACCTGATCTGCAGCCAACGATCGTTCTGTTACTGTGCGATGAATCTCACTGCCAAAGGACATAATCGTAGGTCTTGCCTTGAGAGATCACTGTAGCATCACTCTCCATGGCTTGTTTTCAAATTAAAATCTCCCTCTCAAGCACCTACGGGCTAAGAATATGAAGGTGCCCAAGATTCAGCCCTCAGCCAGCAGGTTTCCCAGTGTCAAATGTTTATTCAGCTACAATGTCAGGAAATGTCGCTGAGCCACTTTGAGCAGAAGAATGGGGCGAACCAGCGTTGGTTAGTGAGGGGGCAGAGATGAAAGGGAAAAGGTTGAATCTTTAGCTTCTTTCCCCAGCCCCTGGGATGCACCATCTAAAGACAAACAGAATACCTTGCCGGTCACCTGGTCGCCTCCTCCTCTCTCGAGCGCCCTCTGGTGATCTCAAGTAGTGACAACAGCAGCTCTTTTCAGAGTGGGGAAGGTGCCTGAAGGAACTGGCGGTTTCTTAATTTAGAAAGCTGGACGGGTTGTTTCGGGCCCCTCCTCTGCTGAGTTCAGTCTCTTCCAACCCTCCAAGGACCACAGAGCTAGCAATTCTGAACTCAGAGTTTCGATTACTTCCTCACTCTTCCTGGTGCCCTTTCTAACCCCAAATTTCACGACTGTATGTATGGGGTCCGTCCAAGTTCACTAACTTTTCCTTCACCCTCCCATCAACTCATTCCGAGAGAAAGAATGAGAATCTGACCCCCGTCCCCTGGGCCCATGCGGAGAATTGGGTCAGTCTCTACAGCCGACTCTCAACCTTGACGCTGTTGACACTTGGCCCCATCATTCTTCTGTGTGGGGGCCGTCCTGTGCCTCACAGGATGATCAGCAGCACCCCGACCTTCACCCACAGGTGCCAGCAGCACTTCCTGACAACCAAAGACGTGTCCAGATGTTGTCAAATGAAACCACCCCCTCCATTGACAGAAGTATCTTTCACTCGAGAAAATGGAGCCACCATTCGTAAAGTTCTCTTTAATTGTTGAATGTCATACATGATCTATTTTTACACTTTTAGTTAATCTGATGCTAATTTATTGTGATACCAGTGGGCCAATTAACAGAACACAATATTCCAATCTGGGGTTGGAATAAAACCTCCAAGATATATGTCAAACACATATATATGCACATATTTAATATATAAAATATATTATGTAGTATACTTATGTTATAATGTATGTCAATTATATAATATACATGTCTACCTATATTTAATGCTAAAAAAACATTATTTATGTTGAAAAATTATTTTCAGGGTCTCTACTTTGTTCCAGAATACTCTGTCACGTACTTTCTTTTTTTTTTTTTTTTTTTTTAAAGATTTTATTTTTTCCCTTTTTCTCCCCAAAGCCCCCCAGTACATAGTTGTATATTCTTGGTTGTGGGTCCTTCTAGTTGTGGCATGTGGGACGCTGCCTCAGCGTGGTTTGATGAGCAGTGCCATGTCCGCGCCCAGGATTCGAACCAACGAAACACTGGGCCGCTTGCAGCGGAGCGCGCGAACTTAACCACTCGGCCACGGGGCCAGCCCCTGTCACGTACTTTCTTATTACATTCTCAAAACAATCCTACAGGCTAGGTATTGTAATCCTTGGTTTAGTTTCCTCCCTGTTTCAATCTTGAGGGACTAAATGACCTGATTGAAGTCACGTGAGGGGGAAGAATCAGTTGGTGACAGAGTCCGTTTCCGTGATTCGAAGCCGTGTTTGTGCCACTTCATCGGCTGCCTCCCCGAGCTTGGCAAACAGCCGTGTGTCCTGTTGTCTTCCTCTGTGACATGGGGACTGCCTTGGATGACCACTGAAGGTCGTTAGGATTAATCATTAATGGTATTAGTAAGCAGCAGTAGCGGCCGACATGGTTTGGGAGCCTCCTCTGTACCCTGTCTCATGTCATCCTTATGACAGCTCACAAGGGAGGCATCATTGTCACCATTTCACAGCTTGGGAGGCGCAGTTGCAGAAACCTACCCGGGTCTCGGAGTGGCTGGCGGGCCGGACACCAGGCCTCTCACACATGCTCGGGCCCCCAGCCTTCTCGTGGGCTCTGCTTCTGTAACTCTCGACTGGCAGGTGCAGACCCCCAGCCCCCTGCCCAGTAACCACGGTTCCTTCCAAGAGCCTCTGTTCCGCATCTGCTTTAGCTCCTCAAAACATCATATAATTGTGTTTAATTTGTATAGATTTTGCATTGTTTCCCCTAAGCAGTTGCATTGAATTATTAATGTGCAAACCCAGTTTGGGGGCCAAAATCATTTTGTTTCCCGGGATGATAAGTATTATATCATAGTAACAATGGTAGTAGTCACAGGAGTGGCAGCAGCCATAGCAGAAAATTTAATAATCATAGTCGGGAAACTCCATTTCATCAATGATGGAATAGAGAGGAGTAATTTGATGGGGATGGTGGAGCATCAGTTTCCTGGGTGTACTGTGACAAAGTACCACAAACTGAGTGGCTTAAAACAACAAAAACTTATTGTCTCAGAGCTCTAGAGTCTAGAAGTCTGAAATCAAGGTGTCGGTAGGGCCATATTCCCTTTGACGTCTCTAAAGGACGATCCTTCCTGGCCTTCTCCAGCTTCTGGTAGCTTCCGCCATTCCTTGGCTTGTGGCTGCATCCCTCTGATTTCTGCCTGCATCTTCACCTGGCCTTCTCCCTGCGTCTGTGTGCCGTCACATGGCTGCCCTCTTCTAAGGACACCAGTCATTCTGGATTGGGGACCCACCTCATCCTAACTAATGACACCTGCACAACGCTATTTCCAAATGAGGTCTCATTCTGAGGTGTTGGGGTTAGGACTTTAAAGTCTTTTCCGGGGGGACATAATTCAACCCACCGTAGTTCATCTCAGGGCTCTCCGCTAAATCTAACACTGTGACGAGAGCTTGCGCAGTGTTTGGTGGTGTGTCAGGGTAATTACTGGGAGTTGGGATACATCTGGAACTTTGGCCTAGTCCCATGGACATTCAAGGAGGAAATAGGTAGAAATGAACAGAAACGCCCCTTGCTCCCTGTCCCTCTGGAGAGGGGGAAGCAGGTTTGGTTGGTAAGAAAACCGGCATAAGTGTTAGAGGAAACGCACATGATGAGGAGGCGGCCAGAGACGCACTTTCTTATGCCCATGCGCCTGGGAGGTTTGATCAGCTTGGGGATGGGGCCAGGCACGTTTTTATTATTATTATTTTTTGGAATGAGATACAAAATAAACACGCTGTGTCTGTTCTGTAATGTCTGGTCATCTGGTCAGAGACTCAGAGCAACAGCTGCTCTCTTGGATTATTCTAAAGCATCTGAAAGGACACAAACAGGACCAGTCACCAATCACCAATGGCAACTGTGAAATGCAGGAAGGCTCTTTACAGCCCGGCAAGGACCATTCACCACACAGCATATCCTGTGGCAGGCTTCCGTAGCCGCCTCCACCGTCATCACTTCACTGTCTATACTGCCTGATGGCAAAACCTTTCCCCTGCCTTTCCCCAGTGGTGTGGCAGCCAGCCTCCAAGATGGCCCCCAGTGAGTCTCACCTCCTCGTAGTCACCCTCTGTGTACCCTCTTACGTGAATCAAGCTGACTCGTGTAACTAGGGTCTTTCAGGACTAATGGTGTGTGACTTCTGGGGCTGGGTCATAAAAGTTATTCCGGCTTCTGCCTTGCTCCCTCTTGAGTCACCATCTCTGGGGACGCCAGCCACCATACTATGAGGACACACAAGCAGCTTGTGGAGGAATGCAGCCCCAGGTGATATCTTGACTACGTCCACACGAGAGACCCTGAGCCAGAACCACCCAGCCGAGCCGCTCCTGAATTCCTGACACACTGGGACTGCGAGATAAAAAACATGTTTTGTTGTTTTAAGCTGCTAAGTTTGAGGGTGTTTTGTTACACAGCAATGGATGACTAATACAGTGGGTCTCCCCACAACCCTGTAAGGCAGGTAGGACAGAGGTCACAAATGAGGAAATGCCCCTCATGGCTGTGATGGGAACCCGGTGTGTCCCTTTCCACTCTAAAGGACTTCAACAGAGCAGATCCTTTCACCGTGAGGCTGTGAGGTTTAGTTTGTCAGTGCCCCAAGCAAGAAGCCGTTCTCTGAATTCTTTTTATTTTTTTTAAAGATTGGCACCTGAGCTGACATCTGTTGCCAATCTTCTTTCTTTTTTCTTCTTCTCCCCTAAGCCCCCAGTAGATAGTTGTATATTCTAGTTGCAGGTCCCTGTGGGTGTGCTGTGTGGGACGCCACCTCAGCGTGGCCTGATGAGTGGTGCCACGTTCACACCCAGGATCCAAACCTGGTGGAACCCTGAGCCACAGAAGCGGAGCACGTGACCTTAACCACTCGGCCACCAGCTGGCCCCCATTCTCTGAATTCTAAGTCTGTAACTGGCCAACTGCAATCTGTGAGCTAAAGAAGCCGGCCCATCTAGGGAGCTGTGGTCTCAACCTAATAATGATGTCAGTGCATTTGGAGTCATCAAGTGAGGGTTGTGACAAATGCGTGCAATATCCCCACTGAAGTTCTGCAGGACAGGACAGCAGTAAACTGCAGCAGGAGAGCTGTCAGGGAAGACCCGTCTGCTGCCTGGAAGGTTGGAGGCCTGGATGTCATTATTGGGGCCGTGGTTGATTCGCCTCTGGAATGGGGTGCACCCGAAGCTGGCAGGAAGCTTCAGTTAAAGGCCAGCAGAGGCCACCTTGAGTTCTTGATGTCCCTCCACACACTACAGACCATGCCAGCCACGTGGGGACAGGAACACTGAGAAGCTTGGCTGTGAATTTGTCTTTTAAATAAAAGGTCCCGCACGTACGAGAATTATCCTCCATCGGTGAGCTCTCCTCTGTGAATGCTTTCTCTCCTGGATTGGTTCTCAAACTGGACCATGCGTTAGAATCATCCGGGGGCTCTGTCAAAAATGCCCACCCCAAGCAGCTCTGAGCTATGCCCAGAAAGATGGTTCTTGTTTTTCTAAACTGCTCCCAAAATTTTAATTTGCAAACAAGTTTGGGAACCAAACCTAGGCCCACGATGGGCCACTTAAGAGCTTCCTACCTTCGGGCCAGTTAGCTAACCCAGCTAGGTCTTGGTGTCTGGCTCCGTACCATGGGGCATGCATCAGTTGGCTAGGGCGGCCAGAACAAAATACCACAGACGAGGGCACTTAGACAGCAGATGTTTATTTTCTCATAATCCCAGAGGCCGGAAGTCCAAGATCAAGGTGTCGGCAGGGTTGGTTTCATCCTGAAACGTCTCTCCCTGGTTTGTGCATATCTGTCTCCTCCCTGTGTCTTCACAGGGTCCTCCCTCTGTGCCTGTGTCCTAATTCTTTTATCTTGGAAGGACACCAGTCGTGTTGGGTTAACGCCCACCTTAATGACATCGTTTTCTCTTGATTCCTTCTTTAAAGGCCCTGTCTCCTAAACTGTTGCATTCCGAGGGACTGAGTTAGGGCTTCAAAATGGGAATCTGGGAAGGGACGCAATTCGTCCCTTAACAGAGGTACTGTGGCCATTGTGAGGTTTCAATGAGATAAGGCCCTTGAAGCTCAGGGTGTTGCATGCCATCAGGAGAGGTCAAATTTATTTTTCATTCCCCCAAATTGGTGGCGCTATGTGGAAAAATTGCCTTTAAGTAGTCGGTGACAAATGGGAAAATTGGGCTTTTCTTTTAGGTGATAATCCCCTTAGAACATCAGTTCTGCCCCCACCCCCACCCCAAGAGCTGGCGCAGGCCCCTGGTTTCCTGGAATCTGAGCTCAGCACTTCAGACTGAGTTTCCTTTCAAAAGAGCTGAAGCCTCAAGCTCTTTCTGCACCTAATCCTTTTTCAGAAGGAGGGGAAGGCACGTTAGTGCAGCCTCGAAGTCCTTGCTGTGGGCTTGCCAAGGGCTCTGGATTGTCACCCTTGTTCTCACCGGTCCCCTGAGAGGCCGGGCGCCAGAAGCAAGGCCAGCAAGCCCGCACACGAACCCACCTGATAGGGGCGAAGAGGAGGGGCCGTGGCCCCACAGAGCCTGGGAGCGCCCCTCCGGGGCCCGATTCCTGCGTCTTGGGTGCAGCTCGCTCTGAGAGGCCGCTGCTAGGTGACGTCCCTGACCTACGCCATGAGGGAACCTAGCATCCTCACTGCCCTCTGCTGCAGAGATTGGCAAAAGGTGAGTCCCTTTACTTCCTGTTACTGATTAGGGTGTTAAGGAGGGAGGAAGTGGGTTATTGGTGCCCCCAGAGCAGGCTACCACGTGAGGTACTTCGACCACGAACACTGAACAGTTTTCGTTCCAGGTGGTCCATCCCCTCGGGTGGAACCAACAGCACTCTCTGTCCACACCCCATGCTTTGGGGCCTGGGATGAGCAGACGGGGTGGAACCTGGATGTGAGTTTGGAGACCTGGCCAAAGGACATTCCATCTCCGGGTCTCTGGTTCTTCATCTGGTTGGACCAACGACCCCTAATACCTTTTCCAGCTCTAACGTTGTATAATTCCACAATTCTGTCTACACCGACACTAACTAGACCTGACCCTTCTGGTTCAGCCCAGTTAGCAATCTAGCATTGAGTGTGAAAGGCGATGTTCACTTTGAAAGGAGACAGACAGACAGACAGAGACAGAAAGCAACATGCTGTCTCAAGAAACCAAGCTTGAAGATCCTTAATTCTGTCTGGAATTACGAATATCTGCGAACTGTCCCAAATTGCCACAGGGGAATAGCTCAGGACAGACCCTTGGGACCCACCCGAGGGTGTTCGAGTCAATAGGTCTCGGGAAAGGTCTGGGCGTCTATATCTTTTGCACCCACGTGGGTTGAAAGCTCACCGAAGTGTGACGTGTGAGACCATCTGCCTCTTCCTGACCTCCTCTGTCGTGCCTCCTCCCAGACTTTCAGCATCCAATCTGAATAAATCATTGGCACCTTTGCAAAGTGGACTAAACTCTCCTTCATCCCGATTTTCTATTAGCAGGAGCCTCACGAAGGTGTGGAAAGACTAAGGTGACGGCCCGGGGACCCACGGAAGTTAGATTCTCGCAGCTGTGCTGAGCCCCCGTGCAACGGGCGGCAGGCCTAGCTCTGACCCCTGGGCCTGGTCTCTGCTTTGGGCGAACCCTGGGCTCTGTGTCATTGAGGCCCTCTCTGCGCCTCTCTCAGGCTCGGCTCGGCACCCAGCACTCCCTGGGGGAGTGATCCATCAAATAGAGTCTCTCCACATGTCCTCTTGCAATTAAGTTTCTGACAAAGGCAACCTGTTTCCAATCATTTCTAGGAGAAATTAATTTTTCTATGATACTTTCTAAAATGCGATTTTAGGAAAATGCCCTCTAAGAAAAGGATAGAAAATACTTGACTTTTTTCTTTCTGTTTTATTTTTGTAAGAGTCCAGATAGGTTAATTAATCATGTACTCTTTATAGAGCGCCTAGTCTGTGCGCTAGGCTATGCAGAATGCTCAGGCACAAGGACGACAGAGGCAAGCACCCCACACCCACCTGGACGTAGTCCCTGAGCTGGGTACTTCTGAGGGTCTACCTCCCTAGCTGAGGCCTCTGGGGAAGTATGGTTACCTGATAAATACAGGAAGTCTGGTTAAACTTGAATTTCGGACAATGAATAATTTTTTAGTTAAGTATGCCCCAAATATAGCCCCGAGAACTAGGTATGATTCTCATTATCCCTATTCTATGAATGAGGAAACCAAGGCACAGAGAGGTTAAGCAACTTGCCTAAGGTCACACAGCTGGGATATTGCAGAGCTGGAATTTAAACCCAGGGAGAACAGCATCAGTTGTTCCCCTATACCCGACTCCAGCAGCATCACAGCATGGAGGTGGGTATGATTCCTTTCCAGTACCAGAATGTGGGTCCAGACTCAGGGGCCTCCAGAAAACTCTGGGGTGTTCCCAAGACCACCTTTACCACAACTCCCCAAAGGAAGGACTAGGCTTGTATTCCAGCACCCAGGATGGAGTGACTCACAGAAGGTATTCAATAAGAACTTATTAAATGATTAAGTGAATGAATGATAAAAGTGTATGTGTTCTTGGCAGAAAACTTGGAAAATGTGAAAAAAAGTATTTAAAAATCCCACAACTGTAATCTCAACCCCTAGCGACAGCCACTGCCAATATCTTCTGGCCCCAAACATTTGGAGTCGGTACACTTTATGGTCAGAGCCCTTGCCTTCAAGTTCTGCATTTTCCCTCAGCTTCTACTTTCTTTCCTCTGGAGTTTCTTAATGAGTTCTTTCTCAGAAAAGGATCGCACACTCATTCACACAGAGGTGTAGTTGAATGATAACAGCTGAGAGTATTATCTTGACTAGGCAATTTGTATTTTTAACAAGGCAAAACTTTCAGCTGGAAGGACAAAGCAGCTAGCCCCCCCTCCCTCTCCGTCGTCTCTTCATTAGGTATCTCAGAGTCCACCACTCTCGGAATCGTTAGATCTGAGGTCTGGGCCCAGCACTGTCACTAATCAGCCATGTTGTGACCTTGGGCTAGTCATTTCATTTCCCTAGGACTTCTCTGTAAGGTAAAGGAGGTTGAGCTGGAAAATAATGAGTCACCAATGCCCAACACTTTTCCATAACAGAACTTATACATACATATATATAATACTTATTTAACATTTTATTATAAAAATTTTGAACAAGCTAAAAGTAGAGGAAATAATATAAATAACCTCTATTTACCCTTCATCCGACTACAAAAAGCATCAGTTCCTGGATCTCTGGTTACCCTTATACTGCCCCCTACTTCTCTTCAAGCACCAGGTCATTTAGAAGCAAATCCCAAACATCATATAGTTTCATATGTAAATATTTGGCACATGCCTCTAAAAATCAAAGAATAGTAAATACCTCTTTGTTTAAACAAGATGATTGTTATACCTGAAAAAAAATGAAGGATAACTTCAATTTCATCAAATAACCAGTCAGTGGAACTGGCTATGTTTGTGTAAGCGTGTCCAGGATTTCGTTTTATTTTGTGGGGTTTCAGGAGCCAAATCTACAAGTTCCAACTGAGCTTTTCCCACATGCTCAGGGGCTAGATGCAAGGAGTACTGAAGCAGTCTCAGTTGGGTCCCTTGTCCTCAGATGGCGCTTGGAACAAGCAAATAGAGAATACGGAGCAGCATGCGCTCGATGCTTTACTGAGAAGGGTTCTTGGTGCCTTGCAGCAAGAGGGTGAGAGAGGGCAAGGAAGCTTGTCTTGGGGGAGCCTGTCCTGGTTCAGAAAGACGGAGTGGAGAAGGTGTGCCAGAGGGTGGGGCTTGAATTTAGGAGGATGCAGAAGGACAAAGGGAGGATGTGAGAGCAAAGGGGAAAACACAACTCATTTGATTTTGCAAGTCAGCTTCCGGGAGGCCTGGAGACACGCAGCAGCTGGAGGTTGTACCCATCTCTTGTTTCTGTGCTTGTCAAACGTATTGACATCGACATAATGCTGAAACTGAGAATTCGTCCGTGCTGGGTTTGTGGGGAGATGGCACAGGAGAAAGAGACACAAAGTTGGAGAGAGTCATTGAGAAGCAAGCCCTCAATGACTATATGTTGAATAAACACTGATGGGGCCGGTGACATGAAGCTACCGTCATGTGACAAATCCGAATGATTTTCATGTAGTCACTGAAGCAGATTGTCCTGTATTAAGGGCAGATCTAAGAAGGGGCAGACTATAGCACTGAGAGTGGCCCAGCCTTGGAACCCGCTCTTTGCGAAGGAGTGGCTTGCTGGTCCCTGGAGAAGGATTTCAATCCGTTCTTATTCTCCTGTGCCACTCTGTAACTTGTGGCCATGTATCTCTCCCTTTTATTTCAACATTGTTTTAATTAAAGTTATAAGTCCGCAGAATTTAGAGAATCAGATAGGTTTGTAAGCTTGTGATAAACAGCAGTCCCTAAACTGTCCATTCCCTCTGCCTTTTCCTTGTCCTGAGGCAATCGCTTTTATTCTCACAGATCCTTTTGATATTCACATCCATAGATCTGCAATAACATGACTTTATTGCCATTTCTTGGTTTTTGAGTTATAGGCATTGACGACTGACTTCCTCTACAGGAGAAAACGATTTTACTCTTTCACATAACACACATGTACACACACACGCTCATATATGCGTATACATACACACTTGCACACACAAGCATGCACACACACACACAGATGCCTTCCATTCATTCTTTCTCTATAGTTTCATTGAATTTTTGGAGATTAATATTAAGTTTTTACATTATTATAATTCTGCAAATGCTGTGAACAGCTGAACCCCGAATATGATGTTTATTTTGCCATTCCTGAACAACTTACGCTTTTCTTGAAATTAACAGTTACCTATTCTTTTGGTCTGTTTTAATAATTTATCCCCAAACGCCGCCCTTCTCTCAATGTGTTCACACAATAATTCTATCTTTTTGAAGAAGTCTCTTCCAGAACCTTCTGGATTGGTTACCCTCTACGTCTACTGTGAAGCTGCTGTATTAACACAGATTTCCTTCATCTCTCTTTTGTGTCAGAGCTCCTGTTTCCACATCTTCCTCTTTTTAAAAATTTTACTGCTTTTGATTAAAAAAAATAGTTCCAACAGCTTCCTTATAAGCCCTTGCATGTCTGAAAACACATTTATTATACCATCAGATTTGATTGATAGTTTTGCTGGGTATAGAATTCTATCTTTGTAAATATTTTTTCTTTAGGATTTTGAAACATTTCTCCATCGTCTTCTATCATATTCCTGAGAAGTCCAATGCCATTCTGATTCTTGATCTTTTGTTTAAAATATGTTTTATTTTTTTCTCTCTGGAAACATTTAGTACCTCTTTTATCCCAGTGTGATGAAAGTGCACAATGATGTCTCTTGGTGAATCCATCTTCATCCATGATGCTGGGTGTAAATGAGAAAGTCAGGAACTTGACATCTGGGAAGTTTTCATGAATTACTTCTTTGGGAGATTTCCTCCCATTGTCTCTGGATTTGCTTTCCATATTTGGATGTTAATCATTCTTGTGTGGTCCTATAATTTCAGTACTTCTCTCTTATTTTCACTTTGTGTTTTTGTTGCACATTCTGGGTGAATTCCTTAACTTTTTCATTTTTGTTATTTCCAAGCACTTTTTGTTTGTTCTCTGAATTTTTTATTAGAATCCTATCCTTAGTTCATGAATGCAACATTTTGTCCTTACTCTCTGAGAATATTAATGCTAACTTTTAAAACATTGTCTTCTCCCTGCATGACTTCTATAGCTTCTGTTGCCTCCAAGTTACTTCCCCTTGGCCCCCAACCTCAATGGTTCTGCCTTTTCGGTTAGAGGTTGTTCTCGAAGGTCAAATGATCCTTAAGTGTCTCTCCATATTTACAACTGGGGCATGAAAAGCGTGTGGTAAGCTCTGTGCACATGCACAGGACTTGGCAGCTGTGGGCTTCAGTTCCATGATCTGCCTGGGTCATTTCCCTGGGGAACCTTCGATATCAGTATCTTTAAGTCTTTCCTCTTGTATTGTTGGAAGAGCAACAATGAAACCTCCTATAATTTTTCATGTGGAACTTACAGTCCTTACTACCATTATTCCGGAAACAAGATTGAGAAAATGGCCAGAGATCTCAACATTCAGAATGTGAACATTTGTCTGGCTGGCTTCACAGAATAGGAGAGGAGGACTAGAGATGTATCTACTTCTGAAAAGGACTTCAAATCAGTCATCCCGCTTGCAGATCTGCCTTTATTCCCACTTCCATAGGTCCCTAATGTCCCCAGTTCCTGAGCAACTGGGTTGCTTTTGGCTTTCCCCATTGGTGGCTTATGGTTCGGCTTCCTCAGCTCTGTTACGTCGGCTGCAAAACATACGTTTGCTTTTCAGCTTCCAAATTTTATCACTATTATCATCTCTCCTGTTCTCTTCATCTCGTTGGTCTACGTGTCCTCCAAAATCCCTCCTCTGTTGCTTTAGTGGGGTGTCAGGAGGGACTGGAGACTAACCCTGCATTCGACTTGCCATCCCTTAATAGAGGTGACCCATCTGCTCGCAGTGGCCCTGGCTTTGGAGCTTTGCCTTGCCTGCCTTTATCACAGAAGCAATCAAACAAACAAAGAAAAACAAAACCAAAGCCCATTCCAGTATCCATTGCTATTTTATTGACTTTGCTCTAACACTTGAAGAGAAATTTGCTTCACCACTTCTCCACTTGTTTTAGAGCATCTAACAAGGCAATGAAGGAAAGAAGAGGGAGAAAAATTCTTCAGTAGGACTTAAGTGGTTCTCCCCAGTCCCTGGAAAACCACCACAGCCTGCAAGGTCCAAGCAACGCTGATTGGAGTGAGTGATCTCGAGGCGCATGCACTGCCCCCTGGTGGGTGAGCTGGTACTGCTTTTAGGGTTCTCTCCTGGCTCTCCAAGACGGCAAAGGGCAGGGAAGTGCAGATGCTATTGCCAGAGGAAGTGAGATTGGAACTCAGGAGAAAAGGGGGAAAGATATTCTAAATTTAAACATCTTTCTCATGTCTTACTAACCAGTATGTCCATACCACATCTATCAGTACACCCACTGTGCGCGGCCTCATAACTCTCACTGAGGACTTAGCATCACCGAGGGGAGAGCTCATGATTTTCCCCACTTATGGGATGTCGTTGCCCTGTGCAGAGGGAAAGCGCCAGTTTAAGAAGACATGTCATTCCACATGAAACTCTCCACCAGTCAATTTATAACCCCAGGCCCTCTAGGATCAGTCCAATGGACCCCATCTGATCAACAGAGAAATTGAGTATGGTTTTTCAGGAACTGAGACCCCCTTGTCCAGTTCAGGCTGGTGAGACCACCAACCCCTCAACTGGGCCTGTGCAAATGCTCAGTGAGCGACCTTTGGATGTCATTGAGCTGAAAACTCCACCCTCAGATCATGGTAAGGCTGCGACTTTGTGAACATGCGTCCTATGAAGACACACGAAGTTTGACTATGCTCGCACGATCATCAATTACCTCACTTCTCCTTGCCTCCAGTCGTCTCTCTCCACACCTGCCCTTCATCCTATAAACCCAAGGGCTGGATCAAGGAGACAGATCTGAAAGCATATACCCCTGACTCCTTGTGGATCCATCTCGCTCTTCCCAAAAGCTGATGCCATAATTAATTGACTTTTTTATGCACATCGGGCAAGAGAACCCCAATTTTGTGCAGTAACAACTCCCCCCCACTACCTTCTAAGCTATGCTGTCCAATATGGTAGCCACTACCCACACGTGACTGTTTAAACTTCAATGAATTAAAATTAAAAATTCAGTTTCTCGGTCACTCTAGCCACATTGCAGAAGGCTGATAGCCAATGCGGCTGCCATGTTGACCAGCACAGACAGAGACCATTCCCATCCTTGTGAAAGTTCTGTTGGACAGCACTGATCAAGAGCTCTTAATGATGCTGGAAACTTCTACGATTCTCACAGAGTTGACCACGACCTCATCTATGTTCCTACGGGTCTTTATTCCCTCCTCTGCCACAGCGTTGATCACAGTCTGACTTGAAATGGAATTGGAGAAATAACAGGCCCGTCTCTCCCACTTGACCCTAAGCTCATAGACCAAGCTTGTGATGTTTGCCGTTATTCCCAGCGCCCAGAGCAGAGTCTGGCAAAGAGAAGTCCCGGAATAAATGTTAGTTGGATGAATGACTTGATTGTAAACTCCTTGAGGGCTGGGATGAAATGTTCTCATTTTTGTATTCCCCACACTTCCTCGAGCAAAGAGAGACCCTCCGTGAACGTCTATTGGATTGTTGCACGCTCTCGCGTCTGCCAGCCTAGGGAGGTATCTCAGCGCTAAGACAAAAGCCAGCCCGCTGTGTTCCCCAAATTCACCAAGCTCCCTCTCACCTCTGCCCCTGCATGGATTGCCGCCTGGGCTTTGCCGCATCCCACCCCGTCTCTCACTGCTTCATAGGCCCCCGCGAGGCAGGTCTGACCACGCGTCACCTCCCCCCCCTTACACACACACACACACTCACATGCGCACTCCATGCCTGTTCTTTGACATCCGTGCCCCGCCCCTCACACTTGGAAGAGTGGTCTCTAGATTGTGTGCATCCCCAGGAGGTGCTCAGTCTGATTCTCTGGAATGCAGAGAGAAAATGTTCGGACTTCTGTTTTTTTATTTTTAATCTCACCGTTTAAAATTGTCTTGTTCTGCTGTATGTTTTAATATGTTAATAATATGTTAGTATAGTAATATATGCTTATTTATGAACTAAATACACACATTTGGGGTGTACACGAACATTTTTATTGATAGGAGTGTATGTGAAGAAAGGCACCTTGCCCTGGAACGCCTCCTGCCCTTCCGCGTCCTGGTCCCACTCACGTCTCAGGAGCCAGCAGGAACCCCACCTCCCCTGGCGTCCTCTCAGCCTACACGGACCCAGCTGATTTTCGGGGAGTTGACCCGAGCCCTTACGAAACCCTGGTGTCTTCTGTTTTCAAATTCTTCTGGTACCTCCAGGTATCACACTGCATTTTGTTCCTGAATTCTTTGGATTGTTTTCAGTCACTAGCTTTGTCTTTCCAACCAAATGGCAAATCCCATGGGCATCCCACGCTTATTCGGCACTGAAGACCCCCTTAGAATGGAAGGGTAGAGGGACTCTCGGGTCCAGTTGTATTTTATAAATAAAGAAACAGAGTCGGGAGGTAAAGCTGACCTGCTCGGGGACACGCAGGTGAGAGCCTTACCTGCTCCCATCACAGATTGGGACAGAGAAAGCTCAACAAACGTGGAAAGAACCATGTTCTGAGGACTCTGCCCCAGCCCCATGAGGGCCAGCAGCCCCGGTGATGAGTTCTGTGCCTGCCTTCCGCTTGCCATCCTAGTGAGGACTGAAGAAAGTCTACACACAGAGGAGGTGTCAGCTGCGAACTTGACAACAGATGAGAGCCAAGGTCATGACCTTCTAATGGCGAACGAGCCTATTAGTTTAGCAATACACGTCTCCGTCATCAGAGCTGTGCCTGGTGGAAATTTGATTTTTTTATCCTTCAGGAAGCCCCTTACTTGAAAAAGAGAGAAACCTCTAGCACCTGCTGGAAATCCCTTCTTTTAAAATACTAACAAGTCAAATCTTCACCTAAGAAACTTGGCTCCACGCTCTTTCACGTTCCGCGGTGCCCTTAAACTGGCTGAGTAACGGAGCAGGGGAACGATTCGAACCTCTGGACTTAAAAAAAAAAAAAAAGATGCCAATCAAATGTAAATGATGATCCCATTAAATAATGATTTTCATTCAAACTCAACAATACAAATTTCTCAGACTTTGTGATTAGCTCCGTGTCAAACTTTTGCTCTTTTTCAATTTTTTTTTAGCAGTTCATTGGTGATATTCTGTGATCATTTTGGGTTTGTGGGTTGGATTTTTTTTTTTTTAAGGACTGACCAAAAAAATCTTGCTGCATTCAGTCTCCTGAGAATGTTGGGTCGAGTTTTTTGATCCCTCTGGCTCATTGATTTGCGGGCTGATGTAGTGCGAGGGGTCCTTATTAGTGGCGTCTGTCCCTGCTGTAATGTTTTTGTTATTTTTCCTCATTTGTTCACTCTGACATCATGTCATTACAGAATGGTGCTGTTCAGGCCCTGCCTGGGCTGTTCGTTAGCTTGTGTTTAATGAGCAGCTTTAATTGAGCTGTCTAATAAGCCACCTGTCGCCCTCCGGACTTATTAACATACTAATGGCCTGACATTGTATTCTCTGACAGGCAACAGGGCTTACTTATTTGATGTCTGGACATGAGGATTTTAGGCAGGAATGAGAGCCGGCATTGGGAAGGAGGTTTAAAAACGCAAATTAACTCTTTGGTGTCTTTGTGTTTATGGCTCTCTTGCGGGAAAAAAAAAAAAAAGTTCAACCCATCGCAGACCAGGAAAGCATGTTCTGGGGAGGAAGGCTTGCTCCGTCCTTGCAGCCCCAGGGTGGCTCGGGGGTCTGCTCCGCCTGAAAAGAGCACACTGTGCTCCGATTACAGCAGTATAGCTGGGAGCTCCTTCAAAGGGGAAATCTCCTGCACCCAGGGGAAAGTTTTGCGATGAGACTTCTCTCTACTGTGGCTGAACAAATGAAAAGCAGCAATGCTCTGTCTGAGGGATGGGAGTGTGGCCAGCTGTCCTTGCCCTTTAAACCCACCTGACGACAGCATCCTGGACACACGGCCCCACAGGAAGGCTTTGGAGGGGTGGGCCGAGCTTGCACAGGCGCGTCAGTGGAGGACACTGGTTTCGTTTGGGTCTTTCTGCTGGGTTTGTGTGGTTGGGTCTTTTCCCCAGGCCTCCCTTGCAGAGGCAGGAGGAAGACCTTCTGTCCTGGGAAATTTCTAGAAAGCCAGCACAGCGCTCCTGCGGGGGGGACTGCACATTGCTCTTCTGTCCCCTCACCTTTTCTCCCTGGCTGTCTCCTCCTTCCATGCCTGCACGGACAACAAGCACATACAGAACCCTAAAGGAAAGACTTCTTTAAGATTTCAGGAAATCTGGGAAAAGTGATGTCTGTGGAAGGGTCACGAATAAGGACTGAGCAGAGTGAGCCAGACCCCCTAGCAGCTCAGAGGTAGGGTGGGAGGCGGTGTGCAAGAGGCCTGTATGGGTGCTGGGGTCAGTGGCAGCATCCCGCCAGCCCTGAGATTCCCCCACCCTGAGATTCAGCCCAGTTGCCTCAGGGGGCTGGGTCTGCAGAGGGAGCCAGAAAACATTCCAGATGGGCTGCCCGGGAGCTGCACGCCAGGACTCAGCATGTTCAACCTGCAGCCCGCAGTCTGCAGCCCTTCTTTAGGGGAGGTCACAAGTGGGTGCTGAGCAGGGGGACGCTGCCAGTGGGACAGTCACACTTCCTCTCCTTGCTGGGACCCAGCCATGGGCGTGGGGGAAAGGAGGGGAGGAGGGGGAGGAGGGGGAGGCGGGGAAGAAGAGCAGAAACCCACCCACTGTCTATGATGATAGCCTTTATTTTTATTTCCTAAGCCAAGACTTTCACACACATTATCTCATTTAAGTTTTCTATCCCAGCATGTCTCATTGATACCGGGGTGGGATCAATCTTTGTTGTGGGGGGCTGTCCTGCGCATCGTTGGATGTTGAGCGGCATCTCTAACCTCCACCTGCTGGATGCCAGTGGATACCATCAAAAATGTCTCCAACCTTGCCAAATGTCACCGGGGGGAAAAGCCACCCCAGTTCAGAAACACTGCTCCAGAGGAAGGGGAGCCACCTTCAGTTTGTAGCTGAGACGCAAGCACTGAGAAAGGGTGAAGGAGGAACCCCAACTCCCACAGCTCGTGTGCGAGGCAGAGCAGGGTTTAGGCCAAGCCTGCCGGATCTCAAACCCCGGCTCATTCCTTTGCACCGTCCTCCCTGGTGGTGATGAGGGTGGGTCCAATTGTGACCAGAGGTGGTCAGCTGTCCACGTCCCCAGTGCTGACCGTTGAAGAGCTGTTGCAGGTTGGGTATTTTGCTAGGGATTTTCTGTATTACCTTTTTAATGCTCTCAATATCCTTTTGAGGTGGGTACTATTATTATTCTCTTTTAAAGGATGAGGAAACTGAGGCTCAGAGGAATTAAGGGGGGGAGTGTCTCATCTGGGTCTCTCTGGCTTCAGAGCACATGTGTTTTCTACGATGGCGCCCAGAAGCCCAGCCATCTGCACCTAGAGACCGCCATCCTGATGATCCATTCTCCCGTCTTGCCAAAAAGAAGGGGTGCTTCCTCCCTGGCTGACCAGGGTGCTGTGCTGGGTAAGTTTCCCAGGCCACGTGTGATGGTTCATTTTATGCGTCAACTTGAGCGGGCCATGCGCTGCCCAGATTTTTGGTTAAACATCATTCTGGGTGTATCTCTGAGGGTGTTTCTTGAGGAGGTTAATGTTCGAATTGGTAGACTGAGTAATGCAGGTTGCTCTCCCTAATGGGGGTGGGCCTCATCCAATCAGCTGAAGGTTTGAATAGACCAAAAAGCTGAGCCTTTCCTAAGTAAGAGAGAATTCCTCCTGCCTGACGTCTTTCAACTGGGACGTTGACTTTTTCCTGCCTTTGGATTCTGACACATTGGCTCTTCCTGGGTCTTGAGCCTGCCAGCCTTCAGACTGTAATTAAAACGTCAGCTCTTCTGCATCTCCAGCTTCCCAACCCACTCTGCAGTTCCTGAGACTTGTCAGCCTCCATAACCATGTGAGCTAATTCCTTAGAATAAATCTCTTTATACATGTATGTATATACATATGATGAGTATATTCCCATATATCCTATATATTCACATATGTCCCATATATTCACATATGTCCTATTGGTCCTATTTCTCTGAATGATACAGCATTTTGCTTATCCTTCACAGATGGTACCTTTCTATATCCCATATTTTCAACGCCTATGTTTCATTTGGTTTTAGGACTAACTTGTATCCAATATCTAGTTGTTTTTTTAAAATGCAATCTGAGACTAATGATGTCAAACACCTTCTCATGTTGTCGGCCATTTGGATGACTTATCACTCTCTGCTACATTCTGGATGAATTCCTCCATGATGACCTTCCAGCTCATCCGGTCTCTCTTGAGCCTTCCAACCCAGAGTTTATCCTGTCTATTGAGCTTTGTAAATTTCAGTTCCATGCTGCTTTATCTCTATGATTTCTAAATGGTTCTTTTTCCTACCCACTGGTTCTTTTTCCTTTTCTGCCTCGTTCAAGTCCTTAACTTTTTAAATTTAAAAGAATTTTTTTTTGGTGAGGAAGATTGTTCCTGAGCTAACATCTGTTGCCAGTCTTCCTCCTTTTGCTTGAGGAAGATTGTCCCTGAGCTAATATCTGTGCCAATCTTCCTCTATTCTGTATGTGGGACGCTGCCACAGCACGGCTTGATGAGCAGTATGTAAGTCCGCCCCCTGGGATCTGAACCTGCAAACCCTGGACCACTGAAGCAGAGCGTGCAGACTTAACCAATGCACCACCAGACTGGCCCCAAGTCCTTAATTTTTTAATCTTTTTCTGTCCCTGTTATTTTTTCCTTTAACTCTTAGAAGATATTCAGCATAGTAATTTTAAAAATCATTTTCACGTTGCACTATTACTTTTCATTTTCTCTAAAGTGATTTCATTTCCTGATTGTCCATTTCGTCGATTTGCTGTGAGCTCATCAGGAGTTTGTTTCTTTTTGTTTGGTTTCACCTTGTGCGGTTGCAGTGGCTTGTACTCGCCACTCCCTTGCTGGGGGGGGCTGGTTGTCTCTCTTGTCCCCTTAGAGTCTCCAGCTCAGAACCACATCTTAACGTGGGTTTTCCGAGTGTTCATCCCAAGGAGATGATGGGGGATGATGGCAGTCCTAGTGACAATTTGGTAGAATGGCCAGATCCTGGCTGCAAGGCTGTCTGTGCTTCTCCTCTTCTTAACAGGAATGTATCTAAAGTCTAGACTGTGGTCGATGGCAGCATTTCCATCCTCTCTAGAAGCAGGGAGCTGTGCCCCACCCCTGGCTCTGTTCCCTGCTTTGCATGAGACATTTGTAGTTTTGACCACTGAACGGGGACAAGCTCCTTTCTTCTCTAACCCCTTCCAGACCCACAGTCCAGCAGCCTGGTAGCTTCAGTCCCGCCTTCAGTTTTGAGTTTCTGGTCCATGGAGATGTTATCTTTTTTTTGAGCATGGCAATTTTTAAAAATCTGTCATTACTCTGTGTTGGTGCCCATGGAAGGGTCAAAGCACGAATCGTGGTAGAGTTTATGATTCCCTGCTGTACCTGTGTCTCATCACCATTCTGCAATATTTCATCAAAAATCTCCCGACAGGGCACGGTTGCCTGCTCATTATCTTGGCTTTACAAAAAGCTGCGATTAGGGTGGCAGAAGGCTAGGTAGTCAAAAGCGTGGGCTGAGGCAGACTGCCTGGGTTCAAATCCCGGGTCTGCTCTTACTAGTTATGGAAACTGGGGCCAAGTTATTTAATGCTCTAAGCCGCTTCAGTGAAATACACCAATGGTGTAACTTCCTAAGATTATTATGAGGATTAAATAAAATAATCCATGTGAAAGTGCTTCCCACAGATTCTGGCCCATGGTCATCCCTCAAGAAATGTCTGCTGTTATTATGGTGGTTATTACCGCCTGGTTTGAATAAAATATCCAACTTTAGAGAATTATTATTTTTTGTAAGGCTCCCGTGGCCTGTAAGGCAGAAGAGAGAAATGGCAAGAAATGATTTGATCACTAAGTCTTTCAAGGCACCTTCTTATCTATTATCCATAGTCCCCCAACAAATCTGCTTTTTTTTCGCCATTTTATAGATGGGAAAATTGAACCGGATCACTGCACACTTTTGACTGATTAGAGGCACAGGAGTGAAAAGTCACGCTCGACTGGCACTCTCAGGGGCACCAGCAGTGCCACCGTTTCTTGAGAAGAGATTAGGAAGCAGCCCTAGGACAACGGTGGCTCCTTCGTGGGAATCAGGGCTCTCCATGTCCCAGCCGCAGCAGAGCTCTCAGTGTCGCCGTGCTGGCGGTGCTCTTGGGCACCTGGGAACATGCACGCCAACGGTATACGCTGGGAACCTGGGAGGGCTTGTGTCTCCTCCTCCAAATCCATGCCACAGTCACCCCGCTCTGCTCTGGGCCCTGTGCCTGACCGGGTTACACCCCAGGCTCCCCTGCCCTCTGGCTCCTGGCTGCGTTTGGCCAACGGGCAGGGTGCCCAACTTTTTAGAAAGTCAACCTGCGACATGGCCATATAAGATTAACACCACCAACAACAACCCACAGTAACACAATATATAATACATACTCAGACACGTGTGTTATTCCTTTAACATGAAAATTTGAAAAATAAGTATCTGAAATTATATACCATTGTATATTACTTACCGTCCTGTTGCATAAATGCTATTATTTAAACAAAACAACAGTAAGGCTAATTAACAATGGCAATTAGTAGTAATTAGTAGCAGAAGTAATTAAACAAATAATCTATGTAGGAAACAACTCTGTTTGGATAGTGTTTCTTTCTGTCCTCTGAGACAGCAGTTGATTTCAACTATCGGATATTTAAATTTTGAAGGCTATTTTAAGACACATAAAGGTAAGACTTTTAGAAGGAAGGCATAAACACAACAGGAGGAATTAAGTAAACACTGCCCATATTTAACCAAAAATAGCAATGATCAATTTCTTTCCGTGCCATGAGATGGGGGATATGTTTAGTCTTTCTGTTTTCTTCTCTAGTAATACTTCTCTGAACTGCCTGTGGCCTTTGGGAATCCTTCTTTTTCTTCTATGAAGGGGTGAAACTGAACATAGTCAGAAGTGAAATCCACCTCGACTCGCAGCTCTCCTCTTATGAAGCCCACGCGACACTGAGGCCTGATGTCGGTCCAAGCTGAGGCCATTGAGCTGAGCATCCTCTCAACAGCAGCATCGGAACATGGAATACCGACTTACTGGCTGGGAAGGTTAATTTTTTTTTTGATGATTTTATTTTCCTTTTTCTCCCCAAAGCCCCCCAGTACATAGTTGTATATTTTTAGTTGTGGGTCCTTCTAGTTGTGGTGTGTGGGACGCTGCCTCAGCATGGCTTGATGAGCAGTGCCATGTCCGTGCCCGGGATCCGAAGTGGTGAAACCCTGGGCCACTGAAGCGGGGTGTGCAAACTTAACCACTCAGCCACGGGACTGGCCCCTGTGAAGGTTAATTTTATGTGTCATCTTGGCTGGGCCATGATGCCTGGTTGTCTGGTCAAACACCACTCTAGATGTTGCTGTGAATCTGTGTTTTAGATGTGATTACCATTTGCAATCAGTAGACTTTCAGTAAAGCAGATGGCCCTCTATAATGTGGGTGGGCCTCATCCAATCAGTTGAAGGCCATAAGAGCAAAGACTGTGATTTCCTGGGGACGAAGGAATTCTGCTTCAAGACTGCAACATAGAGACCCTGCCTGAGTTTTCAGCCTGCTGGCCTGCCCCGTGGATTTTGGACTCAGCACTGCCACTCCAACTCTACCTGAGTCTCCAGCCTGCCAGCCCATCCTACAGATTTCAGACTTAGCAGTCCCCACAATCACGTGAGCCAGCTCCTTCAAATCTCTGTCTCTCTCTCTCTATTTCTCTCTTCTGTTTCTCTGGAGAACCCTAATATAATATACTATCAACAGCAAGTTTTTAGACTTGCAAGAATTAGTTCAATCAGGAACCATGGCCGTTACATAAATTATAAATAATTATAAAAGTAATCATATCAAGACACCATTCCCCTCCCCTCTTTCCCTCATTACCTTATATGAAGAATAGTGATGGTGGCTCAGTTTTGAGGTTTCAGGTGGGAGTTTGACTAGATTGGTGTCACCCCACAATGGTACAGTGACTGACAGGACTTTGTGTGGGCCCTGAATTGGGGACACACGTTTTCAATTAGATGAAGGGCAAGGGTGAAAAGTGGGGACGAAGGGGTGGCCTGTGCTGAATATCTTCCATTTGTGCCTCCAGCTCTGCTCCCGACCCCTCTCCACCTGCTCTGTGCCCAGGTGGCTGATGGGGAGGACAGCCTCCCAGGGCCCCCGTGCGCTCTGACTGCCCTTAGTCTTCAGTCAATGGGGCCAGAGAGGAGACGGAGCTCGAGGGTGAGGTCAGGCCTGTGTTCTCCTGACTGGCCCCGGGGCTCGCTGCAGGCTGGCCGAGCCCCTCTAAACCGCGTGGGGCCAGGTGTCCTCTGCACCCAGCCCTTTCTGACTCAGGCCTGAGTGTGGTTACAGCGTCCACCACAATTACCAGCCCAGTAATGCCACACTCTTCCTTGTGGCAGCCCATCTCCCGGGCCACACCCCTGCAAGTTGTCCCTTTATTAAACTTTCCTCAAATACCACAATTTGCACGGACTGCCAGTTTCTTGCTTGCTCCCTGAATGAAACAGGACTATTTGGGCTTATTGAAACTCTCTGAGGGTTTCCTCGAAGATTATCAAAGACTCACGGCCTGGGAAGGACTGTGGATACGGCTGAGACCACGCTCCTTTCACAGAGAAGACAAACTGAGGCCAGTCGTGGTGAAGTGATCAATCAGAGGTCAGTTGGCCAAGCGGAGAGAGGGCAGGAGCGCGTCCCAGACCTCCCGGCCCCTCCTTCGTCAGCCTCCGTCTGTGCGAATGGCCCTCAGGCCGGACAGGGGTGTTAGGGCTCCTTTGTAAATTCCTCTGAGCTGAAGGAAGTGCCAATAACAGGATGAAGGACTGGGGGCAATGTTTGCTTTCCAAGGACCTTCAAACCACGCGGGGAATAATCCTACATCCACATCAGGGTGACGGGGCTCCCGGAACCCGGCCCTCAGGCCAGCGTGTGGGGTCCCAGGTCTAGCTCAGGCCCAGCCCACCCTGTGAGAGGATGAAGCTTGTCTGTAGCCTTCCCCTCCTCAGTCCACCTCTGTTCCTCCTGCCTCTGTCCCCACCAGCTGCCACTCAAGTGCCTCGTTCTTAGGAACCCCTGTTAAGATGTCACCTGATAACTGAGGAGTTAACAGATTTTTCTAGTGCATTATCCAAGCAGTTTACAAGGAGTGAGAGAACTCTCTTAAATGTGGGCTTCTAGAAGTCATTATGTGGCGAGAGAGTAAAGAAACAGCAGTCTCCCTCAGCTCGAACGACCTCCTTCTCCTGGGCCAGCAGTGGGAGAGAACTTAACTTAGGGGACATTAGGAAAGACGTGACTCCATGTCTCGCCTCTCACCATCCCTCTGAATGAATATTCAATCGTCGTCATCTTCCCGCCCTTGGATAAAGTTCCTGGGGGCCCCAGGAGTTGGACTGTCTCTTGAAGAGACAGGCACCGCCTCATTTCGGAAATTAGCATGTCCCTGTCATATACTGATCACGATCCTGGCCGTGAGGTGGTGTTACATCTTCTCCTCGAACCCAGCTGAGCCCCGCTTCAGGCTGGAAGCCACAGCGGGCAGACAGACTTGGCTGGTTTCTCTACTTTGTCACCTCCTTGCACTTATGTTCCTCTCTGTCTCCACTTCCTTCTTGCTCTCAGTTTCTCTCCTGTCCAGGGTAGGAGCGGTTTGGTGGGGGGGAGGCCATAACGGGGTTGCAAATGTCTTAGAGACTGTAGGCTGCTTGCATATTTCAGTGAATCCTTTCTTTTTTTTCATGTTGTTTGCTTTGAAATAATTCCACCTTTATATAAAAGTTGTAAGAATAGTACAAAAACTCCCATAGTATAAATAACCTTTCACCCAGATTGACCAATTGTGAACATTTGCCACGTATCCTTTATCATTCCTTTCTCTCTCTCCTCTCCCTCTCTTTCTCTCTCTCATCCACCACCTGAGACTCACCTTCCCCGTTTTTTCCTCTAAATATTTTGAGAGTTAGTTGCAAGCATCAGCCTCTTCATCCCCAAGCACTTGAGTGTGTCTTCCCGAGAACATGGATTCTCTGACGGGACCACAGTGCAACTACCAAATTCAGAAAATTTAACATTGACATATACTATTATCTAATATATAGACCATATTCAAATTTTGCTAATCATCCTTAAAATGTGCTTTATGGTAATTTTCCCCCTGATCCAGACTCCAGTCTGGTTCGTGTATTGCTTTTAGTTGCCATGTCTCTTTAGTGTCCATTAATCTGGAAAAGTTCCTCCACCCTCCTGTGGCTTTCATGACATTGACAAGTTTGAAGAGTTTAGGTCAGTTGCTTTGTAGGATATTCCACAATTTGGTTTTGAGCTGAGTAGGGTTGGTTTCTGCATCTTTGGCACAAGCACTACATACATGATGTATGTTCCCAGTGCATCAGGACACATGACATCAGTTGGTCCCATTGGTGATGTCAACTTAGGTGACTTGATAGAGTGATGTCTGCCAGGTCCCTCCACTGTCATTGCTCTGATTCACTTTGTAATTAATAAATAGCCTGTGGGGAGATACTTACAGACTATTTAATACCTTGTTCCTTTTCAAGCTTTCATCCAATAGTTTTAGCATCCATCACAATTCTTGTCTTAAGCCTCACGTCTTGTCATCAAGTCAGTCTGGGGAGGGCCCCCATCCCCAGTGAGGAGTTCTTATGAGTTAGAGCTGCCACCCAGCCCTGGGGGAGGGAGTCGCTGCTCCCTCTTAACATTCAATTTGGGCATGGATACCAGACCCACCCCCTAATCCTCCCCAGCAGAACTAAGTTGCTATGTTTAAGCCAATTTTTATTTGCAGGCATCACAGAAGAAAAGAGAGATGAACGTCAGAGGAATTCATCAGAAGCCACTTTTCCTCCATCGCCTGGGACTGCCCGCCCTGGATCACCCTATCCAGACTCCTCAATATTACATTCAAGGGAGAGAGAGACAGGTTCCTGAGGAACTCCTACATTCCCAATTCCCACCAGAGGTCCCTGCTGTCTTACAGAGACCCACAGTGGGGCTTCTGTCCCTTCCAGGGGAGGTCCCCAGGTTCATGGGTCTGGCCCTACGCTAGAGCTCACCACAGGATATTCACATCTTCCCTGGATAATGACGTCCCCAGCCCCATTACGCGCCTGCAGTGTGTGCGTGGCATCCAGGTGTTGTGTGTGGGTTGGGAGAGGACAGGGGAGAAGCCACCTCATGACCAAGGCTTCAAAAGGAGAATTTAATCCAAAGAGCTGTTAACTAGGCATACAACTGTTTTAAAAGTAACTGAAAATACAGAGAGATGGAGACAGCAACTATGAGAAGCAGCTACCACTCCTAGGGCTGGTGGGAAAAAAAGGAAGGAGGTATTTTTCAAACCTAGAATTGAGAGACCTCTAGAAACAGAAATTCAGATCTTAGAGGGAGGGGCCCTGCTCCGCTGGTGCTGGTGGCTCTGGGCTTGTAAGAGGGACCTCGTGGGGCCGGAATGCAGATCTGGGAGGAGGGTGCTCCAGCCAGCTGAGGCTGGCTCTCGAAGTGGGGGAGGGGTGCAGTGATGCTGATTTTCTAACTGTTGGGAAAACCACATGCTGGATGCAGCTCCTACAGTGAGAAGGAACTGCTGCTGCCGGGGTGAGGAAGCGTGCGTGGCTGAAGCAGACAGGAAGGAGCAAGTCCTCCTTTTCCACTTCAGCCTTTTAGTTTCTCTCCTGTTCACCCTACTGGCAGAGCCTAACTTGGAGCCTGCAGGGAAAGTAGAAATGTGGCTTGCAAAGCCCCAGCCCCCATCCAACAGCATACAGCAGAATTTAGAAGGGTGAGTTTGGAACTGAAAGCCAATAGTAACTGGCACACTTCAAATTTAAAATGATGGTGTCTGTCAAAAGGACGTGGCACACGTGGATTTGCAGTGGGTGCCCCACGGCAAGAAAGGCGGTCTCTCAGAAAAATAATAATTGGGTTTTCTCTGCAGCCATGCTGAACAGTGCGCCCCATCTGAATGGAGGCCAGGACAGCCTTAGACAAGTTGGGTGTGGCCAGGAGTTGCCCAAGCTTCTGGCTGAACAGCTTTGGATGGGGGGTTGGGGGGGCGGGAATTGAGGTTGAGGACAGTACTGGTCTTACTAAAAGGCAATCACATGGAAACAACCCAAGTGACCATCAACAGATGAATGGATAAACAGAATTGGTCTATCCATACAACGGAATATTACTCAGCCATTAAAAAGAACAAAGTCCTGACGGATGCTACATCATGGATGAACCTTGAATACATAATGGCAAGTGAAATAAGCCACACAGAAAAGAACAAATATTGCGTGATTGTATGATTTCGCATATACGAAGTCTCTAGAATAGACAAGTTCCTAGAGAAAGTAGATTAGAGGTTACCAGAGGCTGGGGGGAGGGGAATGGATGTTATTGGTGAATGGTTGCAGAGTTTCTGTTTGGGAGGATGAAAAAGTTTTGGAAATAGATAGTGGCAATGGTTGTACAACATTGTGAATGTAATTAGTGCCACTGAATTGTACACTTAAAAATGGTCAAGACGGCAAATTTTAAGATACATGTAATTTTAAAAAATTGGTATTGTAATATACCAAAACTATAGTATGGTACACTTTAAATAGGTGCATTGTACAGTATGTGAATTATAGCTCAATAAAGCTGTTAAATATAAAAGCAATCGCAGCTCCTAAGTCACTTTCTCAAATACAGCACAGCCGTTAGTGGTGATCACAGCCCATGTGGGCCCTGAGAGGACCGCCTTAGAGAATTTCTTGTTCACACTTTCATGTCCCTTGACTGATCCAACGATCTGAGGTGAAACTCCCCCCGTTAATCACATCATCTCATTTCACGGGAGAGTAAGAATGGGTATGCGACGAGAGCCAAGTGCAAGCTACAGTCCACTCAGCATGAGGCCACAGAAGCTTTCACCAGCCCGAGAAGCACTTGCCTGCAAATTAATTGGTGATGAGAGGGAAATAGGAACATTACTCCCTTTAATTAAAAAAATTAAATTAGTGTGTTTTCTTTATTTAAAATATAAAAACAACCACAGTGGGATAAAATCTCATACCCATTAGGGCAGCTATTATCAAAAAACAGAAAATAACCAGTGTTGGTGAGAATGTGGAGGAATTGGAAACCTTGTGCATTGCTGGTAGGAGTGTAAAACGGTGCAGCCACTGTGGAAAATGGTATGGCGGTTTCTCAAAAAATTAAAATTAAACATAGAATTACCGTATGATATTGCAGTTCCATTTCTGGGTATAAACCCAAAAGAATTGAAAGCAGGGACTTAAACAGATACTTAAACACCAACATTCACAGTGGCATTATTCACAATAGCCCAAGGGTTAGGTTAACCCATATGTCTATCAATGGATGAATGGATAAACAAAATGTAGTGTATACATACAATGAAATATTACGTAGCCTTAAAAAGGGAGAAAATTCTGACACATTCTACAACATGGATGAACCTTGAAAATAACACTATGTTAATTAAATGTCAGACACAAAAGGACAAATACTGTACGATTCCACTTTTATGAAGTACCTAGAATAGTCAAATTCAGAGAGAAGGAAAGTAGAGTAGCGGTTAAGAGTCTGGGGGGAGGTGGGAATGGAGAGTGCATGTTCAATGGGTACAGAGTTCCAGTTTGGGAAAACGAAAAAGTTCTGAAGGTGGATGATGATGTTGGTTGCACAACAACGTGAATGTACTTAACACCACTGAAAAATGATTAAAATGGTAAATGTTTGTTTACTACATTTTAAAAAAGAAAAAAAATAAGACAAGCAAAAATTAAAGATTACTGAAATTTCTCTGTCCAAAGACAGTTGCTAATGGTAGCAGTCAGAGTCATTGCAAACTAATTCTAGGAACAAGGGTTAGGTTCAGCCACGTTAAGGCTTTGTTTTAATTCATCCATGCATGTGTTTATTGACTCATCAACAACACTGATTTCAGTCACTAGAAACATAGAAAGGGGACACGGGTTGTCCAGCAGTGCAAAGATAAGTAAGATATGGTCCTTGCCCAAAGGAACTTACAGTCTAATAGGAATTCTAAGACCTTGGCAAATAACTTGACCACAAGGGGGAGAGTAACAATCTTCATCCATGAGAAAGGTAGAGAGTTCAGAGAAGGGAGCTCCCTTATACCACGGTATCTTGGGAAGCATCATGGAGGAAGCAGTATCTGAACTGGTCCTTGCAAAATGAGAGGGGGAGGGACTCTCAGGCAGAAGTCACGTCTTGAGCAAAGGCTAGGAGTTGAGAAATTGAGAGCTACGTTCAGGGAGTGGAGTTTGACCAGAGCACACCGTAGTAAGTGAACAAGAAGAATTAGGGAGTGAACCAGAGAGGAGAACATGAGTTCAACAGAGTCCTGGGGGATGTGACACGATAGGACCTGTGCTTTAGTAAATGAAATCTGACTTCCGAGGGTGTGTGCATGTAAGTCTGAGGGGTGGGGGTTTTAAAAGGTAGGGTTTAGGAATATTCTTTAAGGATGCCTATTTTGTCAAACTATTATATCATTTATTTTCTAAAAGTCAGTTTAAAATTTATCTTTGATTTCTGAGACCACGTGCCCTCAGTTCTGAACATCTGCCCAAGTAGCACACTACTACCACCTGTGGGCAGCACCTCTAATTGCAGGCAAAATACTGTGTGTGTGTGTGTGTGTGTGTGTGTGTGTGTTTGGGAGGGTGTGTGAAGGGTGAGGAGAAATACTCCAATAGTGAGTTTACAAACCAAAATATATAACAACAGAGTAGCACAGGAGGTTTTTATTTTGACAAGAGAAATTAATTGCAATAACCTCACAACTGACCATACGTGGAAACATAGCTTGAGCAGATGTATTATCCTCAATCAGAACGTGCATTTTAACTTGGTGAGGAGCAAGGGAGAAAAAGCACAGGTCGCTTATAATGAGACTTGTAGCTCCTTCTGGGCTAACTTCACCAAATTACACCTGCAAATAATAGGAATGAAAATCGGCAAGAGCAACTGTCTATCTCTGGGCTGGAAATCACCTATTGGAAAATGGGATCCTTTCCACTCATTATAAGAGAATGCCAGCTGTCCTAAAATCTTTATTTTTATTGTTTCATTTTAGTAGAGGCACCAGGCACCTGTCTGTCCAGCTACACAATGTTGTCCGGAATCTCTTACAGTTAAGTGTGGCCACAAGACTAAGCTCTCTCTAATGAGATACAAACAGAAATGATGCTGGGACTCCCAGGTTCACGCACATGTGTCCCTCCATGCTGTTTCCTTCTTCTCGCTGACTGAGAGGATGAACAGCCAGGACATCCTTGGAAGCCCCATGGTAAAGATGGCAAAGCCACCATCCCGCCTGACTCCCTGAATGACTGCATGGAGCCGGGTTGCCACTGACCTGACCCCTGCCCTGGGCTATTACCTGAACAATAAAATTTTTATCCTTAAAGGCGCTGAATGTGGGGAGTCTATGTGTTACCATAGTTCAGATTACCCCACCCCCTACCCCTTTCCTGTGTCCCCTCCTGTATTCAGAAACTGGAAGCTTTAAACTACGTTTCCCAAACTCTCTCCCACCAGAGTTCTAGATGCTGTTTAGGTTCTGCCAATCAGATGTACTTGTGCACAATTTGAAAGTCAGAGGTGAGGCAGAGGTGTCTGACGGGTAGGCTCTGACAGACACGAGCATTGCACCAGCCAGATTTCCTGCTCACTCTGGCATTGGCTTTGCAGACCAGGCTGTTCTGTTGATGATGGAGATTTCCTCCCCTCTGGACACAGCTCTTGTGATGTGACCTTGAAGCCTAGCAAATGCCTTCTGCCTCTGCTTCTCCAGCCCTTCCAACACTTATGTAACATAATTTCCTATATTAAATACCTTTCTGCATTTCAGTGTCCTGCACTGATATTGTGCCCCCACTCCAAGTGGGAGAGTGACATGTCTCATCTTTTTAAACTGGTTCATGGTATTCACAGCAATTCACCCTTTCACTCTGATTTATTTGCCCTCTTCAGAGACTCATCATCTTCCCATGCATCTCCCTGGTTCAACCGATTGTCTCAGTAGTTAGTCAATATCATTCTCTGAGCCTCAGTTTCTTCATCTATAAAATGGGAATAACAATCCCTGACCTACAAAGTTGTTCTAAAGATAAAATAAGATAACAGTGCAGGAAAAACCATTTGACAGATTGGTATATGAAACGTTAGATACATGAAAAATAGATTAAGTTTTACTTGAGTGAGTTGATAGGTGAAGAAACTATAGTATTTGCCTCTCTTTTGAAAGACGTCTATTTTTATACATATTGATACAAATGCTATGTATTTGTCTATATATTTTTTCAAAATAGATGTGCAGTAATATATACAAAGATCTAGAAATTCTAAGTACAGGTTGATTGCTTCAACGTGAAGTTTAAGTCATAACACAAGATCTGCAAAGCATGGGCATAATCATTTAGAACATCTCACATCACTTGATATTTATTTTCTAAAGGCAATTCATCTTACTGTGACCACCAATGACCAACTGAAAAACTTTTAAAATCCAAGATAAAGTTTCTGTGTCCCATCCTCTGATCAGCAGCCATTCTCATTAATACTTGTGTCCCTGCTCATTTCTGCTCTCATTTGCACAGTGTAAAAGGCCTCTGACAGCTTCCTCTCCTCTCTGTTCAAACCAACAATAGCCTTCAGAAGAAAGAAAGAAATTTGTAGCAGGTGAAAGTTTAGTTTTAATGATGCAGAGACCAAATTGTTTTTAAACTTGAAATATATGAAAGACTCCAAACCCCCTTTAATTTCTCATTTCTCACAATTGTCCATTAGAGTTGACCAAATCCTTTGTTTTGAATCGCAGAATCTTTGAAAGAAATTCAGAAACTAACCTTTTGCCCATACGTAGCTTATTAGCAACAGGAAAAATTACTTTTCCCTCTGACTGTGAGCTTTTTCCCCTCCAGAACATAAAATAGAGACATAAACTCATAGGACATAGAGGTAGCAACCAGTGACACTTTCTTATTTCCTTAGGGAAAAAAATATCCAGGCTAGAGAGGCTGAAAAAGCAGAAGATTGGTTATTTGTACCCACATGTAGCAAAGAGGCTATTAGGCACTGATGCGCTGCTCACATCAGAACACCCAAGGCTGCCGCCACTTCTCTTCCTGCCCCACAATCCTTGAATCAGGACATTTAATTGGTATATAAAAAGTCACCTTAAGAAGGCTCACTGTCACCTTTCCTGGAAATCTCCAGAACAAAGGATTTGTGAAAACTTTTCTAAACAAACATCTCCTCTCCAAGGTTCAGCTATACAGGAAGAAGAAACGTCAACTTTCACACACATGGTCATTCCCACCCTTCAAAATCTCTTTCCTATTAAAATCCAGAGGTAGCACGGAGGGTGGAGAGACTGGATATGAGCAGGCAGGGGTGGGAACAGATGTGTTGGTCAGGCTAAGTTACGCAAGCTGCCCAGTGAAAGGGTAAAGATATTTGCTGCTCTAAAAGCTACTGCCCGACTCCCTTCTGTAGGGGTTCAACCCATTACATTCCCACCAGCCCCATTTCCTTGTTTCCTCCCAGCCTGCCTAGCAGAACAAGCTGGCAAATTTCTGAATTTTGTTTTAATCCGCTAAACAAAAAACAGCTAACACCAAAGTTTCTGAAAATCTAATGTGTCCCTGGGATATTCCTTCTTCTTCCCTTCCTCCTCCTGCTTCTGGACTATTTTTTTACTGTGATAGAATATGCATAACATAAAATTTACCATTTTAACCACTTTTAAGTGTATAGTTCAGTGGCATTAAGTACATTCACATTGTTGTGCAACCATCACCACTATCCATCTCTAGAAATTTTAGACCATCCCAAACCTAAACCAGACCCATTAAACACTAACCGCCCATCCCCTCCCCCAGCCCCTCCCTAGTAACCGCTGTTCCACATTCTGTCTCTGTGAATTTGCCTCTTCTAAGTACCTCACGTGAGTGGAATCATACAGTCCTTTCGTATCTGGCTTCTTTCACTTAGCATGTCTTCAGGGTTCAGCCACGTTGTAGCATGTGTCAGAATTTCATTTCTTATTAGGGCTGAGTCATAGTTCATTGTGTGGATAAGCCACATTTGGTTCATTCAGTCATCCACCAGTGGACACTGGGATTGTCCCAATGGACACTTGTGTTTTCCCGAAACACTTCTGGCTATTGTGAATAATGCTGCTGTGAACATTGGTGTACAATATCTATTTGAGTCCCTACTTTCAACTCTTTTGAGGTGGAATTGCTGCATCATATGGTAATTCTACGTTTAATTTTTTGAGGAACCACCAAACTATTTTCCACAGCGGCTGCTCCCTATGGCTTCCTCTTAAATTCAAATAACTGATGTTTACACAATTACTCAGAATTTTCAAAATGTTCTTTGCTTAAAGAATCTCATAAAATCCTTATGAAAATGCTGCAAGCTGAGCGTTACTTCAATCCCCATTTTGCACATGAGGAAATCAAGGGAGGCAAGGAGGATCACAGAGATCCGGGTGGGGTTCTTAGCAGCAAACAGCCAAACCCACTCCCGCTGGCTTAAGGAGGAAAGATGCTCATCAAAGGGTTCTTAGGGAGTTCAGTCTCTAGGAGGCCCAGAAGATGAGCCTTGGAGCCAGGAAACCCAGCCACATGGCAGAACAAAGATCTCACCACTGGCCCACTGGGCACAGACACGCCACTCACCATGGTGGACATTGGACTCAGGATTTCTGTCACTGCTGCCCCCCAAAGCCAGATGCCCCCAGCACCACCCTCGCCAGAGACAGGGATTTCTGTGGTGCCTGTTTTCTCATGCTCCTTTCCTCCAAACTAGAGTCGGTCACAGGTGCATCTGCCAGCCCAGCCCAAGCCACATACTTGTGTCCCAGCTGACAACAAGGTGGGGAAGGTCAGTGTCTGCCTTCCACCTTAGGGAGAAAAAACGTCCCAAGTCATAACAAGAGAGGTGTTCAAAAGGTGCTGGGAAGCTAGAAAATGTGGCAGATATCCATACACACAGATTGTAACTGCAGGGCCATAACTCCAACCTTCCTTCTGTCCCTACTTCTAGTCTCTTGGCAAAATTCTGTTGCTTATCCCTGTGATTGTGGATGCTGATCTTCTCCCTTCAAAACAGAAAAGGAAAGAAAACATTGCAGTATGGAGAGCTCAAGAGCTTATCAACATTGAATGACATTTTAGGCAAATGACTGGGGCATGAGCTGTCATGCTGATGTCAGCCTCAGCCTCTCTCTCTGTCGTCACAACATTTCAGCATTAAATGCAGACTCAGCACACCGAATCCATGGATATGTCCCTGCCATGTTCAAATCAAAGCTCAGAGTGGGTGCTTTCAAAGGGGGCTTTTAATTTGAGAGGTTTTTTTATATGCTTATTTCAACAAGCTGCCATCAAATTGACATAGAGCTGTGGGGCACTCCTATTTCTGAATTCTCTCTAGAGCCAGAGGCATATTCTTATGATTATATTCAGTGGTTGCAAATCTGTGCCTCAGTTTCCTTATCTGTAAGATGGAAATAGTAATCATTTACACGTCTTAGTGTTCTTGAGAGCATCAGATGATGCAAAGCGCTCAGCACAGTGCCTGGCACCTATAAGAGCTGAATAAAAGGTCCCTATTACTAACATTGCTGTGGTTGAGCCTGGTCTGGGGAATAAGGTAGGGATCAAACTGAGCTGTATTACTTTGGGTCCAAAAGGAGCCGTGACTATAATAAGACACATTTTCTTTCATGAAGCAGTTTGGGGAACTCTTTAAGGCTTGCAAAGTGGCAGTGTCAATGGAGTGGGTCTGTGTTGACCTTCCCAGGATGACGGCGGAAGGAGCGTTCACTGAGTAGGACGAGGCATGCTTGTCCCGTACGCTCCTGCCTGCTATTCACCTCTTACAGGAAGCACGTGAGTGGCTACCTCCTTCCTTAGTGCCGAGTCCTATAGTCTCTCCAGTTACTCCAGAGAGAGAGTTTCCATGATGTGGGGGATCTGTTACACATTCTCCCTGCATTGTCAAAACGAGCCCCCTCCCATTGGCCTGCCAGATGACAGTGCCCTGGGCAGTGACCTGACTCTCACAACAGGTGAAAAGAGCATCTCAGAAAATCCACGTAGATGCTGACTGCTGCTGCTCATCCCCGAAAATCTTTAAGGGTCTTCATGTTAACATACGTAATGTCAACGCACCCCCTGTTCCGAAAAAGGAACTTTGCTTTACCAGGTAACTCGATGCCCTCCTCACCCAAGGGTCATGCTCAGACCTGGCCAGCTCAGTGAACTCTGTCTGAGGTCGTGCCCTTACCCTGCAGGAAGGCTTCCACAAAAGGGCATTATCCGGACCCCTGGGAGGGAAACCTCCCCCTAAGATGCTGCCCTCAGCATCTCACAGGGGCCTGGTCCCCTTCAGAGTGGCCACTCCCCAGAACAGATGCTGGGTCGGGAAGGACAGATGGTCTGATGTTGTCCTCTTACCCACTGTCATCCCATCACAGAAGGACTCAAGATCAGAGCAGTCCAAAGCTTCCTTTTACTGTCTTTCATAGAGAAATAGATAGATGTGGTTAGTGCCTTTGAGTTGATTTCAACTCCTAGCGTCCCTGTAGACAGCAGAGCGCAACCCTGCCCAGTCTTTTTGTGCCATCCTCTCACCTTCCAGGGCTGCATTAGACAATGCTCCTCCTCTGCTATTTCTGGGGTTTTCGTGGCTAATTTTTTCACAAGTAGGTGGCCAGGTCCTTCTTCCTAGTCTGTCTTAGTCTGGAAGCTCTTCTGAAACCTATCCACCAAGGGTGACCCTCCTGGTATTTGAAATCGTGGTGGCATAGCTTTCAGCATCACAGCAACACACAGCCACCACAGTGTGACAACTGCCAGACGGGTGTTGTAGGTCCCTGACTTGGAAACTAACCCAGGCTGTGGCGGTGAGCATGCCAGATCTTAACCACAAGACCACCAGGGCTGGCTGATAGATGGTTGATAGGTAAATAGAGAGAGAGAGAGAGAGATGTGATATAGTGCAATGTAATAAGCAGTTGAATTTGTGTAATTCTTTATTTCTCTCCCAATACCCTGTAAATCTTCAAGCCAATGAATGAGTCAGCCAATAGTAAATAGCTATTACTTTTATTGTCATTATCATTTTTACTATTATGTGCTTGCTACTACCCTTCTTTCTCTCACCCTTGAGCAAGTTATTAATTGAGCACTTCATACAAGCCAAGGACCCTATACAGCCTGACTCCAATCCATCCATCCAGACTTACCTCAGGTCACCACCTGTCAGGTACCCTGAGGTCTCATTTCACTGAATTACTCACCAATCCTCCATCCACTAGAACCCACCACTCTGTCTCACCTCTTGCTACACCATCTGCCTTAAAATAGCCTTTCTTTTTCTGCACCCAGCAAAGCTCATTCATCCCTCAGGACCTCTGTCAAATGCCACCTCCTCTCTGAAGCCCACCCTGATTGACTTCCCTTCTTATAGTACTTATCATACCGTATCCTAATTATTGGCTCACATGTGAGGTGGTCTCCCTAGACTGTAAGATTCAATCATTTCATTCCTTCTATCCACTCCAGCCCCCCAACAGAGTCTGTGGCATATATTAGGTCCTCAATTAACATTTGGTGAATGAATGAAGATGCTAAAATTGAGAGGAGATCCCAAAAGGAGAATGAAGGAAGCCAGAGACAAACGTTGCCCGCTTCCCAAGTAAGTGTTGCATCTGCCTTGATATTACAGACGTGTGTGAAGGCAATTTGCTCCCTCTTCACTTGGGTCTCGACTCTCTTCCTCCAGCACCTAATAGTTGGGGAATGGATTGGTCTGGTTAATATTTTTGTTTTCCCCTTTACCACTGCCTCCTCCCAAGTGGCTGTGGGTAATTTTTGTAGAAAGAACCATGCTGTGATGGGCCCACGAGGGCCTCATGTTCTTGTTCCCTGCCTGCTATTCGGCCAAGGAATTCAGGGAGCATCCCGCTTTCACGGTGTAGGATGAAGAGGACAAGAGCACATTTAGAAAGTCTGATTAGCACAAACTGCCCCACGGCCCACCATTGGCCTCTTAGTTGCAGAGTGTTTGATAACGCGTGGGTTGTTCCTCTGATCAGACTGTGAAATTCCACATTCATCCAGGGACTAACAAGCAAACAGCCTGAAAGCAGGCCCACGGCCGGCTACCGCCTGCCCCAGCTCGTCCTTCCCTGTGCTGTCATCCCTTTGGCTCTATCAGAGAGCCAGACCTCGGGGTGTTTGCGGTGACCTGTCTGCCCTGATCTTGCTGAGAAGCCATTAGTTAAACTTCTGCAAAAAGAGCAGCAACTTCACCGTGAGAAGAGCGGGAGCCATTAAAATGTTCTTTCTGAAATGAGAGCAAAAGTTGGGTCCAGAGATGGAAAAAGTTTCTCCATGAAAGACGCCTATCAAATTCTGGGTCAAAACAAGCAGGAATGTTAAAATTTGTAAATGCAAAATACTTCGTGTTAATGTACCTTCCCAGCATGCCTCAAACAGCTCTTTTTCTGGTCGTGTTATCAATCAGTCCTGTGGGTCCTCAAAAGGCAATGTGTGCAATCAGGGAGCCAGCACGTGCTCTGAAGAGCCTACTGGAACACACTCTGGGAATTTGTAATGTATGGATGTTTTGTCTCACCCACCACACACATACACGCACACAAACAAACACACACACACATCCTGTTTTACGAGTCTTTGAGGAAGACAACTATTGCTTGGGAGCTGCCCTTCACCCCTTTGGATCCCATGGGATCCATCGTGTTCCTACCTCCTCCTACTGCCAGCCTCAGATGTCTTTTCCTGGTCTGGTTCTTGACCCAAGCAGACCAGTGCCTTCCTGCCCCAAGATGTGTAGATCTGGGATGTAGAGTCAGCCCACGGCCACGCCTCTGAGACGTGAGGCTCAAAAGGCCTCAGTGGTCATGTTTCCTACATGAGGAAAACGATAGCTTGCAGCTAGAGAGAAGAAAGAAGCAGAGACAAGAGGCAGAGAGGGGTTCTCGGGACTTGTGGGGTCTCTGAAGGCAGTTATTCCTGAAGCCAAGCTCCGTCCATCCTTCCTGCATCTTGTCTGGGCAACAATTCCCTAGGTTCATTGAGGCCTCCCAGGGTTTGTTGCCTACTTTTATATGACCCACAAGCTAAGAATTTACATTTTTTTAAATGGCTACATTTTTTTAAAAGGTGGGTGAGACACAGGTCAAAAGAATGAAATATTTTGTGACGTGAAAATTATATGAAATCCAAGTAAAGTTTCCTAGGAACACAGCCACGCTCGTTTGTTTACTAATTGCTGTGGCTGCTTCTGTGTTACAATGGCAGAAGTGAGTAGTTGTGACAGAGCCTGAAATCTGTAAAATATTTACTATCTGGGTCTTTTGAGGAAAAAAAAAGGACCTACCCTAAAGTCAGAAACAATGGAGCATTTTTAAAGAAGCTATGAAACTAAATCAGCTTTTAAAAATGTTACTCATGGTGCAGCCACTATAGAAAATAGTATGGAGTTTCCTCAAAAGATTAAAAATAGAACTACCATATGATCCCGTAATTTCACTTCTGAGCATATATCCAAAGAAAATGAAATAACTATCTTGAAGAGACATCTACACCCCCTCCATGTTCGTCGCAGCATTGTTTACAATACCCAATGGAAACAAACTAAACAACCTAAATGTCTATCAATGGATGAATGGATAATGAAAATGTGGTATCTATATATATCACACATATATAATGATACATATTACAGATATATATCACATATATATAATGGAATATTATTCAGCTATAAAAAAGAAGGAACTCCTGCCATTTGTGACAACATGGATGGACCCTGAAGGCAATTATGCTAAGTGAAATAAGCCAGAGAGAAAAAGACAAATACCGTATGACTCACTAATATGTGGAATCTAAAAACATTGAACTCATAGATACAGAGAACAGATTGGTGGTTGCCAGAGGCGGGGGGTGGGTGAAATGGGTGAAGAGCGTTAAAAGGTATAAAATTCCAGCTAGAAGATAATAAGTCCTGGGGATGTCATGCACAGCGTGGTGACTACAGTCAACAATACTGTATCATATATTTGAAAGTTACTAAGAGAATAGATCTTAAAAGTTTTCATCACAAGAAAAAAAAACATTTGTAACTATGTGATATGATGGATGCTAATTAAAGTTACTGCAGTAATCATTTGACACATGTATCAAACCATTATATCATATATCCAAAAGGAATACAGTGTTACACGTCAAATATATCTCAATAAAACTGGAGGAGAAAAAACTTGAAACGTTACTCATTGCTGCAGAAACTGCGGCAATTTAGAGAGAGGTTTTAACTGTAACCATTATTCTTTAGGGAAAAAAAAGCAAAAGGAAACCCAAAGAAGCCACCTTCAGTCCTTATACACCTGGGGGCTCCTCAGTTATTTGCATGTATAAAATGAATGAAGGAATGAATTTCGTCTTAGTGGAAACTCCCACTGATTAAGAAAAGTAGTGGCATTGCTGTCAGCACGTCCCCAGCCCTGACATTTGGAAGAACCTGGCCAGCCCGCACCTGTCCGACAGTGTGCCCAAGGAAACCCTTAGGCACTGCACAAACCTGGCCTGTCGTGAACAGCTCCTTTTGATCCTCTCACAGTTTCACCCTTCCTGAGGCGAGTTCAAGAAAGCCCTAAATTTGCAGCCTTCTAAAGTCTCCTGAGATTGGATTCTAATCCAAACTGGATCTTTAGAATAGAGGAGGTTATTTACATTTGGCAAAATGTTCCTGACAAATTATGCACCAGGAAAATAAATAGCAGCAACACCCTGTATCAGATAGTTCTGACTAAAGGAAAAAGGAAATAACGCAAAAGGAAGAGTGGCGTAGGTTGAATAGTGTCCTCCCAAAATTTGTGTCCACCCAGAACCTCAGAATGCAACCTTATTGGAAATAGGGTCTTTGCAGATGTAATTAGTTAAGGATCTCAAGATATAATATTGGATTTAGGGTAGACCCTAAATCCAGTGACTGTTGTCCCTACAAGAAGAGGAGAAGAGACAGAGAAGAAGGACTTCTGAAGATGGAGGCAGAGATTAGAGTTACGCTGCTACAAACTAAAGAGTGCTGGGGGCCACCAGAAGCTGGAAGAGGCAAGAAAGGCTTCTCCCAGAGTCTGTGGAGGGAGTGTGGCCCTGCCCACAATTGATTTCAGACTTCTGGCTGCCAGAAACGTAAGAGAATAAATTTCTGTTGTTTTCAACCATGAAGCTGTGGTTATCCCGTGTCATGGCAGCCCTAGAAAACTCGTACAGAGGGGTCTTGAGTTTCCATACAGAGGGGGAAATATGATGGTGGGTTAGGCGAGAGGCAGAGACAGAGGCAGGTATCCAGACAGGACATGAAAGGCCTCATGGGCCATGAGACCTCCCATCTAATGCCTTCCTCCCTGCCCTCTCCATCATGTACGATGTAGTTAAGACTTACATACTTCCAGTAACAGGAACCTCATTCTACAACATTCTTGTAATGGTTAATTTTATGTATCAACCTGACTGGGCCATGTGATGCCCAGATATCTGGTTAAACATTATTTTTGGGTGTGTCTGTAAAGGTGTTTCCAGAAGAGACTAGCATTTGAATTGGTGGACTGAGTAAAGCAATTGCACTTTCCAATGCAGGTGGGCATCATCCAACCGTTTGAGGGCCTGAGTAGAACAAAAAGGCTGAGTAAGGTTGAGTTCTCTCTTTTCTGCCTGCCGACTTAAGCTAAAACATTGGTCTTCTCCTGTTCTTGGACTGGAACGTACAGCCCGGTTCTCAGGCCCTTGGACTCGACCGGAATTTACACCATCAGCAACCCTGGGTCCCCAGCTCGCAGATGGCAGATCGTGGGACTGGGCAACCTCCACAACTGTACGAGCCCATAAGAAATCTAATTACGATTATAGATGAGAGAGAGAGAGAGAAAGAGAGAGAGAGGAGTGGGATATTGGTTCTTTTCCTGTGGAGAACCATAGCTAATATCCATTTGAAGCAACTGATCCCATCTTTGGACAATTCTTCTTTCTAACAAACCCCAAACCTCTCTCTTTGGAATGCCACCTACTGACTCTATTTGCCCCTCTTGAGGTCATCCAGATGGAATATGCCTTCCTCACGATAGCCTTTCAACTATTAGGAGAAACTATCATGTCTTGCGTCTTTTGTTCTCTCAATTCTTCATCCCAGTCCTTGCAGCTGTGTCTCTCGTAACATCAGTTTCACTCTCCCTGCGCATCTCAACTCCTCTCCTTTGAACACGTTCTGTTTCTTTTTACATCCCCCTTCACATGCACGCTTAGGAGCTGGATGTCAACTGCAGTCACCATCTGATGTCCACAGAGCACAGTAAGACTATTTTTGTCCTTTTTCTAGATATTGTCTGTTGACTTTCACTGCTTCCTTTGAGTCATATGATATTTAATTTGAGAGATCCCAATGGCCTGCTCTGTCCATTGGAAAAGTCTCACGTTAAGCTTCCAAGAAGTGGACTGCTTGCTGTGTGTGTGAATCTGTCATTGGAGAGGAGGCAGCCTGGAATGGAGTTCTTTTGGGTAGGTAGAGAGAAGAAAAGACTAGAGCTCTATAGCAACTTTGGGGGCAAGACATTTTCTCTGCTAAAGGAAGGGAGGAGTTGCACCGGATTCCTAGGCAGGGCACATAGCCAACCAAGAAAATCCATAACGACAATCTTTGAAATAAAGAAATGCTGTGATAATTATTCCACCTACTTTAAAGCAATTTTGAAGGGCATTTGTTTGTATCAGTAATAATTAGTAATAATTGCTGTCAATTACCAGGCAATTACTGTGTGTCAGGTGCAGTAAGAAGCACTTCACATCCATCATTTGATGAAACCCTACAACTCTATGAAGTCTATGTGATTAGCCCCATTTTATAGTAGAGGAAACTGAGGCTTAGAGAAGCTAAGCGACTTGTCCAAAGGCCCACAAGTGATGAAGAGTGGGGCATGATCTGAACCAGGTATATCTGATGCTGAGGCTCATGTTTTTGACCACCAGGCTCCAGTCGTGTGAACCAGTTGACTCAAAATGAAGATTGGGGAGGCCAAAGGTCACACACCTCAAACTGCAAATCACACACTATTTATAAGACTTCAGCACTGCTGCTGCCACAGCCCCACAGCCAGGTCCTATCCACTCTTTTCTGTCTCTGCTTTTAACCCCAACACTCAGCCTTCTTACTCAGACTCAAGAAAGACCAACCAACTCATGAAAGCCTGGCCTCCAAGTTGTCTTCATTGAACCAAACTCTTTTCCTATTTGTAAAACTTTTTATTTGTCATCTTATATCCTAGTTTGTATTTTCTATGTCACATTCTTTTCCTATTTGTAAAATTCCAACTTCCTTATCACCACCATCCTTTCTGCCCTTAGAGAAATTCCCTGTAGATGTCATCAGCCCCACGCACAGCCGGACACCAACCTTCTCCCAGAAACTCCATAGTACTCATTGGGCTGTGACAACACCGCCAACCCTCACTAGCTCAGGGGAGCAAGAAGGGTAGGGAATTCATCTAAATCCTGAGTACCTTTCATTGTGGCAAATACATCATGAACAACCAGAACAAAGCTCTTAAAACATTCTTATTTCTTTTAATTTTAAAAACATGAATGTACTCTGCCCCTTACTAATGGTATACTTTAAAACTAATTCTTCTGCTACTTCCCTGTCAAATGCTTGAAGTCTGTTTTTAAAAAGAGGTCACATATTATTTACACTCTTTGGAATGTCCTCAAATAGATTTTTTTTTGGTCAGGGAAGAAAAAACAATATGGGTGTTAAGCGCTCCCCCAGAAAAAGTATCTATTCATTGAGATTTCTGGTCCTCATAGCATATGAACATGGTTGGGGTGGATATCTGAAATTTTAATCCCCTAACTCTTCAGATGTTCGTGAAGCAGGGGAAATACAAGTATTCACTATTGGTTGCAAACAGGTCGTTAGGCTACAGTCAATGGAACATTAGATCAAGCCTGGATCTTCCCTTCATAAATTCATCGTGTGTCCTTTAGAAAACCACACAGCCTCTCTGGTGTTCTGTTCTGTTTTGTGTAAGGCAGGCTGGATTAAATTGTCTCCAAGATCATTTTTGACTCTAAGCCTCTACTTCTATGATCATTGTTCTCTCCCTGTTCTTTTGCGTTGTTTGAGGGGTTTGTACTTGCAACAGATATCTGGACAATTTCCATGGGTGAAACATAAACACCATCATGGGGAGACACTAAAGTGGTGACGCTGATTCTGTTCCAAGCTATTGCAGCAAAGCTGGTACCCAGGGCCTTCCCCCCCCCCCCCCGCCCCCACTGTCTACATGGAGAAAATCCAGCTCTCAGAAACGATGCTGGATCCCACAGATGCTTGTCTCTAGGACTCATCAGGGGACAAAGATGGAGCCACCCAGCACCCATTAATCCACGAGGAAATAAAAAAGATTAAGCAGCACAGACACCATGACCACGGGGAAAATTACAGAAATAAAGATCATTACATGCATCTGGTTTTCCAGGGGAAAGAAATGGAGATAAAGCCTTAAGTCTTTAATAAGCCTAGAAATTAAAACTGGGATTAGTGGCAACAAGAAGCATTTATAAGAAGCTGTACATGACACTCCTGCTTAAGTTTTGTTGGCCTGATTTCTGAAACATTTCCTATGTTGTTAATATTTATCACCGGCTTCTTCTCTAGTTGAAAAAAAATAGTCACTGCTCACTGGTTTCAGGTCCACAGCCTTCCCCGGACACATATTCGACTGCTTCAAGACTGTGTTTCTTTAAAAAGCAATCATTCAGCACTGTTTCCATGAGGTTTCTGCAGAGATGGAGGAGTGTGAATCTCTGAATTTCAATGGAGCTTTGAGGTCTGACCTTACCCTGAGATACCCAGAGAAAACGGCTCCCATGAGAGGTGACTGAGAGTCACATACCTTGGGCCAGGGGAGTGAGGGGAGGATGGACTCCCTCCCACATTTAGATTCCTCAGATTCTCCTACCTGAGCCACAGTGGACGTCCAGAGGGCTCTGTTAAAGTATAACTGAGCCACTTGGCTGATCAACTGCTATGGATTGAATTGTGCCCCCCCCCCAAAAGATATGGTGAAGTCCTAACTCCCAGGACCTCAGAATGTGACCATATTTGGAAACAGGGTCTTTACACAGATAATCAAGTTAAATTGGGTCATTAGAGTGGGCCTTAATCCAAAATGACTGATGTCCTTATAAAAAGGGGAAATTTGGACACACACACACAGAGGGAAGACGATGAGAAGAGACACAGGGAGAATGCCGCGTGAAGATGGATTGGAATGGTGTGTCTAGAAGCCCAGGAACACCAATGATTGATGGCCAACCACCAGAACATAGGGGAGCAGCCTGGAGCAGATCCCTCCCTCACAGCCCTCAGAAGGAACCAACCCAGGGCCGGCCCCAGGGCCAAGTGGTTAAGTTCACACACTTGGCTTTGGTGGCCTGGGGTTCTCCAGTTAGCATCCTGGGTGCAGACCTACACACCACTCATCAAGCCATGCTGTGGTGGCATCCCACATGGAAGAACTAGAATGACCTACAACTAGGCTATACAACTATGTCCTGGGGCTTTGGGGAGAAAAAAATAAAAAAGAGGAAGATTGGCAACAGACGTTAGCTCAGAGTCAATCTTCAAAAAGAAACAAAAAGAAGGAACCAACCTGCTTATACCTTGATCTCAGACTTGCAGCCTCCAGAACTGCGAGACAATACACTTATGTTGTTTAAGTCATCTGCTTGTTGGTACCTTGTTACATCATCCCCAGGAAACTAATATGCCAACACTTCAACCAAGCAGAAATTATGAGCGCCTTAGCTATTATCACCCAGCAAAGATGGCATTTTAAAGGAATGGATGATGTGTCAGAGAGGGAGGCTGGGAAGATCCAGAGGAGGGGTTGGTGAGAGCAAAGGGCATATCAGGGCATGTTGCCACGAAGCCACAGGATACCCAAGAGCTTGCCTAAGGGCACTGGGAACCTCAGGCAGTTGGGGACAGAGCCTAAACTGAAGGTCAGGAGGGTATTAAAGATAAGCTCTCCCTACTTCAGTTTGCTGAGGCTTTGAACACTAGGTCTGATGCATATTTGAATTTGCAGTTAATTATGGACTTTCAAAATTAATTATACCTAGTAGCACAACCTATCAGATTATTTTAGTTCTCTTCACCCACGACCATTAACCATGAACAGGAGCCACAGCCTAAGTTCCCATCACCACCATTGTTTGCCACCAAGGCTGGAGTAATCGGGGCTGCCATGCGTGGTCTGGTAGATAGATCCAACCTGAGCTGTGAGGATGTGGGGACATCTTCCAGAGACTGGCTGTGGGGACCGGCCAGACTCCAGGCCCACCCTACGTGAGCCTGCCGGGAAGCGTGAAGCCTGTGTCCAGCCCCCTCTGGTTCTTGGCCCGTTTCCACCTTTACTTCTTTTCCTCTTGCTCACACTTCCCACGCCTGCTCAGCTCCTTCCAGAATGTAGCCTCAACATCATGGCATGACAGATCTCAGTATATAGAACATTCTCGGGTGCAGAAGGTGGGTGAAAACGGTACACTGTACTAATTAGAAGTAAGTTCAGCTGTAAGCAGCAGAAAAGGACATAAAATAACAGGGGATGAAAAAAGATAGGGTATTTCTATTGTGAATTGAGGGAGTTGTGAGGCAGACATTCTAGAGTGGCGTGGTGCTTCACAGTGTCAGGGACGCTTTCTTCCTCATTGCTCCACTTTGGATGCCCCCAAAATCATCCTGTTGTCCCAAGATGGCTGCCAGAACTCCAGCCATCATCAGCACATTCCAATCATGAGGAAGAAGAAAAGAGGAGAAGAGCATGCTTTCTTTCTTCAGAGACAGCTCCCAGAAGTTGCCAGCCACATCAGCTTAAGTTTCATTAGCCAGAACTTAGTCACATGGTCACACCAAACTACAAGACAGCCTGGGAAATACACCCTTCAGTGTTGGCAGCCATGTGCCTAAAAATCAGGGATTCCTATTTTAGAACAGGGCTGTTCAACCTCAACACGATTGCTGAGCCTGATGAGTCTTTGGTGTGGGGGCTGTCCTGTGCACTGTAGGATGTTTAACAGTATCCCCGGACTCAAACTTGTAGATGCCAATAGCAACCCCCTCCATGTGACAAACAAAAATGTCTCCAGGCATTGCCAAATATCCCCATGGCGGCCCACATCACCCCTGGATGAGAACCACTGCTCTAGAAGAAGAGGCAAAATGAGAGTTGAGACCAAGACAAGGGGGCAGTAAATTGTGATCTTAGAAGCAGGGGCTGTCCCAGGGACCAGAGACTTTAGCAGCAAGACCAGCCAGCAGGTGCCCAAGATGGTAGTAGACGCCTCTCTGCAGACACAGGGGAGATGCCCATGAGCAGGAGAGATGACCTGGGACTTAGAGGAGGCCAGCAGGAGGACAGAACATGGAGGAAGAGCAGACGCGGCAACTCATATGTCACAAGACACGAAGCCATCTCTGACCTTGAGTTACCCCCATGGGAAAAGGAGGAAGAAGAGGGAAGCAGAGAGAAATCCTGAAAAACTGATTATTTTTCTGAAAGAGATTGAGTAATCAAAAGAAGCTGTTTTAACCTAATATTATCAAATAACAATTTAAGTAGTGTCCTAGTCAGCTTGGACTGCCATAACAAATAACCACAGATGGGGTGGCTTAAACAACAGAAATCTATTGCTCACAGTTCTGGAAGCTGGGAAGTCCAAGATCAAGGTGTTGGCAAAGTGGGCTTTATTCCAAGTTCTCTTTTCTTGGCTTGGAGACGGACACTCTCTTGCTGCGTGCTCACATGACCTCTTCTTTGGGTGCGTAGAGAGAAAGCGAGCTCTCTGGGGTCTGTTCTTATAAGGACATCAGTCCAACCAAATCAGGGCCCCACCCTTATGACCTCATTTAACCTTAATATTTCCTTGCTCCAAACACAGCCATGCTGGGGGTTAGGGCTTTGACATATCAGTTTAGGGAGGACACAGACATTTAGTCCATAACAGGCAGCAAATTTAAGTGTTTTCTTCTACCAAGTTGGAATTGGAGTTCAAGATCAAGTTCGTTTCCGTTATAGAGAAATAAACTTAAGTTTCTCCATTCACATCTGAGTGTGTGACCTGTAATACTTGGGACCTGCAATAATGTGTAAATATCACGTGTATGTGTTATATGTATAAGCATGAATATATAAACTACCAGAGGATTTATGCAAAATGCTAGCATTGGGTATCATTTGGAAACAGCCTCAAAGGTGATTAATATTTTATTCTTTTCACATACTTATATTTCCATATTTAACCTGCATTTCTTTTTTTTTTCTATGAAATTTGCCTTCTTTTTTTTTTTTTTTAAAGATTGGCACCTGAGCTAACAACTGTTGCCAATCTTCTATTTTTTTCTGCTTTTTCTCCCCAAATCCCCCCAGTACATAGTTGTATATTTTAGTTGTGGGTCCTTCTAGTTGTGGCATGTGGGACGCCACCTCAGCAGGGCCTGATGAGCAGTGCCATGTCCACGCCTGGGATCCCAACTGGCGAAACCCCAGGCCACCGAAGTGGAGATTGTGAACATAACCACTTGGCCACAGGGCCAGCCCCTACGTTTCTTTTATATTAAGAAAAACACATAAAACACTAAAAAATAAAGAGTCACTAGCATCCATCAAGACTTGGCACAAAAAGGACAAGCATGATTATATCTAATCCTGGAAAGATTTGGGGAAATGAGTATTTTCATTCCTTGCTGGTAGGAATGTGAATTGTTCCAAACTTTCTGAAGAGCTATTCGGTAACACGTATGAAAAGCCTTAAAATGTGCATACGCTCTGACTTAGCAATTCCACTTCTAGGAATTTATTCTTTAAAGATTTGTTCTAGGGAACATGAGAACATGCATAGGATGTTTGTGGCAGCTTTATTTCTATCAGCAAAATGCTGGAAACACCTGATTGTCTGATCACAGGAAATGGATGAAAAGAGTTAGGTTATTCTATACTAAAGAATAGTACGCAACCTTTGACACTCAGGTTGTAGAAGCATATTTTTGTTGACAGCATATTGCTAACTGAAAGATTAGCCTACAAAACTGTAGGTTTAATATGACTGGATCGGCCACAATATGACTGCAGAACAGAAAATCCCCAAACCCAGGGGCTGACCACAAAGAGTCACACTCATGCTCGTGGTGTGCAGGTTGTCTGAAGTTTGGCTGATGTGGCTGAGCTCTTCTTCAGGCTGGGGGCTGTTGGGTGGGATCCAGGCTGCAGGTTGTGTCTGATCTATTCCCTTTGTCTCTCATCACTTCAGAACAGCAGCTTCCAGGGGCACATTCTCAGAGGGGAACAAGCCCCCCACTCCCAACCACACTTAAAGCCTTTGCTCATTTGCGTCCACCAGCGTTCCACCGGCCAGAGCAAGCCCACGGCCAAGCCTTGCATCAAAGAGGCGGGAAAGTAATTGGTGGGGCCCCAAGTCAGAGGAATGGCCAAGTGGCCTGGCAAAGGGCACTGATACATGGAGGGGTGAATAATTACAAATGAGATTGCCAAGTGCCATCTTTGATGCTTTTTGAAAATAAATAAAATGTAATATCTACCTCTCTACTTATGAAGGAGTCTTTTTCAATATGGAATGAGTTTGGCAATGAGTGACATAAAACTTGACTATGGCTTAAACAAGCAAAATGTTCATTTTTCTCATAGAACAGGAAGAACAGAGGCAGGCAGATTGACAACGTCATCAAAGAGGCAGGCTCTTCTGTCATCCTGACCAACCTTCCTGAGCATGTGGCCTTCATCCTCAAGTCACAGGATGCCTGACGCACTGCAGGCGTGTGCGTGCCTGCTCCCCAACCCTTGAACTCTTCAGAAGCATCAATTTTGTTTACCTGAATTAATACAGACTTTGTCTCTACCTTGCTGGGCACGAAGAGCTGCTGAGAATTGCAGTTTTCCTTCTTTTCAAAGAAATAGCAGGCTTCCAGGATTAATAATAAGAACTGTTAACTGACACATTGCCTAGAATCACCCAATGTTTTTCCCCAAATCTGATGTCAATTTCTCTGAAGAGATCACCCAGTCCATCGCTTCCACTACCAGCCACAGCAGCAGCAACTATGTTTAATAGTCATGGTCATCACAGGATTCAATCACAAGGAGTCCCTCTTGAAAAACAAAACAAAGCAAAAGGATATATCCCCTATGTTTGCAATCTTATTCCTTGCTGGGAAGCGCCTAGCAACATGCTTCCTGTGGCATAGCTGGGACAGAAGAGAAACCCATCAAAGGCGGGAAGTCTGAGGGGGTGGAGATGCAATTGACTTCCAGCCATTTGGGCTTTCAACTTAAGGAAGTTGCTTGTAGCAAGTGTCTTTTTTGCAGAACTGCCAACTTATTTGAGATACTCCAGGGACCTGGAGCATGGGGAGGCTGTCCCAAAGGCTGGAAGCCTTGCATTGGTTTGAATTTAGAATAAAGTTCTGCTAGTTTCTACCCCAATAAGAATCATTATTCCCTAGTTTACTTTTTAAAAGAAAGTTTAAGCCATCCAGGAACCAAGAGTCATAGGATAGGGACTTAGTAGTTTATTTTGTATGCTTATAAAGTGGGTGGCATTATGAGCATTATATGCTTATAGTGATCATAATAATAATCTTTATTATTTTCTGTTACTTGATTAATACAAGAGCCAATCCTGCTGGAATATACAATTCTCTCTCTTACTCTCGCTCTTTGCCTCTCTCTCTCTCTTTCTTCCGTGCTGACAGTACTACTTTATAATGTAAAACGCCCACATGTTAAGCCTACTGCTCTTTGAATTTTAATAAATGCGACCTATATGACCATCACCCAGTGCAGGATATGGAACCTTTTCATCATCCCAGAAAATTCCCCTGTGCCTTCTTCCAGTCGACCAGCGCTATTCTATCACCACAGATTAGTTTTGATTGTTCTTAAACTTTGTATTCATAGAATTATAAAATACGTATTTTTCTGTGCTTGGTTTCTTGTGTTCAACATAATGTTTCCCAGGGTCATCCATGATGTCACTTGTATCAATAGTTTGTTTCTTTTGATTGATGAGTAGTGTTCCATTGTAAAAACATCCTGTAATTTGTTTATCTATTCTCTTGTTGTTGTTTCCGGTTATGATGATAAAGCTGCCATGAACATTCTTGGACACATCTTTTTGAGGAATGTGTTCATTTCTCTTGGATACATACTTACAAGTGGTATTCCTGGCTCATAAGGTGGATAAATGTTTAAGATTGTACCGTTTTACACAGCCACCAACAACGTAAGGTTGCCAAACTTGATATTGTCGGTCTTGTAATTTTAGACATTCTGAGTATGTTGTAGTATCTCTTTGTGGTTTTCATTTGCATTCCCCGGTTGCCTAATGATGTTGAACACTTTTTAATGTATTTCTTGGTTATTCAAGTATCTTCCGTTTATTAGTTTATTAAAACTAAAAATAGGTTCATTACATATTTTTTATGGATTTTTTAAATTATTGATTTGTAGGGATTCCTTATATATTTTAGACACACGTTTCTTGAATATTTTCTCCCAATCTGTAGCTTGACTTTTCACTTTCTTAATGATGTTTCTTTTGCGGAGAAGTATTTAATTTTGATAAAGTCCAATGTTTGAATATTTTTCTTTTATTGTTAGTGCCTTTTGTGACTTTCTGAGAAATCTTTGCCTGCCCCAAATAGTGAGGGTTTTCTCCTCTGTTTGTAAATTTTCCACCTCAGATTAATTTATATATGTGGTGTGAGGTAGGAGTCAAGGTTTTTTTTTTCCCTATGCCAATATCTAGTTTTCCCATCAATTTTTTCCTCACATTTACTGAGATGATTTGTTTTCCTTTCCACATTGAATTGTTTTGGCATTTTTATCAAAAATCAATTGACCATGGGTATATGTGTTGCCCAACAACCATTGTGGGTCTGTTTCTAGACTGTATCCTGTTCCATTGATCTGCATTTTATCCTTATATTAATACCACCCTGTCTGGATTACTATAGGTTTTTAGTAAGTCTTGAGATCAGCTAGCGTAACTCCTCCAACTTTGTTCTTCTTTGTTCTTTCACAATTGTTTTGGCTATTGTAGATCATTTGTGTATGTATTTTGAATCAGTTTATCCATTTCTACAAAAATCCCTACTGGGATTTTGGTTGGGATAACACTGACTCTATTGATAACTTTGAGAAAAGCTGACATCTTATACTAAATCTTCCAACACATGAACATGGTATATCTCCCCATTTATTTAAGACTTCTCTAATTTCTCTCAGCATTATTTTATAAATTTCTGTGTAGAGGTCTTACACATCTTCATTAAATTTAAACTTATTCCTAGTATTTGACGCTTATGTTATTTTAAGTAAAGTGTACTTTAATTTTATTTTCCCATCGTTTGTTGCCTGTATAGAGAAATAGAATTTGATCTTCATACATTGACCTTTTATCCTGAAACTGTGCTAAACTCACTAAAAAATTCTAGTAGTTTGTTTGCAAATTCCTTTGGATGTTTCATGTACACAATGATGTCATCTGTGAGTAAAGGTAGTTTTACTCCTTCCTCTCTGATCTTTATGCCTTTGGTTTCTGGTGCCTGCCTCATTCATTGCCTTGGCCTTCGACGGCGTTGTTGAGTAGAAGTGACGAGAGTAGATATCCTTGCCTTGGCTGTAGGAGAGAAGAATCCAATATTTCGCTATTAAGTATGACGTTAGTTCTAGGTGTTTGGTAGATACCCCTTACTAGGGAGGAAGTTTCTTTGAGTTTCTAGTTTGTTGCAAGCTGCTTATTTTTGTTGTTATTGTTGTTTTGGGGTGTTTTGTTTTGTTTTTAAATACTATGGGTAATAAATTTCATCAAATGTTTCCTCTGCATTTATTAATATGGTCACAAGGTTTTTCTTCTTTATGACAGTGTTGCTTTTTGAATGTTAAACCAATTTCCCACACCTTGGATAAACCTCACTTTGTCAAGATATATTTTTCTTTTTATACATTGCTGTATTCTATTTGCTAACATTTTGTGGAGGGTACTGGATAATTTCAGAAACTATTCTAATCTGAACCATAAACTGTTCCCAATCTGTCAAAATAAAGGTTTCCACATTCCCAACTCAGTAGCTTTGTTCTTGTTAAACAAGTCTTTCATTTAATCTCTCATTTTTATTCTTCTGTGTGAAAATTATAAAAGTAAAACTAAACGTAATTTACATGGCACACATAAAACTGTGTAGATTGTAGACTTTTTCTGTGAAATCAGAATCATATAAAAGATATGACAAAACCAACTCTATTTCTGTAAACCTAAACTGCTTTAAAAATAAAGTTTCGTAATTTTTAAGAGAGAAACTTCAAAAACAAACAGAAAAACAAGTCTATTTGAAAAGAGAAGTGAGACCCAAAACAAACCCTCTAATTTCTGTAACTGAGAACATTGAAGAACCTGGCTCTCCAGTCCTTGCCATGATGCTTGTCTTCATCAACTGATTACCAATGCAAAAATCCTAAAATGAACATTTTTATTCCAGGATTTAGACTTGTCCTTCTATGACCTGGGAACCAAAACTGTCTATGAAATGTGTAACATGAGTTTGAGGAAAAGAGGAAGCGCTGCCCTGGGGGAACCCACGTTCTATTTATTGAGCATCCGCAGTATGCTAAGTGCTTCGCTTGCATTCACTCATTCAATCCTCAGAGCAACCTTATGAAGTAGGCACTGTACAGTCGATGAAACAAGGCTCAGAGAGGTGAGGAAACTGGCCCAGGGGTGCTCAGCTGGTAAGTGGCAGAGGTAGGACCGAGCAGGCAGCTGGCTCCAGGGTCCAAGGTCATGACTTCCATCTAGGTAGAATTGGCCATCTAGGCTTATTTCCCTCTGCTCCTCCATGCACATATTATTCAGCTGGAAGCCCTTCTAGGCACTAGGATACAATGAGGAGGGCATCTGCAGTCCAGTAAGAGATGCAGCCATGTTCGGTCTTGACAAGTGGGAGCTCTAAAGAAGGAGCCATTCATGCCACGGGATGTGGGTTCACAGGGACAAGCATTCCAGAGAGGAAGCCTCAAAGACAGAGGCTGAGAGAGGGGAAAGAGCCAGAGGACTTGGGGAAGACAATCAGTCCAGCGTGGCTCTGAGACCAGGCCCTTGTGGGGATGGAGATGGGGAGGGGCAGTGAGAGGAGTGACGAAGGGTGGTCATTGGGAAGTGGGTGGGAGGGAGTGGCAGGATGTCACGTGCCTAGCACAGTGTCGCCTCAGAGGAAGGAAAAGAGAAAGGAAGGGAGGGAGGGAGGGAGAAGGGGAGGGGGAAGAAGAGGCTGAAAAACCAAGATGAGACAGGTTATGAAAGACTTTCAGTGTTCTAGTAAGAAGTTTGGGTTTTCTGTTGACAATGGGGAGTCATTAATGATTTAATCACAGAAATGATAAGTGGTACTTGCCCCAATCCATGCTTCTGTGTAGAATAGATAGATGATAGATAGATAGATAGATAGATGGATAGATGGATAGATAGATAGATAGATAGATAGATGGATGGATGGATAGATAGATAGATGAGAGAGAGATGGAAGTAGAGAGAGGTGGAGAAGGAGACGTGATGGAGGATGGAGATGGGGTGAAGACGGGGATGGAGAGAAGGATAGGAATCTATATCTTGCCCTGGGGAGTTGGAGGCACAGAAGGCAATAGGGGCTGGCAGAAGGCAGGAGTATCTGTTACATTTCTTCTCCTCCCCGTGTTCTGCAAATGCCTCAGGCCAGAGTCCCTAGTGCTCCTCGCTGACACAGAGCAGGCTGGCGGGGCTGGAGGATGGAGGACGCAGGAGGTGAGCACTGGGCTGAAAGAACAGGCGCTTCCCCTGATGAATGCCCAACACCCAGGCTTCAGATCACCCGACCAGACCTGCTGAGAGCGTAGCCGATAATCACTGCGGAAAAAGTCCCCCCTGGAAATTAGGGGGTTTGTTTTTGTGTTTTGCCTTCAGCAGCCTTGTCCACGTTGGCCCCAGTTTCCAGCCCTCATTGTGACTGCCTGTTGGGTCTAAATGTTTTGAGGAGGGGACAAACCCTGCAGGTAGCTGCCACCTCGCCCACAATGGCAGCCTAGGAAAGCCAGGTTCCTGCTGCGAGGGGCCGAGCCACCCTGGGAGGGAAAAGACCAAGGTCAATGTTGGGGACGCAGCATCTGCAGCAGAGCATTTGCCCCATTCTGCTCCTGTGGTCATTGTTACTTTCCACTGACCAGCTGCCTGCAGGCTCCAGGCAAAGACAAAATGGGTAACACAGCCGCCATTCACTGGAGATTAATGCCTGAAATGAGCCACACCTCTGAACAATTGCTTCCTATAAGAGGGACAGCGCTGAATGGCCAGGGAGCGCCATTGATGACTGTTATAAAAGAGGTGAAGGCCTGTGAGAAGGGAAAGAAAAGTTTCACACCGCCCCTCAAACCTAACTCCGATTCTCCCTCCTTACCCTTCTCTTCCCTTCCGACTGCCCATTTTGCCCCTAATCCAGAATCATGCTTTTATGTCCGGGGACTTGGGCAGCAAGCTTAAAATGCATGAATTTGCTACTGTAAGTCACATCGCCGCGGCTGCATGCGGATCGAATTAGTACTATTATCTACGCAACTTTCCGACTTGACAATTAGTTACTATCATTCACGCTGTGCAATCAGCTGTTAAATCCTCATTTATGCTGATTTGAATATGAATGTGCCGTTCAATAACATGTTAGATTGCCATGTTTACAAATATACTCCAGGTATTTAGAAATTTAGATGATGCAAAACATACTGTTGAAGTTGCGCTCCATGCCAGTTTAAATAACTTAAGCCTATTTATCAGTCGCTTAGCAATTCTTTTCACATCCTTCTGTTTTCTTCTGTCCTACCCTTCTCAACCAAAACTAAAATATGCTCTTTTTGGTTTGTTTGCTTTGTTGCTGCATTAAACCAATAATCTTCAAGATGGCACTGAATTAGCCGTCACCTCCACGTGAGCCTTCTTTCCTCATTCCCGCGGATCTAATTCCTGCCTCTTTTAGAGGCAGATGAAATGGTAAATGGGAAAAAGAAAGAAAAAATTACCTCTGCAGCTGCGATGTTAAATATCAAGTCTCTGAAAGCAAATGCTTTGTATGTAGCACAAGGGAGATAGAAGGGCAAATTTTGGAATGTAGGTAAAACTTAAGAGAGCAAGATACATCTGATTGTAACCTTCTGGAAGGAAAACAAGTGTACCTGAGGGCAGGGCTGCTCAAATCTTAACGTGCATTTGAATCGCCTGAGGATTCCCTAGATTCGGAGATGCTGGTTCAGTAAGCAGGGCTGGGGCTGAGATGCTGCCCATCTGACCATCTTCGAGATGCTGTTAAAGCTGCTGCTAGGCTGGGTACCACACTGGCAGCAAGATCCTGAAACATGCATAACACCCCCCCTTCAACTACCATCTTTACAATAAGCCCACACTTTTCCATTGGAGATTTAAAAATCAAGCTTGACACTTCCACTTCAGGGTATATATCCAAAAGAATCAAAAGCAGAGATGTGAACAGATATTTATACACCAAAGTTTATAGCAGCATTATTATTCACAATAGCCAAGAGGTGGAAGCAACCCAAGTGGCCATCCATGGATGAATGGATAAAGGAAAGGTGGTGTATCCACACAGTGGAATGTTATTTAGCCTTAAAAAGGAATGAAATTTGGGACTGGCTTGCTGGCGTAGTGGTTAAGTCCACACACTCCACTTTGGCGGCCCAGGGTTCATGGGTTTGGATCTCAGGCGTGGACCTAGCACTGCCCATCAAGCCATGCTGTGGCAGCATCCCACATAAAATAGAGGAAGATTGGCACAGATGTTAGGTCAGCAACAATCTTCCTCAAACAAAAAGAGGAAGATAAGCAACAGGTGTTAGCTTAAGGCCAATCTTCCTCACCAAAAAAAGGAATGAAATTCTGACACACACTACAACATGGATGCACCTTGAGGACAATATGCTAAGTGAAATAAGCCAGACATAAAAGAATAAATATGGTATGATTGCATTTGTATGAAGTATCTAGATTAGTCAAATTCATAGAAACAGAAAGTAAAATGGTGGTTGCCAGGGGCTGGAGGGAGGAGAAAATGGGGAGTTATTTAATAGAAATAGAGTTTCAGTTTTGCACGTTGAAAAGTCTGGAGATTGGTTGCAAACAGTGTGAGTATACTTAACACTACCAACCTACGCACTTAAAAATGGTTAAGATGGTAAATTTTACATTATGTGTATTTTACCACAATTTAAAAAAAGTTCTTTTAATAAACTAGAAAAACTCTATGTTGGTTTTGGGGCATTGTAAAAAAAATTTTTTTGTACCAAGAAATTTATATTTCAGCTGATTCTTACTCAATTCTTCAATGAGCTTGGCAGATATCACCAGCCCTGGTGCAGGCCAGGAAAGAATTCATCAATTTTTATTCCACACTCCCCCGTCCTTTGTCCAAAACTCTACTCCTTTGTAAGGCTAAATAACATTCCATTGTGTGGATATACCACCTTTCCTTTATCCATTCATCCATGGATGGCCGCTTGGGTTGGGTTGCTTCCAGCTCTTGGCTATTATGAATAATAATGCTGCTACAAACTTTGATGTATAAATATCTGTTCACGTCTCTACTTTAAATTCTTTTGGATATATACCCAGAAGTGGAAGTGTCGACCTTGATTTTTAAATCTCCAATGGAAAAGTGTGTTCTTATATCAGAATGCAACAATTCTGATCAATGTTCAAGTTCTGTGTGCATCTCCATCTTCCTCCCTGGAGCGTGAGGTTCTGAGGGCGATGGTTTGCCCTACAGTGACATGGTACATGCTGTTGACTGCCTAACCCTCAGGCACTTCTCTCCTCCTTCCTGACACAATCCTGATTTTGTTCAGGTGTCTCCCCTTCTCCACTTTATCCATAGGCTTCAGAGGGGGCCCAGGCTCTAGGACGTGGGCCGTGAGGAGTCTAAACCAATCGCGTTGGCTCCATTCCCCTTGCCAATGGCTGGTTCCAGCATAGTCATGAGTCAATTTTGTGGTCAATGAGATATGGAGGAGTCTGCTGAGGGGCTTCAGGGAAAGGTTTCCTTGCTCTTAAGAAGAGATACAGGAAGAGATTGTTCCTCTGTTCACGAGGGATGTTTTCTGTCTGGATAAGACACATGAAATAAAAGCAGCCACCTTGACACCAGCCTGAGGATGAAACCAGTGCGGGAAGAGCCAAGGGAATCCAGAGAGCCGGAACCCAGCCTCCCTGGGGATCTCTCGCTTGTGAAATAACTGAATGCTTCCCGGTTTAAGCTGGGTGAGTAGGAGTTTTCTGTCTGGTGCAGCCAAAACCACCTTAACTGACACCAGCACATGGCGGGGAGGAGGTATTCTGAAATTTTCTGGATTAGATTAAAGTAGGATGACTGGGCTGGCTCATGGCCCTTGAGGATCCTTCAGACAGCATGCTAAGCAACCTCATATATGAAATGGTTTTTTCAACTAGAAAGATAACAGGGTGTTTTTGTTTGTTAGCTTGCTTGTTTTTTTCAAGGACTCTCCATGGGCTGCTTTTCCTAGAAAACATGTAAAATGCTATTCCGTTTACAAAGTTTCACTTAATGTCACCTTTTGCCAGACCTGTGTCTTACAAACACAGGCACCTGAACACTCGGCTCCTACTGTTATGTCCTACAGGGATGCTTTAGTTCAGTGCATTGTGGCATTCCTCAGTCTGGATAACTGCCAGCCATTCCCTAGAGGTAGCCAGACAAACCTTAAAGCTATTAAAATCTCCTTGAAACTCACATCATGTTAACCTCCTACTCAATGCCTTTTGGTGTATTCCCATGAACATTTTAGATAGCATCCAAAATGGCAGACACAACCCACAAGGCTCTGCCTATGCTGGTCCCCACCCCATTGTCATGGCCAGCCCTGCCCCCTCCCACTGGAGGCTCCGGCCACTCTGGCCACTGTCAGCTCCTCTAGCACGTTCAGCCATTTTCATCTCAGGGTTTTTGCACCTGCTATTCATTCTGCCTGGGCTCAACCTTCCCTACCCTCTCAGACAGACAGACAGACAGACACACACATCCACACACTCATCCACACACACACTCATCCACACACACACACACTCATCCACACACACACTCATCCACACACACACACACTCATCCACACACACACACCCATCCACACACACACACATCTGCACACACATCCACACACACACACACTCATCCACACGTACCTTGCTCCTAGATAAATTCTATTCATCCTTAGAGAGTTCTTTGCTGACCCATCAGTCTAATTTTGTCCCGCCGTTAGACCCTTCCCTGTCACCTTTGTCACAGCATTTATCAGAATTTATCATTTCCTCAGTCTCTGTGGTTTTCTGCTCTGTCTCTGTCCTCCACGAGGAGGGGATCAGCTCCAGGTGGGGTATCATGTCCGCTTCGTCCCCACCGTATCCTGAGTGACAGGCACGTCATAGACAATAGTGGAGAAATATTCAGGGAAAGAAGAAAGAAGGGACATCGAGAGGGAAAGAAAAAATCGGAAGGAAGAAGGGACCATGAGGCTCTGATGAGTTGCTGTGCATTGGAAAGCTATCATCACGGTAACATTCTCTACTCAGACAAGCCAGGGGCACTGACTTAACAATAGCCAGCTTGTTTCCCTTCTCTCTTCCTTTCTTTCCTTCCTTTCTTCCTTCCTTCCTTTCCTTCTTTCCCTATTTCTTCATTCCTTAAAAAAAAAACTCCTTAAAACAAAAGTAAATGATTAAATAAAACTAACATTTAAAATTAAACTATCCTTAAGTTTAAAAGTGAAACATCTGTATTGGGCCCACAAGGTATTTTTACCATTTTTTCAGAGAAAGCCATGGGGCTCTGCCTCCTTACATTCTCTTTCCCCTCTCAAAGATGCATCAGTTTATATTATGTGGATGGGTCCGTACAATCTCTTGTACACTTCAGTGCAATAAGAACAACCGGGCTAATATATTGGAACTAGGCATATAACATTAAGAAAAGCAACTAGACAAATAGATGGATTTTTCACTTATAGGATTAAGAAGCTATAAAGACATTATATTGCGAGGTCAAGGGATTTACTGCTCAAACATTTTCCTTTAATGAATTAAAAAAGAACTAGTGAGAAAAATACAGTGACATGGAAATACCTAAGCAGACAGAAAACAGTTAAAGATGAGAACCATGAAAATATAGAATAATCTGTGAGAGTAATAGAATTTCTAGGACTTTCAGTCATTTTAAAATAGACAAAATAAATTCATTCCAGAACATGTCCAGCTACTTAGAAAATGTGATTATATTCAATTGATTGTCTTTAAATTTGTTTTTCAGAGCGTTGCCTTAATAATTATAACTAAGATGGTATGGACCAGCAAAATCCTAGCTACAACACTTAACCCGTATATTAAGTTTACCCAGGTTTGAAGGTACAAAGAAAGTATTGTACTTTAAGTATGGAAAAACTGGAAAATGCCTTCTTTCTTCTTTGAGTATTTTTCAAATTCATTTTTATTCAGAGTACCCATCAATTAATCACCTGATGTAGCACTGAGATGGATGAAAGAAAGGAAGGAGGGAGGGAGGCAACTTATGCATTCAAATTAACGTTATCATTCAATAGTGTTCCCTTGAGATTATACACTTATTCTTCAGTGCCTCCATTCCCAATTATTTTGAGGAATTTTCCATCTGGAACTATCTTTTCTGTAGCGGTGCTACTTGGCAACAGGTGCACACATTAGGTCATTACTGGTACATATGCATCACATACCGTGATAAAGGTTCAGGCCTGGAAGGGGCTTCAAAGGTAACCAAGTGTTTATTTTATGGATGAGCAAACTGAGACTCAGATAATTTAGGACATTTGACAAAGTCACAGAGCTTTCATTCACTTACAAATCCATGAGAGAGTGAGAAAACGGATTCGCATCACTACTACATTGAATTATCCAAAGTATGTCATTCTTTTTTATTGGATTCCCTCACACATTCATTCCACAAATATTTACTGAGTTCCTTGTATGTGCCGGGCACTGCCAAAGACGCAACAGTGAACAGAACAGACAAAAACTCCACACATTCATGGAGTTCACGTGCCAAGGATTCGACACAATTTAAATTCCTGATTCTCTTTTCGACTCAGAGGCTGCTGTTTTAACAATTCTCAAGAACCACCGAATTGGGATCAAAGATGTTGAACAAATTCTCTACTTGACATAATTTGATGAGTGTGGGATTTACAAATACCAGTCAACTCTATTGAGAACAAAGAGAAAAGGAAGCAGTGTACATTTAATTTTTTAAGAGCAAGAAATTAAACCCCGTGAAAAAACCATGTTCCAACATGACATCCAGATTCACCAGCCACATCTCCTAAAACAGAGGGCAAGACTTTTAGAAATAAGAGAAAAGAAAACGAAGCACTTTTAAAGGCTTTGCACGCGGGATGAGAAGACATTAAATTTTGGCAAGCATCCTGGCAGCCTGCAGAATGAAACCACTCACTGCCTGCAAGCATTTAGCCCACAGCTGTTGGAAACGAAGAATGTCAAAATACGCAAAAGTAAGAATCCATGAGCACACATCAAAGAAACGAAACTCCAGGGGACACCCGTCGGCGAAGAGGAGCACTGAAGGAGGGGCAGGAAGTGCAGGTTCTGGACCACGTGGAAAACCAAACAATCTCGTGTCACAACCACAACCTTGGCTGTGTTCTTCCCTCCTGTAGCATCATGGGAAGTTATCCCAGACATTCAGAAATTCATTTAAATAAGACCTAAAGCCTGGTGCTGACACTTCCTTCTGCACAAGGGCATCATTCACTCAAAGAGGAAATCATGAAAACTTAGGGAGGACTTCCTTTTTTCTTTGTTTTTTCTTTTTTAACCAAATCTCATATTTACTGTACCAGTAGAAATAGTTATTTTTTAAAATCAGAAATTAATCTTATTTTACAAAGAAAAAACTGTTTATTTTATGAGGCCAATGTCCTCTAAGTTCAGAAATCCCTGTAGTTCTTTGATTTAAGTTGAAATACCACATTCCAGCCACAAGGGAGGGGTGAATTCACTAATGGGGCAAACGTGTAACTTTCTAGAGGATAATTTAAAGATTATGTCACTACTTGGAGAAATGGGGCTAGGTTTTCTTTTCCTATTTTTCAATGTTTATACAATTTGCCCATGTTAGTTTTATAATTTCAATAAATGTTTACCAAAAAGAAAACAAACTGAATCTCTACTATGACTAGAAGTAAGAGTCACGTGCTAAGGTTTGTCTTTTCACATAAAGTGACAAAGGAGGGTGACAAAGCCAGAGAAAGCAGTGGAGAGCTTATCCACAGGCCAACTAAGTCATAGGACATATGAACTAGAAGGATTAAAATTTTTCTCTTACATCACCAATTTATAATTCAAGAGACTTTTGGAAGCATTAAGAAATTGGTCCCTAAAATGTCATATGTTATTTAGGCATGAAAGAGAAAGTGGTAGAGTTATACTGTAAATCTCATTTCTGATGAGAACCTAGAGAAAACACAGGACAAACCTCAGTTTCAAGGCATAAGAGCTGCAGGCTGCAAGAGGCTGAATTAATACAGGTAAATATGGCTTCCCAGCCACTGTGTGCTCTGCCCCTAAAAAGTCAGCAGGCAGGATGCGTATTGTCTAAGAAATCCCCAGAGGACAGCTTAATTACATATACAAAAACATGCATATTCTTTGACCCAACAGTTCCTCTTTGAGAGCTAACCTTCCAAAGAGACGTACACAAAAATGTTTGCACAAAGATGCTCATTTCAGCATTCTTTATAATATGAAAAAAATGGACACGCCCTAAATGTCCACAAAAAAGGGCTTAATTAGATAATTAAGGAATATCTATACAATGGACTTTTATGCTGCCTTTAAAAAGAAGCTGCAGACATAGAGACAGGGATGTGGAAAAAAATCTCTGCAGCATATTGTTGAGTAAAAACAGGTAGTGCATAAAATGGCATGTATGGTATGGTACCATTTTTGTTTAACAAAATGTGCACATGATAGAGAGACATCTGGAAGGACAGTCTCTAGTCTATTGGCAGTGACTATCTCTAGGTGCAGAATTTAGGACAACTTTCCCTTTATTCCTTATTCTGTCCTGTGTTCCTGGAACATTCTACAAGAGTAGGTGTGGATTTCTTCTTCTGGTACTGGAAGGAGGCCTCTAGGACAGAGCTGCTGGATGGAGCCTCTTGGGAAGTCCTGGGAAACCCCAGGGTAACATTCCCTGGAGGCCCCCTGGATGGATTGGAGGGTGGGTAGAAAGGGCTTAAATGATGCGCAAGCAAAGAGGGAGCCAAAGCTGTTTATGGCAAGAGAAAGGACTGTGACGAAGCAGAACTTCCGGGTGATTAGACTGAATTCTCTTCGAGGCTGCACGGGATTGCGTGTCCCCATTATTATTCATAGCATTCCTGCCGTCGTAGAACTCAGTGGGCCATTGGAACAGACTGGCTAACTGGGAGTTTTTCGGTTAGTTGGGGCCTGTGCCAAGAAAGCAAATATCAAGCTAACTTTCTCAAGGTATTCAAAGTCTTCGGAGGTGGGGGAGAAATTATTCCACGGAACATAGGAAATTCCCAAGGTCCACGGATAGGCTGAAAAGGATCCTGATGGGAAGTTGTGTTCAGCACTATGACATATAGTAAGGATTTTTTTTCCCAAGAAAGAGTGGAAAAGAGGTGAAAGGACTCATCTCTTACTCTAACAGGAATCAGCAGTGATGATAGACTCTCCCCGTAATTATTATATTTAGTTTTGAAATCCTCATAAACAAAGAGGTGAGTAGTTACCTACTAGAATGTATAACAGCTCTAGTGACATAAAATTTTCTGGATGAGTAAGTGAGAAGCATTTTGGGCCTGATTCCTAGTTTGCCTGATTGAATATTCTTTATAGAGTGGGTAGAGCAAGCAACAGAAATGAAAAATATTCTCTTTTTAAAGAATCTTCAATACTTCAATAACATTTTCCATTATCTCAATTCAAAAAAGTTATTAGAAAAATGTAGCCAAAATACTTATTAAAAGGAAAATAGCTTCAAAATTATTACGCCCAAGAGTTCCAATTAAAATGCCTGGGAAAGGGACACCCTACCTTTCAGGGGGCTTTCCTATTTCCTATTTTAAAATTTAACGGTCAAAAGAAATAACAAGTAAAACCTTAAGGCAAAACCAAGCTTCAACAAAGAATCCTCAAAGATTTGAACCTACTGAAGCATTTAGAACATTCAAAGTGAAAAATAAGTATTTCTGTTCAAACCTAGTTAGAAAATGTTTGATGTTACAACACAGATTTTCTATCATGTACTTTGAGTTAACACAGAGTTACAACTTAATACAATTAAGCATGGCTTCTGTCATTGGGGATTCTCATAAGAATTAGAGCACGCTGGCTATTTACTCGGTTTGAATTCGTGGCAATGTTTATATAGGATATGATTAAGATCAAGTTATTCTATGACCATTTGCTGCTTGAAATTTTCCCATTCAGCAGAATCTATACATCACTAAGGTTAAAAATGAGTTTTTTGTGACCAAAAAAAAAAAAAAAAAGCATTTGATTGTGTAATCTTCAAAGTGTTTAATTTGTATTAAAGCTAAACCCAGAGGCTCTGAAACCTTAGGGCTCTCGATGTGGATTTTTGTTCTGGTTCACACACCTTGAGACAAAGGCGCATAGTCAAGATGTGGAGGAAAAAGACGTTTTTTTGTGTGTGAGATGCGGGGCAAATTTATTCCCGAGGCAGCCTGGAATGGGCTTCAGAAAATGGATAGAGTGTCTTCTTGAAGAAAGGACCTCTAAGTAAACTCGACTGCCATTCAAAAGATCTGCTCTGACACTTAACAAGTGGTGCTGGAAGAAAGGAAAATCTGTTGTCAGGTTTGGGGTGTTTATCAGCCCCCCTCGAGACACTTGACCTAATGCTACGCCCCCGTAATCCGCTGATCTGCATGCCGTGGCCTTGCGAGCCTCGCCCACGACTGCCGGCAAAATTGCCTGGAACACTTGTCCCGACACATTGATCCCTCGCTATATTGTGTGAGGCTCACCTACTCCCCTCCTCCCCTCCCACCCCCCTCTCAAGACTCCCCCTAAATTTAATTCTGCTCACAAATTGTGAAATAAGTTGTTTGGGCTGGATTTGTCGAGTGAATTGTCCCACTAATGAAACAGTCTGTTCATTATACAGTCGTCGGACGGAAGATTTAGCGCTCCCATACCCCGGGACTCGGGCAGGTTAACGTTTTTAGGCTGACAGTTGACAAAAGAATGAATAGCTTTCTCCTGTCAAATCAGGCTTACAAACAGCTTGGCATACAAACAGTTACTACTTGTGTGCATGCGGATTTAGGGTCCCCGCCTGCTAATGCCCCAGATTTGTAAGTACAAATTGGTTAGTCTTCAAACTGTTTGCGAAAGGAATAAAATGACCAAAAATTAGTTTGTTTTAGCCTTTTCTCCTCCCCGCCCTGCTACCGCAAGTGAAACATTAAAAAGAGAAAAGGAAAGGATAAAAATCGCGTGTAATGGTCTCATGGAATATTGTTGGGTTTTTGCTTAAGGCATCAAATGAAGCAGGACCATTGTTTGGCAGGAAACATTTTGTTCTGCTGGGGTACCCTGCTTCTCAGAAAGCAGCTGAAAATCTAATGGAATTAATTGAAAATGTGTGATTTTAAAAGACAGAGAGCAGAGGGAGAGAGAGGGACAGAGATCAAAAACTTTCATTTCTATTGATTTGAGTACCTGTTGCTTAAAACTGGTTACAATCCCTCCCCTCCTTTTGGCTGCATTGGTCTTTTAAAACGAGTCATTTAGATTTCTGAACCTTTTTAATGGGCAATTATGTGTAAATTATATAAAACCCATTTTATCTTCCTATGGCGGTTTCTATTGTTTTGTGAATAAATCAAACTAATGCAAAATCATTGAGGGGGAATGCTTTACAGGAAATAAGGTGAATATTTTTATTATGTGATTTATCATTGGTTTGGCGATAATTTTTAGTCTGAATTGGGTTAAAAAAACTCTTCGGTTTTTTATAACTGCAGCAGAATAGTAGACAAGAGTCCTACATATTTCTATCACTTTGTAGAAGAAACAGACAAAAAAAGGTAAGACTAAGAATGTTTTCAAACCTGAACTTGATCTAACATCTTGGCATTAAGAACTTTTCCTTCTTGATCAGATACGGCCCAGGATGGCCAAACTCCTTGTAATACTAGGAGCTCCTCTCTCATATTTCAGTAAGTTCATTATCACGTGTTTCTATGCTCTCTAAAGACGATTTTTAAAAATCAGAGCTATCAGCAACTTTGCAAGCAGCAGTACCGAGTTACTTCAGAACTTCCTTAAAACCTTTCCCTTGTCAGTGTCTACATCTTGTGCTGATATTTTGCAGCATTAAGAGTTCCCAACAATAACTATATTCTTAACTCATAAATGTGCAAAGTCAATGCCAGTTGGCTACTGGAAATCTGAATAATGCAAAAGTATTAGACTGCCAGAGAGAATAAGTGGGCAGCCTTCATCCCTGATATGGTTGAACCTTTTTTATGAAGTCACCCAACCCTATAGCATGTCCTGCACGTATGAGCCACCTAAGTCAAAATGAGTCATTTAAATCAGGGAGCAGGAATGGGGAAGTTACAAACAACTTAACAACAGCAAGCCCCACACTATGGCTGCACACAGAACAAACCCGGGGGTCTCTTTCCATTTTCCATCTTTTCCCCGCTATTCCCAGGACTTTGCAAAACATTTTCCTGTAACATCCATTCCTTACCTATCAAACCTAAGATTTTTTCCTACTTCTTCATGACATTTTAGAGCCTTTCAGAGACAGAGGCCATGACATATGAAGAACTTCAGGCTAAGAAAATGCATCTATTCATCAGGGAAATGCAAATCAAAACTACACTAAGATATCACCTTACACCCATTAGAATGACAAAAATATCTAAAACTAATAGTAACAAATGTTGGAGAGGTTGTGGAGAAAAAGGAACCCTCATACACTGCTGGTGGGAATGCAAACTGGTGCAGCCACTATGGAAAACAGTATGGAGATTCCTCAAAAAATTAAAAATAGAACTACCATACGATCCAGCCATCCCACTACTGGGTATTTATCCAAAGAGCTTGAAGTCAGCAATCCCAAAAGTCCTATGTACCACAATGTTCATTGCAGCATTATTCACAATAGCCAAGACATGGAAGCAACCTAAGTGCCCAGCAACAGACGAATGGATAAAGAAGATGCGGTACATATATACAACGGAATACTACTCAGCTGCAAAACAGAACAAAATCATTCCATTTGCAATAACATGGATGGACCTTGAGGGAATTAGGTTAAGTGAAATAAGCCAGATAGAGAAGGATAATCTATGTATGACTCCACTCATATGAGGAATTTAAAAATGTGGACTAAGAACAGTTTAGTGGATACCAGGGGAAATGTAGGGTGGGGGGTGGGCACAAAGGGTGAAGTGGTGCACCTACAACATGAATGACAAACATTAATGTACAACTGAAATTTCACAAGATTGTAACCTATCATTAACTCAATAAAAAAAAGAAAATGCATCTATTTAGTGAAATAATATTTTTTAAGAACTATGTTTAGAGAAATGGCACTTCCCTACGAATTCTGTAATGCAATGACTACTGACAGTGAAAGCTATCAGAAAAGGCAGGAGTTTCAGGAATCAGTCTCCTATTTGGGGCAGGCTTCTCCTTACAATCCACTAAGATTAAAAAGAACCCAGGGGTGAATAAGACCAGAGCTGGCCCAAGTTCCATACAAAGATGGAAGAAAAGTGAATAAATACTCAGGGATGCTTATTATCTTACTCCTGATGAGAAACCAAAGCTGCTGGCAGAAGTATGTTTTAATAGGAAATGGTAGGCTGAAATACAAAGGCTTCCTCCTCTAAAAAGGAGATCTGATGCTAAAGAAAGCAAGCTGCATCATCAGCAGGGAGGGGTGGGTGCTGTGTGTAGGTCTCTGGAAGGAAACCAATTTTGGACTACATGTATGTTCTTCCGTGTGATAAAGTGACCCCGCTAAGAACTTCCCCGGCCCGTCTGTACAATGGGAAGACTAGGGTCTCATACTGTGGTTGAGTTGAGTAATTTATGTGTAGCACAGTGCCTGGTCGCCTGGTCCAGCAACCAAAAACTATCTATTTTATGAGGCTTCTGAGCAACCTCAACTGGGTAAAGTGGAAAATGCTAGTGTCTTATGAAGCATCCAAAAGACTCAATGGAAAGCAAAAGGTGATGGTTGTCGCTTAATGAGCAACCTGATGAGTGAGCCTCCCTCTGGGGCTGCATTGCCAGGTAAGACTTAGTTCATCAACTGTCAGGGCTGGAGGTCTGCCCCCCTCATGTCACAGACGAGTAAGCCAAGGTTCAGATTCACACCGGGTTAAAACTCAGGCCTCCTGACCTCCCATCTAATACTGTTCTTTCTCTTCAGAACATTTGTTTGAAAGGAAATGCTATAAATGCTGGAAACTGGTTTATCTTTTTGACACATAATTCTTATTTCATTTGTATAAAATGGGACATTTGGGTGAGTTCAGAGAGTTTTCTGAATTGACGTTGTTTGGCTGCTTTTTGCTTTTTAGGTGTGTTTATAGATCTGGCTATTTTTAGAAGTGAATTACAGTTTCCAGTTTAATGCTGAGACAGTGGTTATTGTTTCATTACTTGTGAAGTCAAGTCAACAGAACAAATCTATTTGCTTTTTTAAAATCTCAAAAATTCAACATCAAAAATACATTTTTCACAGAAAAAAATTATTGGTTTGAGAAAACTGTGCCTAAACCATGGCCCACGGGTAAAATGAATGGCAAACAGGAATGCCGATGAAAACAGATTGTGAGAAACAGACTTGTTCTACCTCACACAGGTTTTCTAAGATGCCCTAAGGTCCCTCAGAAACCTCTAGAAGGTTTTTGTTTCTTCCTTTGCTGTTCTCCGTCTGGGAAGGCTGCCAGACCAGGCTCATCATGAGCGCCAATTCAACATGAAGGGACAGACGCCAAGATGGCTCAGGTTAGAGTACCAGCAGCTCATTGCCCGGGCTACATATCGCCTTGATGCAACAGACTCCTTGTAAAATTTAAGGATTGTCAGCATCCCAGTTTGGCAAAGATTACCTCTTAGAGAAAGGGATACAGAAAGAGAAAGCTAAAGCCCCCAAGATGAATTTCATAACCGCACCCAGTACCGGTCCATGGAAGATCTATACAATAGCTACCTCTCTTTAACTAAAGATGGAGCCAGAGTATTAAATCCTGTGTGAGAAGGAATATAGTGTCGGGGTTGAAAACAAAACCGAAAGACCAACAGGCTGTGCAGTCAGAGGACATGGCTTTGAATTTTACTGCAGTTACAGAGAAGCTGTGACTTTGGTTAAGTTAATTAGGTAGGTTGTGAATTGGTTTCTTCATCTATAAGGTGGGGGTGATGGTAACATCTACCTTGTGTACTTGAGAGTATGGATTAAATAAATGAACACATATAAAGTACTTATAAGACAGACGATGTGGTTAATAAATGTTAGCTGCTTTTATTGGATATTCCCAAGATCCTCCAGGGCTTTGCCCTTCAAAGTATGGTCTTTGGACCACAGGTATCAACATCACGTTATCAGCAGTGCAGAATCTCGGGCTCCATCCCAGACCTGCTGAATCAGGATCTGTTTTAATAAGACACTCCAATGATTCATACACACAGTAACGTTTGAGGAATGCTGGCTCAGAACACACTTCTCTCTAAACCCTAAAATTATCCCTTGAACCTTGGGTGGGTGGCATATAAATGAATGCTGGAGTCTTCAGCTAAAATCCCCCATATGCCAGAACACTACCCAGTAGTGGGGGTTGCCAGGCTGGTTATTTAATGAGTTTTATGATACATTAAATCTTCCAGACCTCAGGGCAATTTGACCATTAAAGAAATAACTTTTTTTAAGGTAGCCCAAAACAAGCCAACTCAAGCGAATAATGGGATTAGCGTGGTGATATTGAAATCAGAGTTGTACCACGTGAGGACCTCTCCATCAATCACGTCTGCTGTCCTCACGGCTGATTATGGTACATTGTTTCATCAAATTAAACAGCAAAGGGATGTTGTAAAGGCAACATATGGTCCTCTTTCAAAAGTAGTTAGCCTGGCATTGCAGAAGCGGCCTCATCATGGCTCCTCTGAAACCTTCTAAATCAACGCATTGAGGGTATTTGCTTTTGCAAAACAATGTCTCATAAAAGTGGTTGCTTTTAATTGCAGGCTGGCTGTTGTCGGAAGCACGGCCAGGATGAGAGATGTGAAGGAGAGTAGAGGGAATCAGGTTAGGATGGGGGAAATCAATTGTCCATCTTTTCCTGTTCTCCCATCACGGTGACAGCAATCATGGGAGAAGAGGAGAAGAAGTTGCACTCCTGCATCCCTGATAGATGCTGGACTCTCAGAAATCTATTTTTTGCCCTCTCTATTATGCAAAGCAGACTGGGGACAGGTTTTAGAATCGACAGGAATAATAACGTGCAGTTTAAAGACCTGCTGAAAGGAAGAAGATTTTCTCTAATGATCAACATAGAGGACAGGATTTTGTGGAGGTGCCAGCCTAAGGGCAGCTTCTGGTGGATCCAGCAGAACCCTCCACAGTTTATGAGAAGTGGTTTATACGCTATTGAAGAGGGAGAGCAGCCCGAGACTGAATTTCAAGAGAAAAGTCAGTAGGCAATATTCGGGGCAGTGTTTGTTGCTATTTTGCATTTATGTGGCTGGCCTTTGCTCCAGGGAGCATGAGCACTCAACATTGTGTAATTAGCAGCAGCAATCCTCCCAGCGCCCCTGTGAGGTTGGCGTGCAATGGTGTCAAGGGCAGTTAGCCATCATCTTTTCCAACTGCAGCTCTCTCTCCCACCCTCCCTTCAAAGCACCCCCGAAACAAGAGGGTTGACTAACCTGGGTGCAGAGGTTACCTCCTACCTTCCGGTTTGTGTGTAGCTCTTTGTCGCATCTCATCACACGGTTGCCGCCACCCCTAGTGGGCAGCCCTAAGTCCATTCCCCTTTCTGTGTCTGCTCAGAGGAAAACATAACCAAGCAGCAGCCTGAAAAAAGATCTTATATATATTTTTTGTATTATTGAAAAGCAAGACACAAGTGTTTCCTTAATTTTTCAAAATATACTGAAGAAGATAAGACAAAAAGTCAGTCTCATCAACTGTCCCCCTGTGACCATCCTCCCTTCCGCCCAAAGGGAACCACTGTTAGCAGTAGGTTATGCGTCCTGAAAGGGGTCTTAGTTGGCGCCTGATCAATTTCCCAATGGCTATTGGAATCTCTTCTGTGATGCTAAGAATGAGCCAAAATAACCCTTCAACTTCAGCCTACTGAGAATATCTCAAAAATAACATAGCCTTTTACCCAGGAAGTTGCAAGATACTGACTTTTATCATGATTTGTTTATTTAACTCTGGTAAGATTATACAGTATTGTAGGGGTGTTATTTTATCCTTCATAAAATGGACATGATAAAACTCTCCACCTTCCTACCAGGGGACAAAAAGCAATAAATAACTTGGTATCCAGGACAATAAAATCCGGGAGAGTGGTGTTTAGTGACCTCAAAATTCCAAGTTATTTTCCTTAACCGAATGAAACCTTTAAAACCTCAAATAAGCAGAAGTTGGACAAACCATTGTTAAATTCGTTGTCTGCCAGAGGAGCCATTAATAAAGTAAAAGAGTGATTTTATAAGAAATAGAATGCATCTACTGGTTTAATTAAGAAAATTCAGCATGGAGAGATTCCACTGTAAACGTGAGGGAAACGTGTTCCTTATGAAATAACAGGGGCATGTGTGTCAGAGTGGAGAGTGGCCCCTCTGTTACAAGGCTTAGAATGTAACACAAATCCTTGTCCTTGCGGGGGCAGGATCCAATGACCAGGTTGTTCCCGGTGTAGGATTCACAGGAGTTGACGCACGTGGAGAGAGTCTTTGTCACTCAGCTAAAATAATGGATACACTTAACCATTTTAAACGACTTTAATAAACTCATAACACTGGCGTTTTGGCTGCTTTGGGATCTGCTGCAGCTGAAGTGTGGCAAACAACCGACCTGCTGGGGGATGATGCTACTCACAACACACCTGTGACGAGTTATTTTTTGGTATCAATTTAAAGCCAAACACTGATGCAATTTGGCCCTCTTCAGAGCCGGGCTTCATCAGCCGCTCTCCTCATTAATTAGCGTGAGCTGTAAGATGTTGCTAATAGCTACACATCTTGTAAACATGTTGAGCGGGCTCTGCCCCCGAAGGCCCGCACTGTTAAGTGATACCTCAGCTGGGGCTGGCAGAGCCAGTGTCCCCACCAGGGAACAGCCGAAAGGTGTGCAGCCTCCGCTCAGAATCAAAACACTGTGCTCTGAGAGCTCCGTTTTTGTTGTGGTTCCCATGGAGGTGACTGCCTTTTGGTAGCAATGATAATAATAAAGAAGAAGATAAAAATAAAGAAGAGGAGTTGCAGGAGAAGAAACTTGCATTTACACTCACCAAAGGACAATGCTGACAAGGCCAGGTGGTGGGACTATGGAAATACTGGTTTCTTCCCAGTGAGATGGCTGGTCAGCGGCTTTATATGAACCTAAAACCACAGAAGGAGATAATTAAAAGCAGGTTTGCAAAACAGCTTTCAGATAGGAAACTGCTAAGGGAGAAGAAGGACGAATGAAGACGTGAAGAGGCCATGTGGTCGTGACTCTTTCTTTGCTAACTTCACATTGAATTCTTTCGCAGGGTTACGTTCAATCTTAGGTGTTCAGTGTTATGGTGGAAATGAAGAGGAGAGGAAGACTGGAGTTAGGATGAACTCATCCTGGTTTGTCCAAACTCACCTGCTTTCAACATTGGAAGTGTCCCCGTGTCCAGGGAAACCTCTCAGTCCCAGGCAGACCAGGATGGTGGGTCACCCTATCTGGAGTCACAGATGTGCATGGTTGAGAGACCCTAAAGACCGTCTCGCCCAATTCCCTCATCTTACATAAGGGGAAACTGAGACCCAGAGGAGTCCGTGAGGCAGCACAGCAGCATCAGCATCTACTAATGAATGATGAATACATCTGCTGTCTTGTCCTGTGGCCGAAATCATCAGAGATTACTAAACGCAAACACGGTACACAACGAAGGACTGGCCCCTGAGTGAGGTGAGGTGGGTTCTAATCCCAGCTCTGCCACTAAATAGGGACCTTGAGGGGCCAGCCCCTGGCCAAGTAGTTAAGTTCGTGCACTCCACTTCAGTGGCCCAGGCTTTCTCTGGCTCAGATCCTGGGTGCAGACATGGCACCAATCGTTAGGTCACACTGAGGCAGCGTCCCACGTGCCACAACTAGAAGGACCCACAACTAAAATATGCACCTATGTACTGGGGGCATTTGGGGAGAAAAAGCAGAAGAAAAAAAAAGAAGATTGGCAACAGTTATTAGCTCAGGTGCCAATCTTAAAAACAAATAAATGGGGTCTTTGGGTAAGGTAACCCCCACCCGCCAAGCACTTTCCACCAACTATTTCATTAATCTGAATGAAAGTCCTTTGAGGGAGAATTAACATGCCCTTTTAACAGGTGAGGAATTGGGTTCAGAGAAAACAAGTAATTGGCCCAATGTCATGGTAAGAGGTGAGATTTGAAGGTGGGTTCCCTGCCATCAAAGCAAATGTTCTTCCCAGAAGGGCACCTACACGGGTATGAAACCGTCAGCCAATTCCAATGGCCTGTGGCTCCCACCAAGGGACTCACCAAAGGGGGATGGTAATTGGAAAAGGGTTTTTCTCTGTTTGTGCAACGCAATAGAGAGGTAACACAATCATCACAGAATGCCCAGATGATTGATAATTGAGGGATTAGTGCCCTGCCTACTTTCAAGAAGGATTTAGATTAGCGAGATACATGTATTGACCAGGAGCTTTCTTTCCCCTTTTTTATTTAGGACAAACTCAGCATTCAACAGACTTTAAAACATTTTAAAGTCACCACTTTCTTATCTCCACCAGAATCAGAGTTGTAAACTCCATGAGCACAGGAATTTTGTTCACTGCTATAACCTCAGGGCACATATGCCTAGCACAGAGTAGTTTTTTGATACATATTTGTTGAATGAATGAATGAAATTCAAAATTCAACATAGGAATGTTAAGTAATTTTGCTACATGTTTTTATTTTGTAATATATTTCAAAGTTGATCCCGAAACTTGATCATAGAGGAGGAGGTAGAAGAAATCAGGGAAGCAAAGATGTATCTGCCAAAAAATTTTTAGCCAAGAAAATTATTGGATGGGCTCTTGAATAGATGTATGTGTTCTTAATTTTGTTGTTGCTGTTTTATTTTTATTATTTTTTTTTTTGAGGAAGATTAGCCTTGAGCTAACATCTGCTGCCAATCCTCCTCTTTTTTGCTGAGGAAGACTGGCCCTAAGCTAACATCTGTGCCCGTATTCCTCTACTTTATATGTGGGACACCTGCCACAGCATGGCTTGCCAAGCAGTGCTTGACAAGTAGGTCCGCACCCAGGCTCCGAACTGGTGAACCCCTGGCCGCCGAAGCGGAACATGCAAACTTAACTGCTGTGCCACTGGGCCAGCCTCATAATTTTTATAAGTTAAATACTTTTAGTTATACTAAAGGAGCTTGCTATTTAAAGACTCATTTTTTGTGGATCCTGCAATGAAATCATCTTTTTAGAAAGAGAATAATGACCAGAAATTAATTTTTCTAAAAATTTAAGGGTCTATGTTGGAGTTGCTTCTAGTGAAGCATTCTTTTATGGGAAAGGTAAGTGTCACTTCCTCTTATTCATGTGGTAACGTATGTGTAGAGAGCACAAAACTGAATGATGTTGTATTTTATGGTTAATTTTAACCTCTTACATGTTTTTCAAGTATCTACTGTCAAAAAATACTAAATAATCAGAATTCTTTGAGCTGATTTTTAAAATAAATCTTAAGGACTTTTCTAAATGATTAGCATATTTTAATTGATAATTTCTGCAAACATAGACAGGCACCTCCAGTTTTTCCAGCATTTATGTCATATACAGGATTCCTCTGATTCTCTGGATGAAGTGGGTTTCAGTATTAGTGGTTTGGGATTTATGCATGAAGCTTTATCACTTACCAAATTCTATATTCCCTACCCAGTTAGCACTCGAAATGGCAACCCATCTTTGAACAATGCATATTTGACAGTGGAGAATAAGTAAGAATAAATCACATAGCTTCAAAAATGCTGTTAAAATAGGTTCAGCCCTTAAAATATATTTTAGAGGAAAAAGTAAACTATTATATAGAGCTAATCACAATAAAGCAACATGTCAGGTTGGACGGCAAGAGATCAGAAAGTAAGCTTATAAACAATATATGGTGTTTGGAGTTTATGTATAAATGTAATGATCTGAGAAATAACTTCTGATTGGATTTCTCTGAACTAGATGTGCTATTAAGATCATCATGGAACATCTTTCTTTGTGGATACAAAAGGCCTAGTACCATAAAGAATTGATTAAATCTGTGACTATCTCAAGGCAAACAGTGCATAAAATACCTACCTACCACAAGGAAATGTGTCTAAGGCAGGTTAACAGATGCATGAAGCTGTGTGAACTCTGCTTCTTTTGGCTTAGTCTTTATATCTTCATATAACTACGACTAGTCCACTTTATTCAAACAACTTCAGAGACTTCGGTTTGACACACATGGCACACACAAAACAGACAAACCTAGTGCCTGCCAGCAGGTAATTAGAACGAATAAAAAGGTACGTCTTGATGAAGAATTGCCTGTTGTCCAAGCCACCACTTCAGTCTGTCCAACAGGAATTCATCCTGTTGCAGCCGGAAGCCTGGTTTGCAGAGGCAAAAAATTAATCTAGCCTATAAGACTTGGAAGTGATCAGTTTCATCCCACTGTATTTACTTATAGAAAATCTATTAATTTTTGTATAGCTAATTTTGTAACCAGGCACATTACTTAGTTATCTTGTTGTTTCTAACAGCATTTCAATTGATTTTTGTGGATTTTAAAAGTGTGTAATAGTATCACCTGCAAATAATTCTTTCCCCAGATTTATAGAGTTTTGTTTCTCTTGCCTAATTGCATTGGCTGGTACTTCCAGAATAATATTAAATAATTGTTTCCATAGTGGTCAATGTCATCTTATCTTTGATATCTTATCTTTGATAATGCTAAAAGCATTTTCCCAACAAGCACTGTGATAGTTTTTCAATTAATATGTGTGTATGTGTTTATATGTAAATTTATTGTGTCCAGGATCTAATCTAATTAAAACTTTTTAAATTAAAAAACGACTGTTAAATTTTAATGAAAAGTTCATTTGGCCACCCGTCAAAAATATAATTACAGGGTTTTTGTCCTGTGACCTATTAATATAGTGAATTTTGATATCGTATTTCATAATATCAAACTATCCTTGCATTCCTTTGAGTTTTGCATTTTAATAAACTCCTGAAATCTATGTGCTAATAATTTCTTTTAGGATTGTGCTTAAGGATATACAATATAAATAAATAGTATTATCCTTCTCTATATTGATGTTTCTATTCTCTTTGGCACTGTAGGAAGCAGGTATGCTGTTAACACACTTCTAGAGTTTATTTGCTGAAAGCAAGTAATAATAGTAATTGTAGTTCACACTTACAAAGCATGTATTCTGTGATAGATGCTAATCTAACAGCTTTGCATATATTAATGCTTTCAATCCTCAGAGCAGCCCTGTGAGGAAAGTACTGTCATCATCATCATCATCTCCATTTTCCCGATGAGGAAACTGAGCCTAAGTAACTTGTTCAAGGTCGCAAAGGTAGTAAGTGAGAAAGTCTAGGCAATTTGGCACAGGAGTTTATGCTTTGATTCCCTAAGTCACTCATTTATTCAACCTGCAATGTATATTTACGGAGTGCCTCCCATTTTGAAGGCACTACACGATATATCTTCCTTTAAAAAAGCAAATGAATACATTGATGAATATTTAGGTCTAAGTAATGGGTCTAATGTTTGTATCCCTTTAGTCCAGGTCATATTTCCATAAAGATTTCTCCCTGACCTGTCAATATTTCTGCCCCACCTGCTGTGACCCAGTAGGGCAGACTGAGTTTAGCCCAACATACTAGCTTAGTCTGATAGCATCCTGGCAGATCCTGCATGGATGCTCCCGAAAATCATGCCCACAGTAACAGTAACATAGAGAACTAAATATCCATGTCAGTTGGATGAAGAGTCTGCAAGTGATGCTGCCAGACACACGTCTGTCTGAAAAAGGTGGAAAACTAGCTAGACTAAGATATGCAGCAAGGCACAGTGTGCTTGGTCAGGAGAAGGGTAAAAAATCGGGATAAAGCAGTTCCACATGTCCATCAGCACAAGAAAATAACCAGCTACAGGCAGAGTGTGAGAGTGGACCAGTGTCCGGAAAGTGGCTGTCACACCATATGTCTTTTCTCCTGCCCCAGAGCCCCTGCGGCATTTTTGAAGTGTTGGTCCTTGATTCCTTCTATTACCTGGTTTTAATTAACCTCCCGAAGCCCCTTTGTCTGGGTGGCAGTGTCAGCTGTGACCACGATGAATAGAAGGCACCCCTGTCAATATTTTTTGGAAGGAGGCTTGTGAATGGGCCTGATGAGCTGAGTTTGGGGGGCAAAGGAGGGTGGAAGGAATGTTTCCTCTTTAATCCGACATTTAATCACTGGATCTGAGGACAATGGAGGCTCCTCCAGCCTCCCTGAGCCTGATTCCATGTGGCAAGCCCAGCCCTCTTTTGTCAGCCTCACAAGGAAGCCCCACCTCCCCGAGCTCCACACAAGATTCGCTTCACAAGCGTCATTGAGATGAAACAGCCAATACAGGGGACTTGTGACTGCCCCGCCCAGCCTCTGCCACCAGCACCGGCCCATCCTCCACGGGCCTTTGTTCCTCGATGGATCCATAATTCCATGAAAAGCCTTACTTTGATTTCCAGACTCTTGTATATTTAGAGTTCTCAAAAGGCATGCAACCCAGTGCAACTATTTTTATAGATATTATTTTTCCTGAGAAAATTATGATTCCATTAAAGAGCTAAAGGGTGCCAGATGGTTCATAGAAACATGAAATTATAAATACAGTGGTACTACAGTAAAAGGAAACCTCTCAGTGACTCACATTTCTTCCTTTCCCTTCTAGTCCTTAAACTACTATGACTATCTAATTCTATATAATAATTTCAGCGAAGATGTGATTTTTGTACTTTGGTTTTTTCAGCCAAGTGTCTTTTAATATTGCTGTGTGGCTTTCATAATGATTACTTTAATGGCTAGGTATTTATTTCATTAAGTTCATATGGTTACCCTTTACCTTACTGCTGGACATGTATACAGAGGGATGTCATCCGATAGGCAAGACGGCCCAGACTTTGGAATCCAAAAACCTCAGCCCTAGTCTACCTTTTTCCAACAGTGTGATCTGAATACCTTAACCACTCTGAACATGAGTCTCTTCATCTATGAAGTGAGGGTAACATCACCTACCTCCCAGGGCCCCCATAAAATCAAAGGAGATGATGTGCATGGAAGCTGTTTCTGAGCTGCAGAGCCCATACACTGGTAGTTATTATTAGCTTGTTTCCAAGTATTCAATACTAACAATAAAGGTTATAGTGAACATTTTCAAACACACAGTGTTCAACTTCTTTTGAATTCTTTGCCTAGGAGAGATTCTAAGAAGTCCAGTTCCTAGGTAAAAAAATATGAACATTTTCATGATGTTAGATCTTAGATCCAAACTGCTACCTGATTTTCAAAAGGGTTGAACCAATTTACATTGTAACTGGCTATTCATGAATGTAGCATTTTGCCAAGGACCTCACTGGCGCAGCAAATTTTCCTTTTAAAACGTTGGCTAATTATATAAGTTGTTGCCATTTCCATTATTTAGCTACTGGTGAAGTATGAATGTTTTTCATGTGTTCCCTTACAAAAAATAATTCCTCTTGTGTGTGACGGCTTATCCGTTTGGCATTGTGAGATTTTATACAGTATTAAGACCATTTTTTAAAGAACGCAAATTCCTCAAGGTAGTAAGAAAAAGACTATATCATGTAGAGAGACCAACCTGAGCTTTAAAACACCACTTACGTATAAAAAATTTGTAGGATTCTAGAGTCAAGGAGCTTTCAGAACCCAACAATCCAAGTTTAAACTTTTTTCCTGAAAAGCAACCCTCCATGGTGGTTTATGGATCCAGTGCGTGAATCTGCATCTTTGGTCCTTTTCTGTAGTGTGGGTGTTACTTGTGAAGAAGGCAAATCACAGATATAGGGTCTGACACGTTACCTGTGAGAAACTGAGGCCTGGGGGTCTGCACTTCAACAAATGAATTAATCAAGAAGTATTTATTAGGTGTTATTAATCTCTTCTCGAAATGTGATTCCTACTCTCAAAGGAAACAATAAACCCCCAAATTAAGAAGGAAACCTTTGCAGAACACTGACCATACTTGGAAATCTGGTGGTGTTGGCTCTAAGCACCCCAGCAGATCAGGAAATGGGAAGACCCTGCAGCCTGGAGGGAGCAGGAAAGTCTTCAGACAGGAGATGACAATCAATCTGCCTTAGATCAATGACAGCAGATGACAGATGTGAGGAGCTGGTCCTCCTAAAGCATTTAGTGCCCGGCCACTGTGCTCAGCTGGCCCTGTCCACGGGCAACTTTGGTCAGGATGGCAGGAGATGGATGCTCACGGAGAAACAACTTGGAAATAAATGGCAAATCACAAAACAAAGAGATAACTACAAGAAAGCTCTGAAGATAGCATTATAACTATAATATGTGAGTATTAGTATAAAGGTATAATATTTGAGTGTGGTGTTACGATTATAATATTTGAGTATTAGTATTTTAGGATAATATTTGAGTATGGCATTATAATTATAATATGTGAATATTGGTACTATATTATAATATTTGAGCATGGTATTGCGATTATAACATTTGAGTACTGGCGTTTGCATACAATGTTTGAGGAGAGCGTTATAATGACAATATTTGGGTTGCATCCTAGCTCTGCAACTTCACTTTATTGTACTTGAACTTCAGTTTCTTCATTTGTGGGAGTAGAGTATTTCCTTGCTTACGAGGCTGACATAAGAAAAATGTGTGCTGAAAGATATGTTTGTAACATTTTTTAATGCCTTACCATTTACAAAGCACTTTAACAGTCCCCGTCTTGATTGAGCCTTATGGACTCATTTTACAGATGAAAACACAAGGTTCAGAGAAGTCATATGACTTGCTCAAGGTCATACAAGCCAGGTTAAAATTGCTTGAAGCCTAGAAGTCTACATCAAATGGCATTTTATTGTGTATGTACTAAGTGTGTGCAAGCTTTGTGCCAGCCATTTTACTTCGGTTATCTCATGTAACGCTCCAGCCTCTCTAGATGAGAGGTAAGAACTCCTTAGCCCTGGTTTATAGGATGACTGAGTTTCAGGGAGAGGCAATCGATCTTTCTGAGTCCAAAGCCTGTGTTCATTCCACGACACAGCCAGCCTCCCTGGGAAACGATGCATGGGCATCTCGGATGGGAGATGTCTGCCTGGAGGACCTCCATGGGGAGAGAGTCAGTAAGCCGCTGGACCTCCCTGAGGGGGGCGCTCTGTGCCTCTCTGCAGAGAGACTGGGTGGGCCAGCAACCACAGGGGCCAACAGCGCTCGGCTGTACTTCAGACCAAGCAGCAGATTGGTTCTGAATTGTGGGTTCCCAGCTACACTGTGCATCAATGACAAACAAGCCAAAATCCTGCTACTTATCGTTTCATTTGGGATGGGCAATGAAGATGAAATGTGACCTAAAAATTCTTTGCCATTTGAGCTAATCAATGAAAATAGAGTGTTTGCTCATGGTAATGAATCTGTTTCTTTTTTCTAAACCTCAAAACACACACACAAACAATGCACTACCATTTATTAGCTTGTTGATAAATAGGTTTAGTGCAAGTTTCTATTTGTTTGTTTTTTGCCTTCTGATTATGGTGTACTTTGTAAAACTCTAAAAAGGTAATGCAATAATTAACTAAGAAAAAAGTTTTCAAGTAAAAATGAAAATGTTCTTCTCACCTTATTTAAATAGAGACATTTTCTTCTTCTGAGTTAGGGTTCTTCTTTTAAAAATGTATGGCTTATTAAGAAGGATTCCTTATTAAGGATTCTCACACTAGCCCATATTAATTTGCATGCTTTCCTTTCGCAGGAGATATAGCAACATTATGATTATGTTAATCATCTGAATCAAATATAATATGCTTTGTTATTGATTTTAATTTCACTCCTTAGCATCCAAAATAATTTTAGAAAGACCATATTTGAGTTCTGACAGGTACAAATGACTCTAGGCAAACATTTAATATTTTAAAAAACAGCATTTTTTCAAAAGGTTTCCTTTTTACAGAAATTGCAATTAAATTGTTAGCCCTCTCATGTTCAAATAGATGCGATTAAAATGTGATATGTAGTTCCAAGAGGAAATACAAGTTGTACCAAATTAATTTGACATGTATTTATATTATCAGTTTTCATTTTATTTATAATTTGGTGGCTTTTAAAAATTGTGCCGTTTCTCCATGTTTGTTATTACATGAATCTTATGCAAAAAAAAATAAGAAAGTAAAAAATCAGAGATGATTTTGAAATAAACTGAAACAATTTATTTCATTAATTTTTTCATTAATAGGGCAAGTTACAAAATGCATTTTAATCTTGATCTGTGTATGATCAGAATCTATTGAACACGGTGGAGAACAACTTACAGAAGTCAGTTTGCCCTGGGAAAAAGATGTTATGGCACATATTTAAAACTGATTTCTTGCATTTTCAACTGCAAGCAGGAAAGAATACGCATGGATGGTAGAGGATAGGCCTGTGGCCTCTGGAGCTGCAAACTGTGGCCCTGGGTAACTTTTATTTAGCACACTAGCAAGTCCGTTAACAGGCACAGAAATATTTTAAATAATTGAAACAATTGATTCCCTGAGTTTCAGAAAAATTTCCCCATATTTCAACATCCATGAAATTACTACAGAGAAAATAATAACAATATTCTGCAAAAAAGTGTGGACTTATTTTTAAAGAAAATTTACAATCAGTTTTAACTGGTTGAGCTCAGTTCATGGTGGGAGCGTGTGGCTGATTACTGAGGTTCTGAAGGAAATGGTGGGAGTGAGTAATTATTTGTGATTGTTTGCTACCTATAACTATACCGATAGTAGCGCTGGAGCACAATGCTGGTGACGTAAGAAAAGACAGAGAGCTATGCAACCCTCTGGGGAGAAACCAGAGCCGGCGGAAGGGTGTCACTCTATGCCAGGCCCCGGCTCTGCCAGGTTCATTAGGACACCTTGGCTTGGAGAACTTTCCACCCATCTTCCAGGGAGTGACTTGGCTTTGCCCAAGTTTCCCAGTTCAGCTTCAGAGTTGGGAATAGAAGGACTGAAAGACCATGTGTGACGGGCACGAAATGGTCAGTCTCTGTTCTAGACAGCCCCAGGCTCTGGCTGGAAGTTCACCTGCTTATCTTGAATGCCTGTGGCGTTCTCTTTCTCATCCTTTGCACCCCTTCTTAGCCCCAGCTCTTGGTAAAAGACCTGATATCTTCTTGTTGTTTTAACTAGTCGGGTTACCTCTTCTATTTAAATCTTAAACGTTATCTCTTATCTAGATGGTGGGGGTTAAAGGTATTGTTCATTCGTGAAAGCTGGAGAATGTAGATGGGGAAGATAAAGCCACCCACGCTCTGGACCAGGCTTGGGAGCATCCCACGTCACAAAGCTGCAGGGGCCCCAGCAGGTCATCTGGTTTGGCTTTCAGCTTTCAGCTTGAGCAGGCAAGGTGCCCAGGCCTGGTGATGCCTGTGTTTGCCCAGTCAGTGCCTGTTAGGGGAGCAGCAGGCCCCAGACCCACCTCTTGGTGGAGTGAGTTCCTCCCCTTAGTGAGCTATATGGCAATTACTTTCCGTGGGTTTCGTAATGTTTAGAACTGCTACACTAAGAGGAAATAGTAAAATAACGAAGTGACGACATACAGGATGTAACAAAACAGGCCTTGTCCATGTGCACAAAATGAAGACAGTGGGTTAAACGACTTCTGGGGTCATTCTCAACTCTACAATTCTATGTTTCTGACAAACAAGACAGTAACAGTTAGGGTAAAGGCTGCTTTTCTTTATTTTTAATTTAATTAATTTTTATCAAGATAACGTTGATTCCTATAATCCAGATTTTCCACTTCTGGATATTTATCCAAAGAATGAAAACATGAATTCAAAAAGATATATGCACCCCTATGTTCATTTCAGCATTATTCAAAAAAGATTGCTTTTAAATAGAGTATGTGTCATCTAGCTTCCTGCCCCCTGGCACCACCTCCATTCCAATTTTTCTCAGCTGGAAAATTTTCTGCTTCTTCTTTTCCTCTCCATCCCTTATGCCCTTTGTCTCCAAGTCTTATTATTTCCTCCTTCAAATCATTTCTCAAATCTTTTGCTTCTCTTTCCAGTTTTATTCCGTCCACACACATCCCATCTCTTCCCCCATCACCTCAGGTCCATTCTTACAGGTATTAATATAAGACCAGCTTAACCTGCCTAAAATGTCACTTCCATCATGTCATTGCTCTGTTCCATGGCTGGCCACACCTCCCCAATCCTCTGGCTGACTCCCCTGCTCACTTGTACTTATTTATCTCCCTACCTCCAATCAACTCCCCCAGTCCAGGCCAGGACCATACCCCCTAGCTCACTACACCCTGCTCACTCTTTGACAGGGTTGGCTTACATTTTCCTTTCCTGGGAAATCTTTCCCCTTCCCCACGTCTTTCCAAGTGTTATGGGCTTGATTGTGTTCCCAAAATTCATATGTTGAAGTCCTAACTCCCAGAACCTCAGACTGTGATAGTATTTGGAGATAGTGTCTTTAAAGAGGCAATTAAGTCAAAACGAGGCCATGATGGCAGCCCTAATCCAATATGACTGGTGTCCTTATAAGAAGAGGAGATTAGGACACAGGCATGCACAGACGGACGACCGTGTGAGGACCCAGCAAGAAGACAACCACCAACTAGCCAAGGAAAGAGGCCTCAGAAGAAATCAGTTTTGTGGGCACCTTGATCTTGGATTTCTAGTCTCCAGAGTTGTGAGAAAATAATTTTTGTTGTTTAAGCCACTCAGTCTATGGTACTCTGTTATGGCAGCCCTCACAACCTAACACACCAGCATCACTCATTCATCGAAGACTCCATTCGAGTCCAACATTCTCTGACTACTCTTGTTCATTCTGTTCTCCCCTTTCTCTGAATGTCATGATGGAACTGTTTAAGCCAATCAAGGAAAGAAGTGAGGATAGGATGGTGATGAGAAATAGTGATAAATCCAACAATGGATTAAAGGTCCAGGTTGGGCTAAAAATCGTGGGAGCTGGGTGTTCCAAAGACAGGAAGTGGTAGTTGGAGACTGAGATGATCAAGGAAGGGCAGTTACTGGTCATTACAAGAGGTCATGTCCAGTAGTGTGCTCATAAACCAGCCCTTATTAAATTGCATTTATGATTGGTCCCTTGGGGGCTAACTGTTAACAATTCTCTAATTATTGCACTTGTTCAGGCATCTCCAAGTTACCACACTCACTATCCAGTACATAGAAGCCTCTAGGGGGGTAAAGGAAAGGAGATCTGTAGAAGAGGTCATGTATTCAGGGCTACAAGTTGAGGATGAGGGCTGAAATAGAGAAATTTAGGGGGCCTAAGGGGCTGATTTATATCCCAGTGATAGACACAGGGAATACGGCAGAGAAGAAGACAGGCAGTGCCCTCAGTGAGCTTACCTGCCTGCGGGGGTTGGAAATGCTCCAGGGGCCACTGATGACAACACATCTATTCCCACAGAAAAGTCACAATTATACATGGCACATTCCCAGTCTAGCTCACAAAAGTCTATTTTAAAGTTAGAAATGGGTCAAATATACACACATCTTTCATATAATATCACTCTCTGCAGTCATTGAAAAAATTAAAAAGACTGAGGTGACCCTTCATGTACTGGTAAGAAATGGACTTCAGAAATGTTAAGAAAAAAGCCAGGTACATAACAGTATGTACAGTATGATTCCATTATGTAAAAATGGATGAACACACACACACGTGCATATATGCACTTATATATTAGAATCATTCTAGAAAGTTATACAAGAAACGGGTAGCGTTCACTCTGAAAAGGGGAACTGAAGGACTAGGGTAACAAGAGAACTTACTCTTTATTGTATTTCCTTTTTTAACTGTTTGCATTTTTATCACACGTGTTACTTTTTTAATTAAAACTAATTAATAAAAAGTAAATATCTATACTTGGAGGGAATAAAGTCAGTTTAAGTTTTCATCTCATATTGTATTCAAACCAAATTCCAGATGGATTAAAACTGCTAAATTTTTCAGAATTAAATATATATTGCAATCATCAATGAAACAATTAATTCAGGCAAGAACTATCAATGGATACTCAAGTCAGTGGGTGAAAGTTCGTTGGGAAATGGAAGAGCCACATGGTCTCAAAATGTTACCCCATGGATTACTTGTTAATTATGGAAGAAAATTTAACCTGATCTCTGGGTGAGGAGGGACGTTTTCAAGCAAAAAGCAAAAGAAGAAATCCTCCTACACACACATAAAACAGGTCTGTCTGCACTCAAATTTGAATTTTCTTTTCCACAAGAAAATCCCACTATAAGCCTAATAAAGAGTAAATTGCAAATTTTGAAAAATAACTACTATGAATATGGCAATGAGTTAATATATGTATTATACAAAAAGCTGACACAAATTGACTTTTAAAAAAATAAGACCACAACAGGAAAATGGACAAAGGAAAAAGATGTTTCACAGAATAGATGATAATATGAAGAAAAAAAGTCTTATTCATCCAAGTAACAACAAGTAAAACGGGATTGCATTTTTTACTTTTCAAATTAGCCAAAATTCAAAATAAAGGGCTACTTAAAGTGACAAGCACTCTTACTGAGACTGGTAGAAATATAAATCAGTTCAAACTTTTAAAAAAGAATTTGGCCAATATATATCAAGAATTTAAAAATAGTTCATATACATTGATTCGATAATTCCACTTTTATGACAGTAATCTAGAGAAATAAGCTGAAAGCACACAAAGCTTTATATCTATGCGATTCATCACATCATTGTTTATAATAGCAAAAATCGGAAGACACTCAAACATCCAGTGATAGAGAAATAGTAAACTGAATTACATCCATACAATAGAGTATTTTGCAGTCAATAAAATTAGGTTTTTTTTTTTTGTGTGAGATCATAATGTCAAAACACAGTAAACAAAACCATACAGTATGATCCCCATTTAGATTTTAAAAAGAGAAGTATTAAAAAACTTTCGAAAGGTTAGCAATGATCACCTCTGTGCAGTGGGATCATATGTGATTTTTGTGTTATTTATACTTTGTATTTTCTAAGTTTTTTATAATAATTTTATAATAGGAGAAAAGTTTATGTAATAGTGGTAATAAACACATAAAAGCTAACATTTACTGGGCATTTCTTATGAGCCTGGCACTATGGCAAGCACATAACCTATATTATCTTATTTATGCTTTGTAGATAGAGAAATCAAGCTCAACAGTAATTCCAAAAATCAAATCAGGCAGTCTCTTTCCAGAGTTCATGTTTGAAGGAATTTTATTGATGAAGGGAAATGCTCTTAATAATAAAAAGTGACAACAATTGTTTGTAATGCACAGAGAAAAATATTGACACCAAAATGTTAATAGTGATTGTCTCTGGGGACAGGATTTGAAGGGATTACAATATTTTTCTTTATATTGCTATTTTTTATAACCATAGATTACGCTAATGACAAAGAAAATGATAAAACATAAAGTAATATTATGGGTTAATTTGGAGAACTAACTGCCCATGTAAAACATTTTAATTAGAAAATGTATTTTGAGTTCCAAAAATTTGAAAATACAGCCCCTTCCTAGACAGGGGGCTGGTTGCCTCATTTTTGACAACCCAATACTTTATGCAACAGTATAATAGTACTTTTTCAGTACCTACCAAGTACTTCTTTGTACCCACCAAAGTGCTAGCACAATTTTTTAACATGGAATTATCTCCATTAATATCTATCAGTGAAAAGTGACAATACTAAAAGAAGTGTTCTAGAAAAAAAACCTTTCCTTTAAATTAGGAGACACAATGACATAAAGTAAGCACCTTGTAAGGTGAATTGAGCCCTACTTGAGTCATACTAAGACCTAAAGCAGCACTATTATTAATATTCTTTCCAAGACAATGGAATGAAGAAAGCTTATGAACATGGAACGTCAAAGAGAAGAAAAGAAAGATCTGTCCTCAAATGCAAAGTTAGGTCCAAAGATACTTTCTCAGGCAGGCGTCTGCTTCCCGGTGCATTTTCACTGAAGCGTTTGCTGTAACTAAGTATACCCTGTCTTCTCTTTCGCTCACTCTCTTTTCCCTTCCCGACTTCTTACTGAGTCACAAGCCTCAGGGGACCGTGGGCATCGCGCCTCCCTCGGTAAATAGAAGCTTGTACCGGTTCTAACTTGGCTTCTTGAGTCAGGAAGCTACCGGGAGCGCTTGGGCGCCTCCTAGGGGAAGTGGGCCAGCTGGTCAGCCGGCCTGTAAATCTGGTTTGGTTTGCAGAGAAACACTGCCATCTAGTGCAAGAAAAAGTAAGGCTTCCATTGCTTTGCTTGAGCTCACGGTGGATCAAACACTTAGAGGGCCGTCTCCCGATTAAATTGAATCACATTTAAGCTTTCCTAGGAAATGTTTTTATCTTCTTTCTACCTTAAAAGTTGTGCTTCAGTGAATTTGAAAAAAACATAATCGGGCACTGCTTTCCTTTGGAAATTACCAGAAACCTGAGCTAGCCAGGGGGAGGGACCGAGGAGAGAATAATGGTATCTTTGGTGTGTGACTGATTTGCTGTTTCCCTCCTTATCACTGGCACTTTCTTCTTTTTATATACATATTATGATTTCTTTGACAAGATCGTCACCTAATGCAGCCCCAGGACTCGTATTACATAGGTGCTCATGTTAGCAAACCTCCCTGGTGTGGTATTCTGGTTTGGAGATCTTGTTTAGGAAATACTATCAAGAAATCACTGTCAAAATAGAGATGAGCTGATGAGCCAAAATCCAGAGTAAAGGCTTAAGATTTATGACAGTCAAATCAGGAATGATGAGCATTATCAGGTGTGCCCCATAGGCCTTGGCAAAGCAAACCTTAGAAAGCTTAGGATAGGGGCTGGTCCCAGGGCAAGTGGTTAAGGCCGAGCTCTGCTTCGGAGGTCCTGGGGTTTTGCTGGTTCTGATCCCGGGTGTGGACCTAGCACCGCTCATCAGGCCACGCTGTGGTGGCGTCCCACATAGCAGAATCAGAAGGACCTACAACTAGAATATACAACTATGTACTGGGGACTTTGGGGAGAAGAAGAAGAAGAAAAAAAGAGAAGATTGGCAACAGACGTTAGCTCAGGTGCCAATCTAAAAAAGAAAAAGAAAGTTTCGCATAAAAATAGAGGATGTGGTTGGAATTAAAAAGAATCCATTTTGGAGTAAAATGATAAAAACAAGTTTAAATATACCAATAATAATATTAATATTAATGGATCAAATTCTCACATTAAAACAAATTGGATTAAAAATTCACCTATATTCTACTGACAAAAGATAAATTCAAAACATGTGGAAGAGGGGATAGTCAAAGTAAACTGATGATAATATATAAATATATAAACAAAAAAATCTAGAATAGCCATATTCATTATGGATAAAATAACAATAAAGTAACTAACATTGTGATATAAAATTCAACTTACTAAGAAAACATAACAATTCTAAACTTGAAGGCATCACATAAAATAGTATCAAGATAGATAAAGCAATACTTGGAAAACAGAAGGTTCTAAAATTAAATGGAAATGCAAAAGGTTAAAGGTAGCCAAGGCAACCTTGAAGAAGAACAAACTGAGACCTATTTATAAAAGACCTATAGTTATCAAGACAGTATGGTATTGACACAAGAATAGACAAACCAAAAACAGAATAATGAATCAAGAAAGATAACCACATAGATACAGTCATCTGATTTATGAAAGGCCGACACTGGGACAGTCAAATAAAAAAAAGTCTTGGCCCCTACCTCATACCAAACATGAAGATCGACTCCAGACTGATTGTAGATTAAATATGTTAGGTTGAACCATATGAAATTGCCATTTTTATAGCTTGGCTATTGGTAATTTCATATGATGCAACCTAATAAAACAATAAAGCTTTTGAAATAAAACATAGGGAAATATTTTCATGCTATTGAAGTAAGCAAAGATTTATTTAACTGACACGTAAAGTGTGACAACAGTAAAAGGAAAAAATAAGTGAATTAGCAGACCTTTTAATTAAGAACTTTTGTTCATCAAAAGACACCATTTAGAATGAAACGGTAAGTCACAGAGTGGGAGAATCTATTTGAAATGCAGACCTTGAGCAAAGGACTCTTATCTAGCTTATACAAAGATCTCCTGCAAAGTGACTTTTTTTAAAGCCAGATAACCCAACAGAAAAATGGGCAAAATTATAGACAATTATGTCATTTCACAAAGAAGATATCCATTAAATAGTTAAATTAAATAGTTATCAAGAAAATGTCAACTAAGACCATAATTCTATACCACTATACACCTACCAGCATGACTAAAATGAATAAGACACTACTAAGTGTGGACAAAGATGGGGAAAAACTGGAAACTTCATACTGGTGGGAGTGCAAAGTGGCCCAAGAAGCTTAGAAAACTGTTTGGCAACATCTACTAAAGGTGAAACATGCATGTACTCTATAACTCAGCAATTCCACTCCTGTTCATGTATTCAAGAGGAATGTACACATATGTTCACCAAAAGTCATTCATGAGAATGTTTATGGCCTCCCTATTTGTAATAATCAGAAATTGGAGGGGCCAGCCCTGTGGCCGAGTGGTTAAGTTCGCGCATTCTGCTTAGGTGGCCCAGCGTTTTGCTGGTTCAGATCCTGGGTAGAGACACGGCACTGCTCATCAGGACATACTGAGGTGGTGTCCCACATGCCACAACTAGAAGGACCCACAACTAAAATATACAACTATATACTGGGGGGATTTGGGGAGAAAAAGCAGGAAAAAAAAAAAAGAAGATTGGCAACAGTTGTTAGCTCAGGTGCCAATCTTCAAAAAAAAAAAAGAAGAGAAAGAAATTGGATACAATCCAAATGCCCATCAATAGTAAAATGGATAAATAAACTGGGTTAGAGTCACAGAATAATATAAAGCAGTCAGTGAGAATGAGTCATCTATTACTACTCAAATAAATGGATCTTATAAGCATTATGTGGAGTGCAAGAAGTAGACAGAATACCCAAACAAGTTTCCATATATATAAAGTCCAAAAACTGGTAAAGTCAATCTAGAGTGTTAGGAGTCAGAGTGGTGGCTATCCAGAGGAAGAGTAGAGTCTGGAAGGGGACTTCTGAGGTGCTGGCAATGTTCTTTTCCTAGATCTGAGTGCTGGTAACAAAAGCATATTCACATTGTAAGAATCCATAGAGCTTATACACACTTCAAATGGTGAACTCTGTTGTAAGGGTGTCTTACTTCAATAAAACTTTGCTTAATCAGTCTAATAAAAGATGTGCAAGATCTTTATGTGGAAATTTCTCAAACTCTATTAAAAGACATTAAAGAATATTCAAATAATGGAGGTATATGCCATATTCACGGATAGGAAAAGTCACTATCACAAAATGTGAATTCTCTCCAAATTTATCTATAGATTTATTGCAAGCCTGATTTCTTAAAAATCCTTAGGGGGTTTTCTGGGAAATAGGAAAAGCTGAATCTAAAATGTTTTGAGAGGAACATGCGTCTAGACTAACCAAAACTCCTCCTGGAGAAGAGGAATAAAGTGGTAGAGAATTTCTTGGATTTAAATTAATTAAGGCAGTCTGATATAGGCCCAGACATAGACAAATTCGCCAAGAGAATAGTGTAAAAAGCAGAAATGATCTCATACATCCATACAAATTTTATGTTTGCTTATCAATGAATGGAACTGGGAAAACGAGTTATTCATATAAAAATAGATACCTAAATCCTATCATGCTCAAAAGTAATTATAGAAAGATTAAAAACTCCAATGCGAAAAGCAAAACTTTCAAATGTTCAGAAGAAAATATAAAAATCGTCTTTAGAACTTCAGAATAGAGCTCTGGGGCCAGCTGCCTGGGTTCCCCCCCAGCTCCAGGACTCACCAGCTGTAAGAGCCTGGCCAAGCCACTCCCTGTTGTTCAGTTTCCACATCTGCAAAGTAAGGATAATAATAGCATCTGCCTCCTAGGGTTGTTGAGAGGACCACATGAGTAATATGCATGAAGAGTTTAAAACACTGCCTGACACTTATTAACTGCCATACAGGCTTTTGCTGTGGTTATCATCATTAGTTGTTCTTGTAGAAGCAGATACATCTGGCATTTTCAACTTGGCAGATCTATGCCTAACAAAGTTTAGAAATTTTAGTAATTAAGGGAACAAGAGGATATTCAATATTGGAGGGTAGCAAAGAAGAAAAAACAGAAAAACAAGAAAGAAAGGACAAATTAAGAGTTCATGATCCACTTATATATCAAAAACCAGACATATGTAAATGAGTTGAATTACTCTATTAATCATTTTATCAGCATACATCCCCTTACCTAGCCCCAGAGTACCCTCACCAAGAATACACTCTATGGAGTGTATACTTGTCTTTTTTCTCTTTGCTCTGCTTCCATATTCCGAAATGTGCAGTGCATCATGGGTGTCCAATAAACATCAGTTGATCAACAAGACAGACTCTTCAACCTTGATGGTGCAAGTATGGACTATTTGATATGTGCTTTCTCCATTTGGAGGCACTTTTTTTTTGGTGAGGAAGATTGGCTCTGAGCTAACATCTGTTGCCAATCTTGCTCTTTTCGCTAGAGGAAGATTGCCCTGAGCTAACATCCGTGCTAATCTTCCTCTATTCTGTATGTGGGATGCTGCCACAGCATGGCTTGATGAGTGGTGTGTAGGTCTGCACCTGGAATCCCAACCCGTGAATCCACGTTGCTGAGGTGGAGTGCACAAACTTAACTGCTACACCACCAGGCCAGCCCCTGGAGGCACAATTTCTAGTGAGATGTTCCAGAAATTAGAAACATAGCAAAGCAGAATCTTCTTGTTGGTCAGTAGACTTTGCAGTAAGACTTTCTTTTCTGCTCATTTTTTACATTTATGACTTCTTAATTTTTAAAAAATAGTTCTTTAATTCCGTAATACTTTTACTTCATGTTTTTCAACCATTTCACAACTGCGATGTATAGGATTATGATTCACCTGCCAAAACAAATAACATGTTATGCAGATGCATCGTTTTCTGTTTTTGCCACAATAACGGTGTGGTTTTTCTGCAGTAATTTTACTATTATACTGTACTTTTTATTAGAAATTTTATTACTGTCATTTTCATTTTATCAACCAGTTTAACACATTTGAGCATTTTCTGCTTTTTGTAAAATGGCATTTAAAATACTGAAGAATTGATTTTTTAAGAATCCTGACACTAAATGTCATTTCTAACTAACCAAATAACCACATTGCTTTGTCACCTAATGCTAGTAGGATTCCATGAGTCTGTAAAAATATTATTTTGGGCAAGTCACACAAGTGGTAGTTTAACGATCTAAAATGTCCAGGGTTTGCCAAATCATGGAGTTGAAGGCTGCATATTAGGAGAATCGGTCCGAATTAGGATGAGGCTGAATAAGGACTTCAGTGGCCTTTCTTGCCATCCTCTTGACTAGTTGGGCACCGAGACAAGAAGCTAGTTTTTGTTTCTGACTTCATCATATCAGTGTCTGGCTTATAATAAAATTAATCTCTTATTGCTTCATGGATAGCGCCTCTAACAGACATTACATTTTTTTCAATAGTTTGAAATTTCTGTTAATCATGGGATAAAGCAAGTGTGAGCATCCCCTCTAACATAACAGAATCTGTCAAAGTGTTGTCAGTAAGACATTGGGACGGCAGGGTTTAAGGTCTGAGTCTATGAGAATCTAGTGTCACCAGTAGGTGGAGTGCTTGGTCAGAAATCCATGGGCCTGTGGGGAATGTATGGAGAAGGTTGCTGGCTCAGCTGTCAAGTATTTGAAGCAGAATCTGAGGGGACGCTCATGGTCCTGATAGTTGAGCAAATATCAGGAAGTGAGTATTTAACTAGGTTGAGGGGCAAGACTAACTGGAAATGCGGGACGTAAGTGAAGGATGGCACCACTAAGCTGGAGGGGTCCCCAGTGTTGAGTTCTACAGGCACCCTCTCTTGGGTGATGAGCCCCAGTCTTTACTGCACACCTCATAGTCCTCTGGCCGTGGTCCCCTCCATCTAGCTGGCTGATGCCCCAGAATACACCATGATGTGGAACTGTCGGTGGATTCCAGCCACCTTCCCTTCAGCAGGCAGCCAGCAGATTTCCAGATTAGCTGAAGGCACACGCTTGGTGGGGACTCAGGAACTAAGCACAGCTAGTTCTCTAATGACTGGCTCTCCACCTGGATACATAAATCTACCCATTCCATTACACTGGCTGTTTGAATACCTGGGCCAATACATTTTCCAGATCTCCTATGAGTCCCCTCCCTCTTACTCATATATTTTGCAATCTGGGCTCTTCGCACAAAGTGAACAAGCTAATAGCTGTCCACTCCCTTCTCCCTCCTTCCCCCTGTCCCGCATCACCATTACCCAGGCAGTCAAATGCCCACCAGGTGTATATATCAGTCTCCTGAGACTTTGGATAGCATTAGCCAGTTCCTCAGAGCATGATGAAGTCCAAGTTCACTGAAAAAATCGAGTTTCTGGTGCCTCAGAGTTAGATTACACCTTCAACCATGATGACCTTCTAAATGACCAGCCACCCACTTCCGTGGCATCTCTAAAATATGTCTGTATATCTACAGCATAAAGGTTTCCTTCCATTATCATACTCCAATGCTGCGTCTGCTTCCAGTAGGAAAAGGTGATACTGGCTTGCTTGAATGAGTCTCTGCAGTTGGCCCTAACAAAGACGGAACAATTGTGTGTGGGGGCTGCTTATTGTCAGTTTATGGCTATGCGGTTCCCTGATTCTATTACCTTGAAGAAAGGGAAACTCCAAGCAAGCTGGAACATGAATATATCCAGAATTTTTTAATACTACAAGCAGGTTTTGAGAGAATGAAGGTTGACAAAATACATATTGTCCTTGACTTATGATGAGGTTACATCCTGATAACATCGTAAGTTGAAATATCATAAGTCAAGAATGCATTTAATACGCCTAACATACTGAACCTCATAGCTTAGCCAAGCCTACCTTGAACATGCTCAGAACACTTCCATTAGCCTACAGTTGGGCGAACTCAGCTAACACAAAGTCTATTTTATAATAAAGTGTTGAACATCTCATGTAACGTTGAATACTGGACTGAAAGTGAAAACAGAATGGTCGTAAGTGTATCAGTCGTTCACCCTCGTGGTCACGGGCTGACTGGGAGCTGCAGCACACTGCTGCTGCCCAGCATCATGACAGAGGGTCGTACCATGTATCACTTGCCCAGGAAAAGAGCAAAATTCAGAATACAGTTTTTACAGGATGCATATCACTTTTCGCCATCGTAAAGTCAAAAACTCATTAAGTCCAACCATCATGTTGGGGACCATCTGTAATTCTTGCAGGCAAATCATTGAAAGAAAAGTTTCAAGTCTTTTTTAATTTGTTCAATAGTTCAAGAAAATTTTTGATGCAGAGTGTGGTGGAAAATACTATGACCTTACCGTAGCTGCTAGACAAGGTCAAGATACGTCAGGAACATCTTCCCGTGTTGCCACAGTTCTGGATAAGCCCGCAGTCCTGCTCCTCAGAGGCCCGTTTAGACACAGAGAATTACTAAGACAGGTTCTGTCCTGGAGAGAAAGCATCTTGGCTTAGGCAGTGGGAGTGATGAAGCTGCCGAATCAATGCAGCAGGTCAGTGTACTGAAACTGCTGACAAATTGAAGAAGCAAAGGATTTCTACTTTGGAAAGCTAAGGAAGGTTGAATGGATTTGCCAGGAGAATGAAGACGTTTGCCCTATATTGGAAGTGTGGCATCTCTGTGCCACAGACGAAGTTCTGCGATTCCTAATGAAGGAAGAACCAGGAGAGTGTTAACAGCCTGGACCAGCAAAGCAGCGACATCTGAATTCTTCACTCCAAATCGCGTGCTTAACTGTAACACACTCTCCTTTATTATTCTTAGAGGACTCGCTGCTTTCTTACCATATGCAAAAAGTACTTCTTAAAGTGCCCTTTGCTGAAGTTTCATTCCTTTTCCAATAAGTCTGAGTTGGGATCATTTTTCCTTACAGCACAGTCTTAGCACCTAGTGGGTTCAGTTCAGAAATGGAGAGGCTGATCTTGGGCCCTCAGCATCGGGTTTTTAGTAAACAGTGATTTCTGGAGAGGGTGTGTTATGTGACATACTTCATAGAGACTTCATAGAGAAATGTAAAGACTATTGATTGATTGTGCTGAAAAGTAAGCTATTGTGAAATATGATTACATAACATTTTAATGGATTTTTTCACAGGTAATAAGAGTTTAGAAAAAAAAGAAATCCAATGAAAACATTTCAGTTCCTACCTCATTTGATCTCTCTGCCCTTTTGAACACCATATACAGTTATTCCTCTCTCATTTAAGAAAAGATCTAGAATAAGGTTCATATTTTCGGAATGTAATAGGTTGATACTTTCTTTTCTGACTTCCTCAATTACTTCTTTTTTTAACAATTTTATTGCGATATAGCTCATATACTTTACAATACACCCATTTAAAGTGAAAATTCAATGGTTTTAGTATACCTGCACAACTATCACTGCAATCAATTTTAGAACCTTTCAGCATCCCAAAAGAAACCTGCACCCGTTAGCAATCGCTCCCTATTTCACCCCAACCCCTAGCCCTAGGCAACCACCAATCCGCTTTCTGTCTGTATGGACTTGCCTATTCTGCACATTTCATATAAATGGAATCGTACCACTCATAGTGCTTTCAGACTAGCTTCTTACACTTAGATAATGTTTTCAAGGTTTATCTATGTTTCAGCACGTGTCAGTGCTTCATTCCTCTTTATTGCCAAAGAACATTCCATTGTATGAATATACCACATTTCATTTATCCATTTGTCAGTTAATAGATATGGGTTGTCTTCATTTCTTGGGTATTATGAATAATGATACTATGAACACTCATGTACAAGTTTTTGTGTGCACATGTGTTTTCATTTCTCTTGCATAGACACCTAGCAGTGGAATTGCTGGGCCATATGGTAACTCTGTATTTAACCTTTCAAGGAACTGCCAGACTGTTTTCCAAAGTGGCTGTGCTATCAATAACATCTTATCTTAAAAGTTTCTCAGTGTTCCAGCGATTTAATCATGATTCATTTAATTTTCTTCTTCTTTTTCTATGGTTTAATTTTTTTCATTAATCCCGTATGGAGTTTATTCAATATGTAGTGACCATCTAAATTTAGATTTTCCTCCAAATTCCTAGCCAGAGATTCCAGAATCATTGCTGAGTAATCTTCAATCTCCTCGTTGAGATGTATTGTCTTCTTTTATATATCACATTTTTTCAATATTTAATAAACTATAATTCTAGGTGTTTATGCTGTTTCATTGATCTGTTTGTCCATGTCCAAGTTTGTACCACACTATTTTAATGACTGTCACTTTGTTTGAAGAACTCAAATGACTAATCTCCCCTTATCATCTTCATTTTGGGAATATTCTTTGTTTATTATCTCAGTTGAACTTCAGAATACTTGTATAAAATCCTTTGAAAAAAATCCAGTGGAGATTGTTATCACGATTGCATTAGCTCTAAAAATTAATTTCAGATAAGATTATTTTTACAGCATTTAATTCTTCTACCTCAAAACATGCCATTGCAGGAGAAAATTCAAAACAAGACTTGCAGTACTTGGTGACTTGTTTACTCTTGAACTAAAGGAGAAGGAAGAATCAAAAATGTTCCTAGGGCTTGGGGCCTGAGTGACTAAGAGGAGCTTATATGAGCCAACAGGGTATTGCTAATGGTCACCAAGAAGAAGAGGGAAGATTTTTCAATATTACTTTGGAGGACAGAAAAACAGTCAATATCTCAAAATTACCAGGAGACATACTCAGCTGTACATAATAAACCATTTTACGTAGTAGACCTCTCCGAAAACAAAAAAAGCTGCTGTGGAAGGAGGTAAACCATTTAATTCTGGAGAGATTCAAACTGAGGACTGATGACCAAGTATCAAGAAGACAGCCCTCCTATTTCTAATGGCCTAGGTTGAGTTTTTTTCTCCAAGTGAGAGTAACCTTAGTATAATTGAAACAAAAGATTGGAACGCATGAAGAAGAAATATAAAAGAAGATCAGGGTCAAGGACTGAGCTTTAGGTAGTACTCAAAGGGAGGAGAAAGAGGAACCAAAAGGAGAGAGAGAGATGATGTGATCAATGAAGTATAAACACGAGAGAAAAATCACAGAATCATGGATGACAATGGAAGACCAAGGAAAAGTTGGTTAATAGTCAATCTCCAAAGAGAGGGTAAGTAGATTAAGGCTTCAAAATAGTCACTGGATTTGAAAAGAAAGTCATGAGAAGTTCCTTAGAGTGAACTTTCAGTAGATCTATTTGACAACAGAATGAAAGCTGAGGGGCACTATAAAGTCAAGCGAAGGTTTATTTTTTTAAGATGAGCAGGTTGTGCACATCTCAAGTCCAACTCTAGAGAGTAGAGATTTAGAGATAGAAAGTACAGTAGGTCCCTGGCATTTTTGGCTTCAACATTCATGGTTCTTACCATTTGTCAATGATCCCCACAATCCAAGACAGGTAGTAATTTTTTAATTTGCCAAGATACACATTGGAATCATGTCAGCTGTGATACTGCTGTGCACAAGAGCAAGCTTAGCCAGCTGCCCAACATCTGTATCATATGGTGCCTTTGATATTCTCTACTAATCTCTATATATGCTTTATCATAAAGTGGGAGGATCTCTACTTCTTTGTAGATCCAGGTCAGCTCATGGATAACGTTGCTATTAAGGTGATGTACTATTAGAAATTACTTTAGTACTTTATAAAACCATATAAGGGTCTCAGACATGTTGATGTTTCAGGTATTCTCTTCACTTTACGGAAGTAATTATATTTAAGAGAGGTACTCACAAAGTGGGATTTTTGAAGCTCTGAGCATACATTCCTTAAAACTATCAAGATTCTACTTACTGGAAGAGGTGAGGATATCATTATAGAAGAAAGCTCTGTCAGGAAATGGGAAGGGCTGGTTTTTATCTCAGAGGAGGAAGAATTTATTTTAGAATCTGGAAAGAAGAATAAAGGATATGTCTTAGCCAGATTTCTGCAGAGAGTGGAACATCAGAAAAATACATATCTGTAAGTACTTTATTAGGGATGGTGACCCCAAGAAGCAGGAGTGAAGGAGAGTGAAGCAGTGAGAAGCAGCACAAGGTATGTTAATTGAGTTAGTTGATCCCATGGACCACTTGAGAAGCCGTATGACATGCGTCTCAGGACTGCCAGTCTGGAGTGAGAAAGGAGGAAGCATTTATCCAGCAGCTTGTATCCCACCATTGGTCAAAGAATACTCCATGAGGCATTAACTCCCCAGCACTTCCATGTTGCAGGATGTTGAGAGGTGTCAGCAGTGTCCCAAGCCACAGTGAAAAGAGAGAAGCCTTAGGATGGGAGGCAACAGGTGTTTGCAGGTTGCCTCCATGTGCAGCTGGTTGGACCCATGGCAAAACCGGTGGCTGGAATAAAAGACAAGTGTGGCTGAAAGGATATGAGTGGTGCATAAGAGGTACTTGATCCAAAATGTTTGTAGTTTAAGAAGATATATATTGCTGTAAGCAAGATGATTAGAAAACCCAGAACAGGTCCCTGGCTCCTCTCAGGAAAATAAAATGCAAGGCCACCTTACAAGAATGAGGATGCTGTGGTAGGGATGAGTATTCGATACAGGTAGAGAATAATTATCAAAGCCACTGAGCCAGAGCAGACTGAAAGGATGGTGGGATAGTGGCAGGGGTCCATTTGAAGCCAAGTATTATGAACTTTTAGTTCTTTGCATTTTCTCCATGTGTGTCTGCACCCTAAGAGTAGAAGCTGAGAAAGCAGATAATGGGCATAATGGGGTGGGCTGGTATGGAGCATACAGCAAAGATTGGATGGGGGGGTCATCAGATCAGTGGGGAGGGCAGAATGGAAGCAGCTGACCACAGAGTCAAGAGCAGATAGAACAGATGAGGTAAAGCACTGACATATGGAGGTTTCTATGAGAGTGGAGCAGAGCAGGAGCCTGGAAGAAAGAACAAAGAGGAAGCAGTGGCATCTTGAAGGTGGAACAGAGCCCTATACTGATGACAGACCTAGAGCACAGTCAGTGCTACTAGGGGAGGACACGAATGTCTGTATCCTGCAGTGAATTGAGTAATGTGCATGTTGGCGATGCCGCAGAAGGAGCTGGGAAGGAAAGGGGGAACCTGAGATGGGTCCTGAAGTCGCCCAGGTTGATACAAACAGTAATAGAAGATACGGTAATGATTTGGAGGTGGTTAAGCCATTGGTAGGAGACTTCAGATGATAATTCACGGAGAAAGGCTGTTGGAAACAGTTGAGTTTGAGGCCTGGTTGTAAAAGAGTTTAGGGAACCAGCATGTTAATTAACAACCAAAGCAGTTGCCATAGTCTGAAGACAAAGCAAGATTTGCTTCAATGCAGACTTAGACCAGTGTTATTTCTGCAGGATAAGTTGGAAAGGTAGGTGTCGATTTTCACTGTTAACCTAACACACTGGGTATTATTTGAATGTGCTATCAGTAGCCTGACTTGCTCTTGTGGTTAAAAAGAAAGGAAGAAAGCAAAATTAGTCAAGGACAAAACTAGAATTCAAGCCCACCGTGGACACACACTTATCCACCACCCCTTGATTCTGCAGCTGAACCTAACAGGCAGTCCAGGGCATGGTTTCGTTAGACTTCCCAGAGCACATTTTTGCTAACTCAACTTAAACTCTGTGACCCAGTTAACACAAAAAGCAAATGGAAGTCAATGTTTTAGAAAGATGGAGCGATATAAAACCCGTGGTAAATGTTTAACATGCCACACACAGAGATCCAGCCATATTTCATTAGCCACTGTTTGCTTGGCCTTCAAGTTTCCAGGGAGGAATCCACCTCCACGCCATCTTTGCTTTTGTCTCCATCCCCCACTCAGCAAGAGGTCCTGGACTGACATCATAAATAGACAAAGTTCAAAAGAGTAATAATTATAACGGCTACCATTATTGAATGCCTCCTTTGTGTACAGTTTGTACTCAATACTTCATGTAGCTTATCTTAGTTAGTGATTAAAACAATTGTGATCAGGTGATATCATCTCTCTTTTGCAGAGCTGCTGTAGGGACTCAGCAAAGTCCTCAGGGCACCAGGCTCCTTCATGTTCCTGATGTGCCCTCCTTAGTGACGGGAACTGTTCCTCCAGTCTGCGTCTATGTTCAAGCAAGAAGAAGATGCAGAAAAGGCAGTATCAGTAAACTTCCATTGACTTTATATTGGCCAGAACTAGTCACTGGTATGTCATTCAGGGTTCATGGTGGTTACAGACAACACAGTCCACTCTAGCTGGTTTAAACAGCTAGGAGTTTCTTAAGACATACAGATAGTTCTTGAATGAGCAGGGGCACTGAACAGACTCTAGGCTGAACTCATAATGTCATCACAGAATTGGGCTATCAAGGGAGCTGCTGCCTCTTCCACAAGCAGAAAGTTGCTGAATTAAGAGGTCACCTTCTCTAACAGCAAGCCATTGCCACAGTCATCAGCTCTGAGTCATGACACATCTGCCACAACTGGGAAGCAAGCCAATCAGAAACCCACTCCCAGAGTGCTAGTGCCAGACCAGGCCAATTCTGCTGAGACCCACACCAGCAATAGAGATGCCCAGAACTCTCCTCTCACTCCTCACCGAACTCAGTTCCCAAACAAAGTCTCACGGTCCTCTCTCCATGTGACTCAGTTCTGAATCAAGGATAAATGATCAATAAAACTTAAATCATGTCTGGAGCCCCAGCTGCAATGGTAGTTGAGGATTCTGTAAGCTGAGTATTTTAGTCTTCCAATCTCTATAGCAGAAGCAGGCAAGAAAGAAAGGCATTGGAGCAGAGTTTGAGTATGCTAAACTATTGTATTAGCCACAATCGTTCTGGAAAGTTGGGAAAGTTGGTGTGTGGTTGATCAGCCTTCCCTTCCTCCATCCTAAGGCATTCCATCCACATATACCATCTCATTTAATCGTCACCTCACCTTTCAATGAAGTATTGCTATCCCCACTTTAGAGATAAGGAAACAGGCTGATAAAGTTTAAATAATAATATTCTAGAAGGTAGAAAAATCAAGAGTTGAACCAAAGTCCACCATTCTCATATGGTAGAATTTATGTTTGCTTTGCTGAAACTAAACATCAACGACAGTGGATTCTCTCTATTCTCAATCTTCTTGTTCCTGACTATGATTCACTGGCTTTCAAAAGAGCTGAGTACGCCTGGTACTCTCCCATCTCCAAACTTTTGCTCCAACAATTTTCTTAATTGCTTGATCCTGTGGACTGCCTGAGAAGCCAGATGTACATGTCAAGACTGTATGGGGTGAGAAAGGAGGAAACATTGATCTATCATCAGCTTGCATCCTCCATTGAGCAGAGAATCACTACATGAGGCATTCTTGTCCTTTCCCCCGTATCTGACCCCCCAAATCCTAGCCATCCTTTAAGGCCCAGATGAAACGACCTATCTACAAAGATTTCTCCAATCTCCCTGCCAAAATGCAGCCCCGCCTTCTCTAAAACGCTCACATATTCTCTTTGTACCTCCCTTCAAACATTTCCCACAATCAATTTATATAATCTCTTCTTTCCTACTATAACGTCTTTGAAGACAACAACATGACATTTATCTCTGTTGACTGCTAAAACTCCTGACACAGTGCATGCATGTGGTAAGAGTTCACTAGATGAAGAGCAAATAAACGAATGAATTTCCCTAGCGAGGTGCTTTCTTCATTAAAATGTTGGATATCTACATCCGGGTAATTAAAATCAATTGCTCTAGTTTCCTAGTGTTTTTAATTAGCAAGACTTTCCTTCATCACTACAATCCACCTGATTTCTCCTGTACTCAGTGAGCCCTCATTAGTTAATGTATACAGAATATTTTTTACATGTTTATTTGCTTTGTGGCTTTTAACATTTTTAAAAATGAACTTAAAAAAGAGAGAGAGAGCTGGACTACATCTTTGGAGTTGAAATGAGTTCATTTTCTCTTTGGAACAACCACAATAGGACAATTTTTACACTAGTTCAGGCATTTGCCTTAAGTAACAATGCATCAGGCCAAAAAGAGTGGAACAATTCATGAAAGTAAAAGTATCAAGGAGTCTCTATGCTCTACACTTAATCCATTCATTTCCTGCTAAAGTCGAATTTCTTCCATTACTGTCAGTCTTTTGGGGTCAGCACACAGCAGCAGTCTCCTTAGTTCCTCCTGGTAACTTTCCACTTTAGAACCCCAAAAGAGTGGCCAGCCGTCACCAAGGCAGGTTCTCTCCTGCTGTGTGGTTAATGAAACTGGTAGGCCAGCAGCTTCCTTCTGGTTGCCATGGAAATGACCAGGGCCGCTGGCCCTCTGCAAACGGAAAAGAACAGCAAGTGCAGGACCATGCATTCCATCCTGCCTGGCCAATTAAACCAGCTGTCAAGCCGGAGTGAAGGATCAGGCAGAGGTCTGCCGGGTGGAGAAGCGAGCCTCGCGTTGGAACTCCGGGATGTAAGTAATTTTTCTGTTCTTCTTTTTTAAAAGGCATATCTAGCATGACAGACAGTTTTTAATAGCTTCAGAATTTCTGCTGCATGGCAGGAAAGTTCTGTGACAGTTTGAAGAGCCACCGTCGGCGTCACCTACTTTTTGGAGTACGTATTTGCTTTTCCTGAACATGATGTACACTTATGGACGGCTTTCACCATGAAACACTCTTTTCGGGTTCCAGGCATATGAATTGCTCTTTACTGAGATTTTGCCTTTAAAAGGAAATGTTTTCAGTGCATTAAGCAAAGAATGAAATGGTCTTTTCTTTAGTCCCTAAACAGATAAACTCACTCAGGCTAATATTATATAACAGATATCTCCATGGAATCTGGACTGCTTGTTTCTATTTTAAAAGTCTGGCTATATTTTCCTGTTGGCCTTCAATGCCAAATAACAATTAAATAAAAGAGATAGGTACCATGTCTCTTTTTCTTATTGTGATCACAAAGAAAAGCAGGAACTCAAAACATCAACTTATATTGTTTCTTTGCTCTGTTTTTACCTAATAGTATTATATTTACTGCTTTCTCACATACCACTCATTAGAAAACATAGGAAGATAGGAAGAAACTAAGTTTAGGTGAGCATTAACATTTGGATTGGTTAGCTAACTTTTAAAAAAATTGGTCTTTTTATTCAAAAGTGAAAAAAACATGATTAATAGTGTAGTAAAAGGCAAGATGATTCGGATGTTTTAGTCCAAACCAGTAGTCCTTACACAGTCCTGTATATATTTCATTGTTTAATAAACATGTTTTTGGCCAGTTTTTCAGCAATAAGTGTGTTGGTGTATATTGTGGAAAGGAAATGCTTCAAAAGAATTGTGCATAATATTTATAAAAACCTGTCCTTAAAACCTACCAAAAATATCCGATCTCATTTGCTTGAAGTTTTTTAATGAAAAGAGTGACCTTTAGGAAGTTTTTAACTTTTATTTTTAGATGGAATAATGCAATATGTTTGGGGAAAAAAGATTTCTCATTAAATTTTTTTACGGAAATTGGGCATTTTCTGAAAATAACACTTTCAATAAATTTCCTATAGAAATGAGTGCTTTTCAACACCTTACCCAGCTTTCCCAATTTTCTTTTCCACACCAACATTTTTATTGCTTAAAGCTGATGTACTAACAATTTTTAGAATTCAGTGTCCAGTGGATCGTGTCTCTGTGTCCGTGGGGAGAACAGACAGACCACACAGCTCCATAGGTATGTGATCAAGGGGGCAGCTGTGCCGGGTTGGGGGTTTGAGCCCCAATAATCTAATTAGCTGAGCATATCCCACGTCATTCAAGGGAAAGGCTTGAGGGTTTGCAGTCATTGGTTAGTTAATTCTCACAAGGACTTGTGTCAGGTCAAAAGGTGCAGAAGCAACATATTTCAGTTAAGATTTCCCATTGGCTCACTCTCTGAGATCATCTTTGTCCCACATTCCACGCCTATGTTAGCAGAAGCAGCACGTGGTTAATGCTGTCTTTATTTTTAAATCTAATTTATAAATGTTCCTTCTTTAATAAGTGTTTCTGAAATGTTTATACATAATAGAACTCACTTAATTCCTTTTGTTTCCTATTCCTCTGGCATAAGATTTCTATACACAATTTAGGTTAAAGACCAGAGTCTAATAATAGAATACAAGGCATGCAATGTGATTTGAGTAGGAACATGACCCTGGGGTGGGAAAAACTGTAATTTTCACCATGTCTCCCTAGAGTATATTTGGCTGTCTGGGTTCAAAGCTTAACTGTTTCCTATTGGCTCTGTGATATTAAGCAAGTTACTTAACCTCTCTGTGTCTCCATTTTCTGATATGAAAATGGGACCATAATATCTACGTTTAGGATTATTGAAAGGATTAAATGATATGAAACATGTAAAGTACTTTGAATAGTACCTGGCACAAAAGAAGCACTTGTTCAATGCTATTAATCAATAAAAGATATGCATACATAGTTCCTAATTTCAGTCAATTTTCAACACACGTATCTCCCACATGTCTTATTTGAAAGTCCGTTGCCCCTTATCAACGACCATTTTCTACATTTAGCTAGTTTAGCCTTGGGAACGCAGGGCTGAGGGGCAGTAAAGGTCTATGCAGGAAAATGTGGATACAGTAACAGCTCTTCTCTACTCAGTGGTCTGAACTCTCTTTGGAATCAAGAGTTGTATATTTGACAAGTGAAGTTCAAGGTGTCTGTTAGATATTCAGGTAAAGCTATCAAGTAAGATGCTGGGTATATGAGCAGGAAGCTCTGGGAAGAGTTTGGGAGCCGGTTAATCATCAGCATATAGATAATATTTGAATCCATGGATTAGCATGCAATCACCAAGGGAGTGGACATACACAGAGAAGAGAGCCAGGCCTAAGCCAGGGGCATGCAATGGTGACAGCGAAGAAGAGGAGATGCCAGCCAAAGAGACCGAGAAGGAGCAGCCACTGAAGGAGCAAGAAAAACAGGAAAATGTGGTGTCATGGAAGAACAGAAAGTTCTTTGCTCAGGAAGGAGGGAGTAGGCAACCATGTCAAATGCTGGTGAGCAGTCAAACAAAATAAGACCAGGAAATGAACCAGTGGGTTTGGCACGTTGGGGGTTGGGCGTCACGGGGAACCTGAAGAGAATGGTTCCAATCAATGGAGGGACGGTAAGAACAGCCCAATTGGAGTGGCTTAAAAACCTAACACAGACAGGTACTGGGCTCTTTGTATGATTACATAGTTGCTTATAAAAACTTGTTTGTAATTTCTTTTATGGTAGATGGATATGGCCCTATAAGAAAAATAGGTCTGAGGCAGGCAAGAACTCTCATCCATGCCCCTGGCCTACTAGAGTTTTGTGAAAGAGGAGGAATTCGAAGAGTTTAAGAGATGAGAGTGGTTTCTCAGCAGATGAGAAATAGAAAACACTCTTAGACACAGGGAGCAACATAAGCCGCTTGAGGGAGGCATCACACACACAACGGAAGACAACACACATCTATACACACACACACACTCCCCTTAGGACTTGTTCCTGCAGTATTCCCTCATGCCTTTCCTTTCCAGTTTTGATCCATCTCTCATAAAAGGATCATTTTCCATTTGCATCTCTGAAATCCCTGGTCTCCAAGGTCATTAAGGATGCCAGATTTTCCCTGTGGCCAGGAGTTCTCAAGAAATCATTTGGAATCACACCTAGACGCCATTTCATGGGTACTCAATTTAGCCCAATTGTGATACCCAAATATCCACTGGAGCTCTGCTGTTGTCACAAACATAATCCTCAAGGAGTCACCAATGAGATCAGAAGGCATTCTTTTTTAATAAACTTATTTTAGAATAGTTTTAGACTTACAGAAAAATTGTGAAGAGAGCACAGAGTTCCCATGTACCCCACACCCAGTCTCTCCTATTATTAACATCTTACATTAGTGTGGTACATACATTTGTCACAACTAATGAACCAATATTGATACATTATTATTATTAACTAATGTCCATATTTTATTCAAATTTCCTTAGATTTTATCTAATGTCCTTTTTCTGTTCCAGGATTCCACATTATCTTTAGTCATCATTCCCAGGAGGTATTTAAAAACCCTTAAAAATCTTTCAAGAAAGTAACAAAGTTTAAATTGCCTTTGGTTCCAATATTTGTAACTAAAGCCACTAAAGGAAAATTTAATTCTTCCTTTTCTAAAGTCTAGTCTTTGGAATAGTTGAATACAGATGAAAGGAAAATTTTAAGGCTTACAACTTGAGGAAACAGTTCAAGGCATTTTATGGGACCATAATAATGTATAACTCTAAGTGGAAGATCTGAATCCCATTTTATTGTTCTGGAAGCAGGTAATTAAAACATTAAAGGTCTGCCAGCGTTTTTTTGTTTCTCATCTCCTAGCAAAGGGATTACTCTGACTCATTTTCCTTGGCAACCTCACAGTCATATAATACAGGCCCAGCAATTGAACAGAGCTCTCCTGAGTTAGTTTTACAAGACTGGGTACTTGAATATGAGGTTGTGGGCTGTTTTCAGCAGGAGCTAGTATCAACCTTCAACCAAGAGCAATTAGGATAAAGGCTTCTGATGCTCATCAATATCTGTGAGATCAATACATACTAACTCTGCTCATGCTTCTATTAAGCCCTGGGAGGGTGTGTGCAGTGAGCTGGAAGGACAGTGATCTGGGACCCTGACTTGGGACTCATGGTCCCCATTCTAGGTGAGTGTGTTTCACTCTGTGTCCCCATCAGATTCACAGGAAAGTTCCAAGGCAACTATGAATCTAGATGGTACTTACTGGTAAAGTCACAAGAGCTTGGGGATGCCTCATGGGACTTTTGCCAGATGTCATTCAATGGCGTTGAAGGAGACTCATAGGCAAGGTGTAGGATGTTGGGCTAAAATTCCCCACCCTCTCATGCAGACTCAAAATCTCATCATGCTCCCTCTGTCATGGCTAGGCCATAAGCTGAAATTCCTGCTGAAGAAGAAGATGAATTTTGCTTGCTGGTTTGATAACGTGATACACTCTAGAATTCTCAGAGGTGAAAGGTCAAAGAGGGAATAAGGGATTCGTAATATGCACCTTTGACTTAGCTAATGTAGGGACTCATCTGGATAGTATCAGTATTCACGGAGTGCCTCTGTGTCTTAGGCACTGTGCTAAGGACTGGGGAAACCATGGTCAACAAGAAGACCAGGGCCTTGTCACATCAGAGCCTGACTTACACAGTGTACCAACAGTAAGGAGTCCAGATCCAATAAGCAAATTAGTGGGTGAAATCAACACCCAGTTGAGCTCAATGCTTTCAAAACACAAAATGTCTACTTTTCAGATGGTTCTTAATCATCTTAGTTTAGAAGCTTCTGAGCACTTTACTCCATTTCTATTATTAAATACATTCAATGTCAAAGCAGTAATCTAATTGATACTTGAAGAGATCCTAGACTTACCAACCAACAGACACCAATAAGGCTAAATCAACACTAATAGCTTGCCTTTTGCTGGTTTGTGCTCCCATCTACCTGATACAGGTCCTTGCCTCCTTCCTACCACTTTGTCTACACAACAGAGTCTCCTCCAATTATTTCTTCAGGTCCCCAGAGGTGTCTTACCTGTGCTCACAAATGGTCCTTTCACCTTCTTCTATCCCTGACCGCCACTGACTGTTGCCTCTGCCATTGGGTTCCCCATTGATTCACTGCCTAGAGAGCAGTGTCCAGGGGCATCCTTGTCTGCCCTCCAGGATGGGCCAAATAGTGCTGCTTGAGCCTCATTCCTCACTGTGCCAGAGCTGTCCTGCACTAGAGCAGAAGGGGAGAGAATGACTCTGGCCCTCGCTCAGTGTCACACTTTGTCACCTGGGCAGGGACCACTTGTGCCCCACATCTCAGAGTTCTTGAGAGTGGTCCATACAGCCTCTGCCTGCAGCTCCACTAGACTCAGCCCACGGCACTAATTAGTCCCGGCTGAGAAGAGACGAATGCCGTCCTGTCCCTCCACTATCCCTTCCCCGGGCCTTCACACATCACCTTCACCTCTCCTCTTTTCTCCTAAGACAACTCTGCATATGCAAACAACCACCTGGGTACAGTCACCTGCTGAACTTATGCACCACGTCCGGATGCATTGTTTAGACTGGGCTGGGTCCCACATGAAGGGACTACTCTAGGACAGCTTTGAGCTTGGTACTTCAGAAGAATAGTAAAGGAGCTTAGGACATAGTTACTCCAAGAGCTTATGATTCGGTCTAGTGAAAGAATAAGACACACGAAGCCATTAGCAAATACTGAATGGCTGTGAATAAAGAGGGGCTAGTTCATTTGGTCCAAAGGAGTGGTTTGATGTGGGTAGTTTGTAGTTTCCTAATAATCTCTTTATTCGTTTCCTATTACTACTGTAACAAATTTCCACAAACTTAGCTCCTTAAAACAACATGAATTTATTCTCTTACATTTCTGGATGTCAGAAGTCCAAAATCAGTCTGACTGGGACAAAGCCAAGGTGTCAGCAGAGCTGGTTCCTTCTGGAGTCTCCAGGGGAGAATCCATTCTTCGCCTCAGCAAGCTTCTAGAGGCTGCTGACATTCCTTGGTTTGTGACCACATCACTCCAATCTCTGCTTCTGTTGTCACATTGCCTTTTTCTTCTCTGTCCCCTCCAGTAGCTCTTTTAGAAGGATCCTTATGATTACATTGGGCCTATCCAGATAAGGTACCATTTCAACATCCTTAACTTAATCACATCTGAAAAGTCCCTCTTGCTTTGTATGATGACATTCATATGTTCTAGGACATGGACATCTGTAGGGGCCATTATTCAGCCCACCACAGTATCCAGCAGGCACACTAGGAGGCCAGAAATAAAGCGTTTTGATCATAGTCCGTACTCCTGCTGTTCCTTTAAACATTTTACACACATGTAAATTTATAGAAATGGGAATTGGACAATTATTTCCATTTACCAGATTTGCTCACTAGTAATTTCAAGGCCTCCCATTCCCCAGAATTTACAGGAGGACATTTCTACATCAGACTTGTTTGTTACAGGAAAAATGATGCGAAGAGGTCTTTTTGGTTTTTATTGAGCCTGTTCTCTATTCAAATGTTTTCGATGCAACTAGTGTATTAAATGAACCAGTTAGATTTCTTTGGGGTGGCTTTTGGAATGCCCTGACAGAGCACGCAAATATGTTTCTATTATCACTATAATTCTGACATTACAAAATATCGTAGTTTATGAATAGTATTATAATACTATGTATACTGCAGTATACTTACAAGTAGTAGTAACAGTACTTATGAATAGCACTAGTAGACTATCTACATTGCCACATGCATCCTGCTTTACTCTTATTATAACCTAGCATGGTAGATATTATCATCCCCATGCCACACTGAGAGAAATGACTCAGAAACACTCTCTGACTGACCCAACAGTGTACAATGAGTTGAACACGAACAATCACAAAAATAGTTAAATTGTGTCCTCTTAAGGCCCAAATTCCATGCTTGAAGCTAATTTTGCCTAAATTCCCACTTATGGAGACATGGACTTTTACTTCCTCTTTTTCTAGATGAGGAAATATATCAGATGACAGCAAATAGTTTAGGTCCTACTACATAAATCAAACACGAGAATGACCATTTCTGAATCACGGTGAGTCCCCTTTCCTGCCTCTCACAAAGAACCTCAACGAAAGGGAAGTGATCTTCGTCAACAGAAACTGCACAAGGCAGTGGCTTCACAATTAGACACTTGTGAGGGTGTGTGAAAATTCAACGGCTCTTACCAGGGATGGGGGCTGTGCTGTTGTGGAATGTGAAGAAGAAAGAAAAGACAACACTCATCACAGTAAGAAAACATTGAGGAGAGACCCAAATTAACTTAACTTTCAACGTTATAAGCTTTGAAATATTAAACAACAAGGATGTCATTCCTCTTTTGAATATCATCTTACGTAGTGTTTATCTCTAACCTACCTCCTGCGGTGCACTTGTGGAACAGAGCCAAAGGAAAGGAAAATGCTAAAAATCCTTTTTCTCAAAGAGTTTTTCAAGGTCCTACACCTAAAGCCTTCGTACAGTGTCTCCATGAGCATCTCATCTTCATACTAAAGAGGAGCCGACATTGCCTCCTTGGCCTGCATGGGAAGGGTGATTGCACAGCCATGGGCAAGTGGGAACTGGACCTGAGAACAGGTGACCACTCAGTTCTGGGGTCCTGGAGAGCAGTCTCCACCAGCACTTCTCCTATACTTCCTATTTAATCCTTGCTATCCCTCTAACACGGGACAAGACAGCGATAAGTCTTACAGCGCAAATACCCTTGGGCAAGAACGTGTTTATTTAAATTCGTATTAGAGGGGCTGGCCCCGTGGCCGAGTGGTTAAGTTTGCGCGCTCCGCTGCTGGCGGCCCAGTGTTTCGTTGGTTCGAATCCTGGGCGCGGACATGGCACTGCTCATCAAACCACGCTGAGGCAGCGTCCACATGCCACAACTAGAAGGACGCACAACGAAGAATATACAACTATGTACTGGGGGGCTTTGGGGAGAAAAGGGAAAAAATAGAATCTTTAAATTCGTATTAGGGCTTAAGCAAGTGATAGTAGACCCCTATATAAGAGTGCGTTTTCAGTCCTGGGCATCTGGAAAGAGTGGATGAGGGGATGACCAAGGAATTAAAATGAAAGCACAGCAAGTGGACCCTGGGGATGGGAAAGATACTGCACCGACATCATAACCTTGCCCATAACTAGCTTCCTTAGCAGCTGGTCTTGCTGCCAGTCTAACTAACCACCAAGAGTCTGAGAAAATGAACTGTGCCTTTCTCGTGGCTATCAGGGGGCAGAGTGGGTGTCTTCATGACTGGAGTCCCAGGCAAGCCATTTTGGGATGCTGAGAATGAAACAAGGAATGCTTTCCAGTGCTGCGCATTTGGGATCCCCTGCTTCCAACACCACCTGTTCCTTCCGAGGGTTTCAGAGTGTCCTGGCCGCATTCTCTCAGCAGAGCAGGAGCCTCACCCTCATCCCTACCTCCTAAAGCTTGCCGTCTTGGTCCTCTCCACCCCCTCAAGGATTCCAGATGTGGAAGTAGATTTATCCGGAGATCCTGGAGTTAGAAGGAGTCAGCAAATGGAGAGAGGTAAACCTTCAAAGAAAATACAAAAGAAAAGTGTTCTCTTGCTTCAAACTCATTGTTTTCTCTCAATTCTCCTCCTCCAGTTCGATCTCTACCTGGCGCCTAAATGACTTTCCTTAAGCACAGATCTAAACAGATCTCCCAGGCTTATAAACCTTCAGCACCTCATCTTTGCCCCTTTCAGGGGCCTCCAAAGGGGATGTTTACATCAGAGGGAGTGCACAAGCCAAGCCAGTAGGGCAGAGCTGAAAATACCCTAACGTTAATTTTTATCTTTCATCTCAAATTTTAAAAAATTCTACTCTTTGTGTACTGTTTACAATGTAGGTAATATAAAAGTATGCTATTTATAAATTAAAAAATTACATCTATTGGGGAGGGTTTTTAAAGGTTTTATTGATGGAATGAAGATCAGAAGAGTTTGGAGACCAAACCCGTTAGCTTGGTGGGCACAGTCCTGTCTAATCCTGTCCTGCCTGTGCTCCCAGCCTCATGGGCACCCGAGACACGCCAAGTACTCTAGACCCTGAGATTTTGCTCAGGTGACCCTCTATCTGCAGCCCCTCACCTTTCCTCATCCCACCCCGCTTCCTGCCTAGCCCAAACAGCACCCCCTTTGGGAGCCTTTCCCATTTCTTCCTGCTTAATACTTGATCTGCCTTTAATAAGCACCCACCAATCACACTGCCTTATAATCGGTCACCTAGTACTTTGTTCCCAGAGTCCATGCTAAGTTCCTTGGACAACTCATTAGACCTCTGGGGTGAGGGAGGCCATCGTATAGCTCTCAGAGTTGGCAAACCCCCGGGTCCCTTTTTCTAAAATACACCCCAAGAATGTACTATACGTCTCACTTTGTGGGATACACCCCTGATTCCAAATTATTTCCTGAAATTCCTCTCATTTTTACCTCCTCAGAATCTTCAAGGATTTTTGCAGGGACACACTTTGGAGATTGCATTTGTGAGAGGCATCCTTGCCTAGCTCCCCAAGTCCTGGCTTCAAAGTGGGTATATGGGGTGCGCAGACACCGGCTTTTTTCTGCCTTTCTTCCCAGTGCTGCAGCTCAGATTTGTATTTCAGACCATCTGCTTCTTGCTGGAGCATCTCATCAGTTTGTGGTCCTCATTTCTCTGCTTCCTTCAGTTGAGTCTTTTCCCTAAGAGACTTTTCAGTTTTAAAATAAAAATCACTTTTAATTTCAAATTAAACTCACTGCAGCATTACAATTTTAAATCGCTCTTGATTTTTAATTGCTGTAAGGATTTGGAGAATACCACTATAGTTTTCCACAATTCTATTTTTTGCCTTTTGTGTTAAGACTATAGTTCAAAACATCATTATTCATAACATTTCAAGTCTGTTTTTGGCAAATAGTCCAAACGCTATCCTCCCACTGACACAGTATCTCCTTACTAGTAATATCTTCTTATAAACACAACTAGTTCAGTTTGAAACATTCCTTTTGGAGCCAAGTATAAACATTATCTAAATTTTGGGTGTAATCCTAGATTGAGAAGGAATCTGTGTGGAATTTGTTTCGAAGTAACTGATGCCTGTATCTGCTTAATTCAGAAGTGTTTGCTTTCATGCAGCTAGTTGCTGGTATCAATTGCTATTGATATTTCTTCAGCTGCAATACAAAAATAATATCTGAACTGATTCAGAATAGTAGCTCTAGTTCTTAAACATGTTCAGTGACTTAAAGGCTCAAAAATTTAATGATCATACATGGTTTTCAGCATCTTTCCTGAAAAATGTGGGTGGATTGACACCACCTGAGCTTTTGTAATGGTTGTATAAAGCCATTTATTATGTCTTACAATCTAGGTGTGTCAGAAACTTCTAGTGCCCACCAATACCCACATTCTCCTCTCCTCCCGTGGCACAGTGCTGGACTTCATTTCCAAGCTTCTTGCAGTGACATGGTGCTATGTGGCTGAGTTCTGGCCAATGAAATGCAGACAGAAAATCCTACGGAGGACCTGAGGGCCCTAGAAGATGGTAGAACTATAGACAAAAGTTTGAACGACTGTGTGGAGCAGAGCATACTCTCTCACCCCTACCCCCAACCTTAATGGCATTAGACCTTACTATAAGGGAGGCAGTGACCTTTACCCTAACTTCACTATGTATTTATTCATTTGTGGGCAGATTCCAGTGTGGCATAAGCAGAATGGGCACAGATACATCACATCGCCCCTGCCCATAGCAGAGGTGTGGAGGGGTCTCCTATTAGGACATGGGAGGCAAGTCTCAGGGATGGAGCAGAAAAACGCTGGGATCCTGAGAAAATGATGAGTCAGGGCAAGTCAGAGAGCTCTGGTCCAACCAGACTGACTCCCCCCTCCCACTGACACCCCTGCCACCTCACAGCCTGTCAACCTCTCTGTCCTACATTTGGATTTTTCACATTCTGGTCACTCTATACTAATTACATAGGTAATTTTCCATTTCTTTTTCCCACTCAAGAGACATTCCCCTAATCAGATGTTACCTCCTCCATGAAGCTTGCCATGACATCTTCCACACCCAGACAAAGTTAGTGCAGACTTAACACCCCATACAAATTGTTATTATAATGATTATCACACAGTACTGTGATTATTGGTTCAAGTGTCTCTTCCACCAGGGTATAACCCCTTGAGGGAGCTCTTATTGGCTTTACATTCTCAGTTTCCTGCACAGTGCCAAACAGTAGAAGGACTCAACAAATGTTTATCGAATGAATGAAGAAAACATAGTTTACCAAGTGTCAGTGTACCAAGACTCTTTTAACCGCTTGTTATAGAAATCCAAATTCAGACTTGCTTGAGTAGGGAAAAAAAAACTTGGTTCACATATTTTAAAAAATCAAAGAAGAATGTCAGTTATGGCTTGACCCAGGTACTCAAAAAAGGTTAGGAATGTCTTTCCACTTCTTGTCTCTGTTTTTCTCTGTGTTGGCTTCATTCTCAAACAAGCTCGCCCCTTCTGGAGACAAGATGGTCACCAACAGATCCACCACATTTCCCTTGTACAAGCTGAGCAACCTCCAGAGAAAAGTCTCTTTCCCAAAAGTACAATCCCTACTATGGGCAGGGGCAACATGAGATATTTGTGCCCGTTCTGCTTATGCCCTGCTGGAATCTGCCCACAAATGAATAAATACATAGTGAAACTAGGGTGTTCACAATCCATGTTCAACAAACCTAAAGAAAGGAATTCATGGTAAAACTGAAGGAGAAGCATGTCCACCTGGCATCTTCGTGGTAACCCCATAAACTGCTTACCAGGGATATTAGTCCCACTCTGCACACCTTCACGAGGCTTCCTGCATCTCACTTCCTGGTTCTGGCCTTTGGGCTCCCTGATGTCCAGAAGGCAGGGGCCACCCTGAGGTCCAGTTAGGGCCTTGACTGCTGGGAAGTTGCTCACAAATCCCTTTGGGGACTTCCAGCCCCACTTGTTCCAGGAAATCAATATCCTTTCCCATCCTAGCCCCTTTCTTCTTCCATGCATGCCTCTGAACGGTATCAGCACCTGAAGAATGAGGTAGACACTTTTCTCACCAGGTTCCAGGCTGATGTATAGACTCTCTTCCCTCTCTTTCCTTTTAAGGCTGGGATCAGAGCAGACCAATGATATCCACAGCAGCATTCCTAGTTCTGGGATGACAGGGTCCCTGGGACATGAAGTCCTAGAAACCTCCAGTGGAATCTGGGACGGCTGGTCATCTAAAATTGTCTCGTAATTAATAAATGATTCATTGTTCCTTACTAAGTGGGGTAGTCACCACTACATTCTAAAACTATGTAAAACTGTTAAGCCTCTCATTTAGGGAGAATTCTGCCTCTACACGTTTCTTAAAGCCCCTCCTTTTTTTACAAAATGAACCAATGAATAAGTCCTTTAAGAAAACCCTGTGCCAACTTCAAAATAAACACAAAACACTAGAAAGCGCCTTATTGAGTCCCCCAGATGGACTTTAATCTATTTCTCTGCTCTGTTCCTATAACCATCTGCATGTTCTGTACAGCCCTTCTCTGTTCAGTCTTATTTGTCTTCTTCTTTCACATATAAGCCCCTGGAGGACAGGGTCCAGGTCTCATTTGTCTCTGTTTCTTCTGCTTGGTCTTGGCACATAGCCCGAGCTGGATGGCACCTAACTCCTGGTTTGGCCTCCCTCCACCTCCCACTGCTGCAGCCCCTTGGTCCTCACGTGCAGGCCTGGCCCGCCTTGGGCTCTGGGAGCAGAATCAAGCCATGAGAATGTAAGCTCCAGAAGCTCACTGTCTTATTCTGGGCTAAATCCTCAGGGCTAGCAAAGTGCCTGCCACCCATAAATTCCCGATAAGCATGTGCTGAATAAATGAATGAATGAATGAAGTTACAATTACCGTGAACCAGTGTCTCTTCTGTTCAAGATTACTGGACCAAGCTTTTTTCTTTTTAACCACCACGCCACCAGGCCAGCCCCACTGAGCTTATTTTTAATTCCCCAGCACTCCAGCCACCTGCTGACGGACTGTGCTGCCTGCCTGTCCACCTGGCATTCTTGGCTTTGCCTCCCTTGGATTCCTCATGTCTTGCTTTGCCACCTCATGGCCTCATCTTGCTCCCTACATGTTGCATGTCTGCTCAGCCTCTTTCCTGTTGTCATCATCCTCTTTGGACACGTTTCACTCCCAGACTGACCCTTCCATCTGTACTCCCCAGCCCTTGCTGTGGGGGCCCTGTCACTAGTTCTGGACTCTCCTAGTCAGAAGTCTCATTGCAAGCATCTTGCCATACCCGTGGTGCTCTGTAAATAAAGATGAAGTGAGTTGTATCCTTTGGTTTCTCTTCAGTCATCAGGTAATTCAGGGGAAATCTAATTATTTTTGCAAAACTGAAATCTGGAGTCCTATTTCATAATGTGTATCTTATTCCAATCACACTATAATAGAAGATCATATAGCTATAATATGCCAGACACTGTAGGGCATTTTCCCCCAAACTGGGCATCAGTGTTGCTCTTTAGACTACGCATGCATTCCTATCTTATTTAGATCATTTAGCAGTGCTTACATATTGCTTAGTTTTGGAGCCCTACAATAAATTACTTGATAAAATCAATTCATAAGATTTTTTTTCTAGGAAAGGAGTAAATAAATCAAGATCGTTGTGATTAATTGGTGTGTGATTAGCCTTTTCATTGTCCATTAACAGAATTAAAATTGACTCTAATACTTACATTTCTAGGAGGCCAGGAAAAGTATGACTGGACCATAAACAGATTAATGTGATCGAGGGGGCATATTTGTCCAGTTAGAACTTCAAGTTTACCATTAACTAAATGTTTCACTGGTATTCATGCTATGCTATTTAATAGGCAGCACTTGGGTAGCTGCACCCAACAAGGAACTGTCTCCTGAATTCCAGAAGTCAGATATTGAGGGGGAGGAGGGCATGTGCGTGTTTCGGGGGTTGACAGGTACTCAGCACAAGCAACAGGACGTTGAGAGGATGTGCGCACTCAGATCCCTCCACATCCTGCCCAGAGACAGGATGCACTAGGTCTCCTCTCCGGCATCTGCTCGTGCTCGCTTGTTGGCTTGCTATGTTAATCTCGCTATCAGCAGACATCACAGGGAGTTTCATGCCTCAGATGAGCAGAGTTTGGGGGACTGGCTGCTGCCTCTCAGGAGGCCCTGAGAAGAGTATTCCCTGCGCTTGGGCTCCAAGCATTGCCTGCCTTTGTTAGAACTGCAAGAGAGAAAAGTTTACAATGGGTTGTGTAGGGGGCTCCTTTTCCACAAGCTGCATATTTCTAATGAGAGCCTGTGACGACAGAGCTGCATATTTTCTTTCAGGTGAGTTCCAGTGAACTGGCTCGTGAAGGGGAAACACGAGCACGGCGGCCCATGCTCAGACAAGGATGGCTCCCCCTTCTGGGCACAGCCTCCTTCTAATCAGTGCACTGGGCATCTTTGCACTCGACTGCTTCACAAGAGGTCAGAAGAACAGCACGCTCATTTTCACCAAGGAAAACACCATTCGGAACTGCAGCTGCTCTGCAGGCATCCCGGACTGTGACTACAGTTTGGCCAACCTGATGTGCAGCTGTAAAACTGTGCTGCCTTTTGCGGTAGAGCGAACCAGCTACAGTGGCCACCTGACCATCTGGTTCACAGACACATCTGCACTGGGCCTCCTGTTGAACTTCACGCTGGTCCGGGACCTCAAGCTGTCTCTGTGCAGTACGAACACTCTCCCCACTGAATACCTGGCTATTTGCGGTCTGAAGAGGCTTCGCATCAGCACCGAGGCCAAGCAACCCTCCCCAGAGCAGAGCTTAGTCATCCACAATGGTGGGGAGAGCAAACCCAGAGAGAAGCCCACGTTGTTACACAAAGGCTGGCAAGCATGTATGTATATCTCCTTCTTAGATATGGCCCTTTTCAACAGGGAATCATCCTTAAAATCGTATAGTATTGAAAACGTTGACAGCATTACCAATAACTTCCCCCACTTTTCTTACTTTAAAACCTTCCCACTTCTAAGTAACAGAAGCTATGTTGTCACATTCATTTATTAACTTTGTAACTGTGTCCACCTACTGGAACTTTTGGCAAACTATGGGTAATTTGAACAAGGAATCTGGCAATAAGGCCATGGGTATCCCTACCCACAACTTCGCCTCCCCCCAACCCCCATTTGCAAATACACATATTCACAGAGCCACACGCACACATAACCTGCCTTCTCTGCTCCATTCTGCACCCAACCATGGGAGCTGTTTTGAAAACCAAAATAAAAAGAAACTAAAAAATAAACTTGATTCAGTCCAGAAACACATCTTGAGGGCCAGCTAGAAGCTAGGTCTTTACAACTGGGGGTCTGTGCGGAAATGTCAGATCAGAAATGGAGAAACCGCACACCAGGGACTGCTGAGTGGAGCTCAGCAGAGGGGATGACCCCCAAGAAAGGAATTTCCTAGAACACTCTGCCTTAATATTTTCTGCTTCATTTTGTTACATTGCCTGGAATTCCCCTAAGTAGAGAATGATAGATTTCAGAGGTTTTGGCCTGTGAGCTCCACAAAATGATGAAGTTCTCTTAGACTGACATTTTCCAAGCATCTTGCTAAGAACAAATGCACTGAGAAAGGCGAGTTTCATGAGTGTGTTTGTGGAGGTGGAGGAAGCAAGGTTTGAAGCCTGGAGGTGGAACAGGCCCGGAGCAGGTGGGGCCTTAAGATTGAATGAGGGCAGTAGGGTTCTGAGGAGGGGGATACAGAAACGAAAATTAGAGGTAACAAAAACCATTGCATATACCTCAAAATTTTGCTTAGAGCAAATCCTAGGAAAGTTTCCTCTTTTAGCCCTCCTCTTTCCTTTCTTTCTCCTTCTTTGCCTCCTTCTTCCTTTGTCCCTGAGGCATCACTTCCCATTTCTCCTCTCACTTTCTTCATCCACCTTCTCCTCCTCCTCTCCTTCCTGCTCCAGAAATCAGAACTTGGATGAATACCATTAGAACTATGTTTAACCACACTAGGGGCTAGCCTTGGAATCTAATAATCACTCATAACATTCTTCCAGAGGGTAAAAATGCTCATATTACTAACAGGTAATTAACAAAAGAACTTTTAGGACTCAGTCCGTTTGGAAGTTTCAGACTGGAAGTTAAAGACACTTTGCATGACAAGGTTAACACAAAATGGTTTTACATGTGTATGTGTGTATCCAATACAAGGAACCAAGGCAACATTTTTTTAAAAATAAACTGACTCATCATTGTGCAAAGAAAATTTTCCCTGGAGACCCAACTTACCATTAAAGTGGAATATAAAGAATCCATGGTAATTTTGGTACAAATGTCTAAACTCAGAGTGCAAAGAAGTTGAAAGATGATTGCATTTGTGATACTACAATGATAGGAAATAGTTGTATTATGAAATAACAGGATGACTTGGAGTTGATGACTTTGGATCACATTCATCACATTTTTCTCTTAACCTTAACACAGAATAACTGAAATAACCTGAAATGTCTACATTTGCTTAATTGGTGGGGGATTTGGCCATTCAAGCTAATTAGCATGAGTCCATAATGTCAGTGTTTAAATTAGGCCAAAACTAAGACCAAAGTATAACTATAATAGAAAAATGTAATGACCTCATTACTGACATTGTACTTTGGAGGTAAGGTTAGTGATAGAAAAAGACAAAGAAGGGAGAAAAAAAGGAGGAGAAAGAAAGGCAAGAAGAACGTAAGTGAAATATTAGTAATAAACATATTTACTGTCATTAGTTAATGAAAATGTAACAAATTGAATTTTAAGGGATTTTTATTAATAAAGTATAAAATTAATGATGTTAGAAATTATGAGCATCTTAATGTGCATATCTTCCATTTGGTGGCTTTTAATAGTTTCAAAGCCCTTACACATATGTTTTAAGTGATTCTTATAAGAAATAATTGCAGGTCAATGAGACTTAAATCAATATAAGAGGAAAGTTAATTTGCTTATAAATCAAGCCTGAGGTTACCAGATTTCTGGACTGAAAATGCAATTTAGGTTGTGTTGACAGAGGATAATAAAGGAGAACAGAAAATCCACAGCACACACACGGGGGAAAATGGCATCTGGTGCTCAGTCACAGGGTTGGGGATACAATTGGGAGTGGTGGGGATAGCGACAAACTGAGAGCACATGCCCCATCTGAAGAGTCCACAGTAGCTCAGTGTGGGCTGAGTGTTGCCATGGGAGAATAAAAGGGGGCCAGATCTAATCCTTCAAGAGAATCAGGAATTCCAGGTTTTTGTATGAAATATCATAACTTGTAAATGTTGGCACATATTCCACTTTTGTTGGTTTGCTGCTTTAAATAACACTGTTATGGGTCAAACAAACCATGTTAGTGGACCCCATCTAGCCTAGGGTAGTCTTTTGTCACCTCTGATCAGCAGTATGCTGGTAAAAGCTTAACTATAAGCATTCTAAAATATATATATAGAAATAGATAGATATATACATAAGTTTATTATAAATTTTACTGATATAAAGAATGTATAGCACACAATTTACAAATGATAATAAGATACATAATACTCCATTATAAAGCCTACATAAACAATTAATTCTCAAAGAACACTTTAGTTGATTTTTGCCAAATTCTTGTATCCAAAGCCAATCTAGGGTTGCGATTGATGAGGAAGAGCGAGTACAGTTCTGGCATAAATGTTGGTTGATATCCTCATTTACGTTAGGAGTAAGAGGAAAGTTAAATAACAAAGATGTATGTGGGAATGTCACTTGTTAGTCAATGATGTAAGCAACCTCTTTGCTGAATCAAATAATAGTTTTCAAATACTAGAGGAATATTTCCTCAATTTTTGGGATTATTCACAATGTAAGGGCTATAGACATGATATATTTTAAAGTTTAAATTGTATTGTTAACATTTTCTTCATCACACTCAACAAAACGAGTCAAACACAGATATGTAGTTTCTTCCAATTTCAGTGGTGTAAATACTGTCACCATAACCAATTTCAAGCTACTAAGAGAAGTCAATGAACACAGTTGAGAAAAGACGCGCAGTAGGACATCGTTATATGGCACTTCTACTCTACAGCTACAATAGACACAAATAACCTCAAGAGCATAAATAATAGCAAAATGTAGTAGAATAATTATGAAGTGATGAGTTTTAAAGATTCATTATGTTTGATTTTCATATAATTTTTTAATTGTAAGTTTATAAAATTGAATTTTCATTAATGACCGTATTTAACAACCAGCTTGCAAAATTCCTGAAAACTTAACAATCAGCTCTCATGAGCCAGTACAAGTCCACCCCAGCGCCCCAATGACTCTGGTGGAAAGAAACACTCAAGGAACCAAACAAAGACAGTGACTTCAGAGTGTGGAGGTCACTTGAAGTATTGAAATGTCCAATTTCCTCACTTGCCAGCGCTGGAGCTGGGAATTTTAGGAGATTTGCCCTGATTTTGCATGCAATAACCCACTCTTCAACACTGAGAGTCATGATTCTGAAAGCCCTTCAGGGAGGAGATGGGAGTGTGGAGGAATTTAAAGCCTTATGAGAAAAACGAGTTAGGGGTTAAAACTCTCGCGTGAACCTCTGAAAGCCCCCTGGAAGGAAGGAAGGAAGAAAGGAATGAAGAAAAGATAATAATAGCATGGGGCCGGCTCCGTGGCCGAGTGGTTAAGTTCGCACGCTCCACTGCGGCGGCCCAGGGTTTGGATCCTGGGCGCGGACATGGCACCGCTCGTCAGACCACGTTGAAGCGGCGTCCCACATGCCACAACTAGAAGGACCTGCAACTAAGATATACAACTATGTACAGGGGGGGTTTGGGGAGATAAAGCAGAAAAAAAAGATAATAATAGCATTTTACACATATTAAACTAAAAATGGGAGTTAGGCAATCAATTTCCATTTCCCAGACTCGCTCACTAATTACTTCAGGGTCTCTCTTTCTTCAGAATTTACAGGAGGACATTTGCAAAGCTGATTTGATTTGTTCTGGAAAAATGATGTGAAGAGGCCTTTTTGTTTTATGCTGAACCTGTTTTCTAGTCAAATGTTTAAAGTGTTTTAAATTTAATAGAGTCCCTAGTCACAACTCAGGATGACACACAAGTCATGTCCACCAATCTGGACTCTAGGAAAGCAATGCAGGCGAGCTGGCTCTACAGAGAACATATCATAAAGACTCACCCCTTCAAAAGATACAGGCACAACAACAGGGAGACAAATGAATAAAGCTGTAAGGGCAGCTCAGAAACAGACCCCACATTTTTAAAAATTAGTACACATTGGCAGTAAAGTCACATTGGACCAGCCCTGATGGCGTCGTGGTTAAAGTTCCATGCTCTCACCACTTTGCCATGCTGTGGCAGCGGCTCACATAGAAGAACTTGAAGGACTTATAGTTAGAATATACAACTATGTACCGGGGCTTTGCGGAGGGAAAAAAAAAAGAGGAAGATTGGCAACAGATGTTAGCTCAGGGTGAATCTTCCCTTGCAGGGGGAAAAAAAAAAGTCAAGTCACAAATCTATGGGAAAAGGGAAAGTAATTCGATAAATGGTGCTTAAAGCAAAAAAAGAAGGATACATACTAAAATAATAACGATCTTGTGTCTGGGTGATAGTATTAGAAGTCATTTTTATTTTCTTCTTCCTGAGTATCTTGACTTTCTAAATTATTTGGAATAAACATACAATCTCTTTTATAATAAGGAAAACCCAATAAGAGTATTTTTACATAAACAAGTGATGCTGGCACAAGTGCTCAGTACTTCAAGCTACAGCCTTACCTCCTAACAAACATCAGAATCTTAAGTTAGATACGATTACAATGAAACTAGAAAACAACTTTAAATATGGGGAGCACAAAGAAAAAGATGAACAATCTGTTAGAACAACAGGGAAATAAACAAACATGCAAGTCACATGAGACAAAAACCAAGTAGCCAATAACTGAATTAAAAAATTACCTCTCAGAGAAAGGCAATGGGATACTCATATTTCATCCATTAGACTGGCAAAAAAGTTATTTGATATCAAGTTTTGGCATGCTTATAGGCAAATAGATATTCTCATACAGTGTTGGTGGGAGAATAAACCGTTAGAGCGAATTTGAAGTACAATTTAGGAATGTGTCTTAAAATGCTCACAAGCTGGAAGCCAACAATTCTACTTCTCTGTATTTACCGTAAAGAACCCTCCCCCCACAGATCTATCTATCTATATATAGATATATATATATGTCGACTGATAAAAATTCATTTAGCTGTTCACTTAGAATAAGTGCACTTTTATATATGCATATTATACTTCAATACAAAGTTTTGAAAAGAAAAGAACGAATAATATAATTAACACATGTAATTATCATCCAGAATTGGGAAATATGAACATTTTGTCACATTTATTTTAAGATTTTTTAAATTAAAGAAATAAAACACTATTAGTTGGAAAAACTGCAAAGAAATTATGAACTGTACTTAGTAAGCTTGTTGTTGGCAGTAGCATTGGTACAACAATTCTGAAACTATCTTGTGTTTATTGTCGGATTGCATAAAAGAGTAAATACACTGAAGGTTTCGGGGAGCCAGTGTTCTAACGGTGGGAAATATGATATACACTGAGGGAAGGAGAAGCAGCAGCCTGGGTTTAGAACTAACAGCATCGTACAAACTCATAATCTTTAAGACATATATTTCCTAGCTTTATCCACTGAGAGGGACAAGAAGCAATGACACCTCTGTGGCAAAGAGCACACCCAACACCTAAATTTTAGTTTCTCAAAACCATTCCCCACTAAAACAAACAACAACAACAATGAAAATATGACCTCGAAGAAATAGCTGATTCCAGCAGCTAGGGCAGCAAAAATACATGGTGAACCTAGAATATCTTATTGCGACAGAAAGTAAGAAAAGTTCAATAAATTGATGGGGACATATCAAAAGATACAGGAGCCAGCTTAAAAGATTCCACTGGCCACATGACGGACCATTTGAGCATCAATATGATCAATTACATGAATGGATTACAACATATTGAAAAAGATTCCATTAGTCTGCACTGTCATAAAAAAAAAGGAAAGAAAAAAATTGGAAAGGAGAAGAGAAAGTTTTGCTTTACAGAAGAATGACAACTAATAAATGTAAAAGGAATAATAGAAATACAAAATCACCATTTTGCAAACACCACAGTAATAATGAATTCTGAAAAGAACCATTAACGGATGCCAAAATGATTAAATGAAATATTGAGGAATATTCACACAATCTAAAAGTATCATCATCTCACAGATGATGCATTAATTATAATTAGAACCTTTATGATGGAGAAAGGTCCTTAGTTAAGTGAGCAAATTTAACTTGTGACAAATTGGCACATGGGATGCCTCATGTGATTACACTGAGAAGGACATAACATTACCTATGTAGCATTCTTGCCAAAAATGTTAAACCTGCATCTAATTCAAATCCAAATTGAGGGACATATGCAAAAACACAAACAACAAACAAACGAACCAAAAAAACTGGCCAGGACTCTTCAAAAATATCAAAGTCATGAAAGTTTTTAAAAGAAGTCTGGGCTGTTCTAGAATGAAGGAGACTAAATAGCATGACAACTAAATATAATGCACAAACTTTACTGGATTCTAGACTGGGGAAAAAACAACAGCTATAAAAGGCAGGAGAAGATGGATGTCCCAGCTCAAGCAGAGAGAGAGAATTCACCCTTCCTCCACCTTTTTGTTCTATTCAGGCCCTCAACAGATTGGATGATGCCACCATTGGTGACGGTGATCTTTTCTGGAGACACCCTCACAGACACACCCAGAAATAATGTTTTACCAGCTATCTGGGTATCCCTTAGCCCAGTCAAGGTGACACATAAAATGCACCATCACAGACAGGGAAAGGTAAATCCATAGAATAAGCATCTATTTTGTCCACTGAGGACAAATTGTGATACCCTTCATAACGGAAAGGGTCTAGTATAACAAAACTGGCTAGTCTTCCCAGGGAATGTTCCACATTGGCAGATCATCACTGGCCTCTGCTGCTGACAGGCTGGGCACCAAACAGATCAGTCTTGGTGAGAGGGAGTCCATGTTGTTGATTCTATACAAAACCTTCGTCCCTGACACCGTGGCTACTTTGTTCATGAACCCACTGTGTAAGCAGTGGAATAGCTAGGGAAGGACAGGCATGGTTTGGCTGGATCACCAAACCATCAGTTACTATTCACAAGTCAGAACAGATGTGTACTGCTAGCTCTGTTCTTCCCAGGCAAAGCAGACGATCAGATGGACTGCTCGATGTTCTGCCTCCTGGAAGGAACCCCTCACCACTTCCTCCATGTCTACTGCTGACTGGGGCTGCAACGCTACAGGGCTCACTTTTAGATGGTGCCAGCACATCACGTGGAACCATATGTGAACTAGACTTGCATCTTTCCTTCCGTAATCAATTGATTGTAGGGAATTCCTCAAGAGGCCTTAGGTGTGGTGTGAGGGACAGGTAGGATAAGAGTGACAAGGCATGGAGAGCAGGTGCTCTCCCAACTTGCCTGTGTCTTTGAGATCTGTTAGCGTCAAATTACACATATACTACTTCCACTCATTTACAGAGGTCTGTTTTGCATGCCCAACTTTACATTTTGGTAGATCAGAAAACTTCAGTTCATTTGGGGCAGCTAAGATCACACGGTCATTTGATGTTCCATGGTTACACATTCAGCCTCTATTACAGCTTAGGGCAAACCAGGAGCAATTTCTCAAAAGGAGACTACTTACTGAATTCAACTTTTTTTTTACCCTGAGGAAGATTCGCCCTGAGTTAACATCCATGCCAGTCTTCCTCTATTTTTCAGTACGTGGGCCACCAGCACCGCATGGCCACTGACAGAGGGGTGTTGGTCTGTACCTGGGAACTGAACCTGGGCTGCCAAAGCAGAGTGTGCTGAACTTAACCACTAAGCCACCAGGACTAGGCCTTGAATTAGAGTTTTATACTTAATGGAATATACTTAATCCAGCTTCAGTTTACCACCTGATCCATATTGGTCACAGGCCTAAGATCATCTTTATCATGAGAGTATTTAAAGCCACAGGACTTAATTCAATCACCTAACAAGTGAGTGAGAAAGAGGGCCCAGGATCAAATAGTGAGGCACTTGAATACTTAGGGACCATTTAGAGGAGATCCACAAAGGAGCTGCCAAGGTTATTGAAGAAGGAAATAACACATCTGGGGGGTTTCTGAAGCAGCAGTGTTCTAGTAAAAGTTTAATAACCAGCTCTCCAGGAAAAAGAGATCCTATTTGAGGCATTTGCTGATTTTCATGGTGTAAACACACCTACCATGGCCACTTTCAAGCTACAGGGTGACATCATTGAACTTGAAGCTGAGAAGAGATGTGCACAATTAGCTCTTATAGGCCCCGAAGAGCCAGCCCCAGCACACCACTGAAAGGAGAGTGTTTCGAGTAGAAGAGTGGGGTCATTTGGGTTGAGGGGTCAAAAAAGGTGAACACAGAAGTGTCCTCTGGGTTTGGAAGAGGTAAGTCATTGATGACCTGGATAAGAGGAATCTCAGTAAAGTTGTGGGGACAGAAGTCAGACTGGAGAGGTTTGAGGAATGACTGGGAGATGAGGAAGTGCCAGGAGTGAGTGGGGACAAGTGTGTGGAGGCGTTTGGCTGTGAGGGAGACTAGAGAAAAGGAGCAGTGGTTGGAGAGAGATGTCAAAGGAAGCTTGAGGATGGAATATACTAAAGTGGGTGTGCACGCTGATGGGAGTGACACAGTAGAGAGAACTGATGAGGCAGAAGACAGAGATGGCCAAAAAAAAAAAGTGAAGTCCTTAGGGAACAGAATACAGTGCACAAGTAGATGGATTAGTCTTTGACAGGAAGAAGGACACTTTTTCATTTACATGAGTGGAGGCAAGGAAGAGGAGTACAGATGTGTTTCACTCTGAGGTTTGTAGATGTGTTTCACTCTGATGGTTCTATCTTCAGTAAAGAATTCTGTAGTCGGGGGCTCAGTGGTTAAGTTCACGTGGCTTGCTTTGGCAGCCCAGGGTTTCGCTGGTTCAGATCCTGGGTGCAGACATGGCACCACTGGTCAGGCCATGCTGAGGTGGCACCCCACATGCCGCAACTAAAAGGACCCACAACTAAAATATACAACTACGTACTGGGGGGATTTGGGGAGAAAAAGCGAAAAAAAATTCTGTAGTCATTAGTTGCTGATAGCACTAAGGGTTTTGAGAAGATGTGCTGTGATAATCTCATGGTATGGGAAAGTAAACTTACCAAGGAAACATTAAAAACACTGGATAAATTCATTGAGATCCCTCATGAGCAGATGGCTGTCTCATGATCTCTTCAGTGCCGTATGTTCATACATTTTTAAGTCCCTTGTCACTGTTTCATTGAGGTGACGGGAGAAGGAATTGATAAAAACATGTGGTCACTCCCACATCTTTGACCTAAAGTCTATTTATCTCTTACTTAAAAATCTTCCTGCTTCTTCTTTGCTTATTAGTTTGTTAAGAGATATTAGGCTCTTCTTAAGTCAGTTTTGTGAAATTTGTATTTTGCTAGAAAATATATTTTTTGTAGAATTCCAAATGTTTTGTCACTGCATTCCATATAACACTTTCTCATGATTAATTTGGTTCTTCCTTATCTCTGGTTATATCTAAAGTTGTAGGTGGTATGTGTGTGTAGGTCTTTTTTTTTTTTTTTTTTGGAAGATTGGCCCTGAGCTAACATCTGTTGCCAAGCTTCCTCTTTCTTGTCTTCCCAGTACATAGCTGTATATTCTAGCTGTAGGTCCTTCTAGTTCCTCTATGTGGGATGCCACCTCAGCATGGCTTGATGAGCAGTGTGTAGGTCTGTGCACAGGATCCCAAATGGCAAACCTGGGGCCCCTGAAGCGGAGTGTGTGAACTTAACCACTCGGCCATGCCCCATGTGTGTTTTGTATTGTTCCTTTACTAGGATTGGATTTTTCTTTATAATTCATATGTTTTGGTTTTTATTTGACTATTTTCTGATGTATTAATTATAGTTTTATCTTTGAATATTCCTACTCCCCAGATTCTTTGTTTTGCTGGGGTTTTTGTTGTTGTTGTTGTTATTGTTATTTCTAAGGTTGAATACTTTATTTCTGTCATTACCTTTGTATTTATAAACTTAAAGTTACACATTATTCTCTGACTATCCCTTTAGCTATGTACCATATATTTTTATATGGAAATATCAACATTTCTATTAATTTTTAGAGTTTTTAGATAATTTATTTCATATTTTATTTCCTCTTTGACTCAGAGATTTAGATGACTGCTCATTATTTCCCAAGCAGTTAAGGCTTTTTTTTAATCAGGAAGGGTTGCTCAGCTTTCTGGATTTGGTTGGTCATTTAACTTTTTCTCTGGTTGGATATTGTGTCCTATAAAGTCTCTATTTTGAAGAATCTGTTCAGTTTTTTTTGTTTTTTTTTTTTACTGTAGCCAGGTTAGTGAACAATATTTATAATTGTTTCACAGATGAAATAGATTATTAGATCTCCGTTTGGAGAGTACAAAATTCTACCTATCTACCTATACAATTGAGCTTACTGATACTAAAATCCCATATAACTTTACATATTGTTTGGCTACTTCATCTGTCTGATTCAGAGAGAGAGGAATATTAAAATACTGCATTCTAAAGAAAAAAATCACGTATTTAGTGTCCACTTGAAGTTTGTAGTTAATTTGAGACAAAATCAGGAAAGTTAGCTAATTAGGGACAGATACAGAGAAGGCCATAGTCTGGCTGAATCATGGCTAGGGTTTTGCTGGATGAGTACAACAAAGGAAGAGGGCAAAGAGAGCTGAAGGTGTTGCATGAGAGTGACTATAACTTTGTCCCATGAAATCCAGCCTGGATAAGGAGGGACACAAAGGCAGGAGGGAGAGGATGGGCAGTGAAAAGGGATGGGTTAACGGGACTGGGCGTAGAGCAAACAGACTGAAGGTGATGCAGTTACTGGAGAAGACTCCCAGGAAGTCGCCAGTAACCTGCAGAAGGTCCAACATGCAATCATTACGGTAGGAGGCTGAAGTGGCGTGATGGACATGATTATTAAAGGTGAGGGTTAGAGAACTAAGACTAAATAGGTCATGCACTGGAATGTCCAAGCCACCAAGAAGGAATGAATGAATATTCATAAACAGTTCTGGAAGGAAAGACACCAAAAATTTTATGTTAATAAGATTATAAGTGATTCTTATTTTCTTCCTTGTATTGTTCTGCATTTTTAAAATTTCTAAAATGTGCAGGTAGTACTTCATAATTAGAAAAATGTTATTTTTAAAACTCCGCTTAGTTTTTAAGGAACTTAAAGCTTGATTTGATTCTCCTCTCTGTAATCATACTATGTTACTGTGTATTTATTTGTACAACTTTGCTGCCCTCTAGTAAAACTAAATAACACAGAAGAAAGAAACATTAATTCTTCTGTGTTTTATACCCAGAAGAGAGACTTGTAACACTGCTGTCTTTAACAAGGTATCTGCTTTTAATTTTTTTTCCTCAAGAAGGACAGTGTATGAGTGATAGTGAGGTAACAGATGATTAGTGAGCTCTTTTGGAAAGGATACATTACTGTTTTTGATTTTGCATTGATTGTATAGTTCTTAGATGTATTCATAAAGTACCCATTATGAATGTAATATAAATATCATATCGACACTATGATTATGAATTCTAGTTTCACACAGTAACACTAGAAGATGTAAAATACTGAACTGGATAAAATGATTTCAACTGCTCCTCACTTTATATGAAATAGTCTAAGAAAAGCTTACTAAAGGAGATATTCTGGAGCTATTAATTGTAATCATCTTGAAGGAAAACGTTCTGTTTCAATCCCCAAAAATCCTTACACATTTACTAATGATAAAGATATTTAAATGGCTATTGGCATATGGGAAAAAAAATGGATCAAACTGAAATTTCTATCATTTTACATCTGTGGTTCTTAAGATGTAGTATCCTAGTGACTTCTTCATAATATTGTTACCACACAAAAATGGGGTTCTCCTACCCAATGCACATAAACAAGCCAATTAATTATGGCATCAGCCTTTGGGAGAGAAATCAGTTTTATTCCACGAGATTCATCTGCAGGGAGACAGGGGGTGTCTGCCCTCAGATCTGTCTCCCCAGTTCAGGATTTGGGGTGAAATTCAAGAAGTTAGGGAGAACAGGCTGGCAAGTGGAAATGGTGGCAGGACAGGTTTCGACTGGTGGGCTTCAAGCATTTACGGTAAGGTTCTAAACATTTATGATGAGGTTCTAAACATTTATGGTAAAGTGGGGAAGGAATTTTAACACAGGATCTTCCTGAATGACAGACCGCTTGCTTCTGCTAAGAGTCTGACTTTTAAGTTCCAGTCATGTTCTGGTCCTTTGGTTCCATGGGGAAGAGAATCTTTGGTTCTGTGGTCATTTCGGGTCAAGATTTCTTCTTTTGCACATGCTCTGACTACATGACTTTCCAAATTGTCTGAAAGGCAATTCTTAATCACTCTGTTGATAAGTGGGGTCAAAAGAACTGGTCCCAGAGGGCCCAAGGTTACAATGTTGACCACAATTAATAATTAATTTGTTTATTTACTTGTTTATTCTTTCTCCAGCACCTGACTACAGATCCAGAAGGAGAAAGAACACATCTGTCTTGTTCTCTTTTGTATTCCTATTGCCTAGCACAATGCCTAGAACATGGCAGATGCTCAATAAATTTTGTTGAATGAATGGATGATAATAGAATTACCTGGTCTAAATAGTGGATGTACTTTAAAAATACTGAAAAAGCTCAGTATTTCCATGCAAGGAAACAAAACATTGTTTACTTTTTTTTTAATGACACTCTAAGTTTGGATAAAGAGAAGGGAAATTTCACTTTCTTTTTGTTGAAGAAACTGTCACTTAAGAAAATGAAGGAATACCCATTATAGGTCAATTGCCAATATATTCATAAAAGTTGAGCGGCTCTCTACTGGGGATATTAATGTGACAAATTTTTTTTTTTTTAACTTTTAAAACCCTGAATGTTTTAAATCTGGGTTCCATCAATGAAAATGGTTTGATTAATGGTGCTGAATTAGATACAATGCCTTAATTTCAATGTGGAGATTGAGGCAAAGAATTTAGAAATTTTCTAACATTTTAAACTAGAACCATTCACATGCTCTGGACAGAGGTACTTGTCTCTCTTTATTTGCAATAACTATATATTTGCAAGATAAAGAGCTTTCCTCACTTCTACATGCTGCTTAACTGCCAGTGAGCATATCTGTATGGATAGCTTAAAAAGAGAAAAAAAGAAAGAAAGCTCCTCTCTGAACAAAAGCTACAGCTGAAGAGTTATTAAACTGGCATTCTCCCCCCCAAACAATTGTATAATTTGCACAGATAAAATTAACATTACTACAAAATTAAAATAACTCTTGATTACTTTGTTAGAATTCTTTGGCTCTAGCGTCCTTTGGTTCGAAGTCATGGAAACAAACCTGAACTACTTTAAGCAAACGCACACCCACAAACAATAAAACATCATCATCAACAACAAGAAAACAAAAAAGAAATTTATTCTAAGGATTCTGGGGATATCTAAGGAACTAGCAGATAGGCGTACAGTCCTGCTTCAAGAAGTTGAGAACAAGAACCTGGAAAGCCACTGGAATCCCACATGCTACTCTCTCTGTCCTCTTCTGCTTTCTAGCACATCTGCTTCATTCTTCTCTCCTGCTACCACAGACTAGTATTCTCGGCTTTGAATTGACGTGGTAATTTATGGCTTTCCTTTGTCTTTTCAGTTCATTGCAATTCCAGCCTCAGGTACGGACTTAGTGTCTGTTTCAAGTGCAAAATCTTGGGAGAATTTGATGGGCCCGCCTTGGATCAGGTGCCCATCCTTCGCCCAGTCAGCGCAACGTAACCAGGCTTCCAGTCTTCACTGGCTGGGGCTGCCTTTCTCCCTACTGGGGGCAGTTCCCAAAGGTGGAGGGGGAGATGTCTATTACTACTTTAAGAATTAATCTATTCAATAATTTATAACAAATGTATTGCAATCTTGTTTTGAGAATAAAGGGATGGAAGCTATAGAAAATATTCATTTACATCAAAATAGGGTAAAACATTTATCACTAATGAAATAAACAGATACTGCCCAGTGTCATCCTGTCAACAAATATTTATTGAGTGCCTCCTGTGTGCCAGGTACTATTGTAGATGCTGAGAAGATGGCAGTGAACAAAACAGAAGATCTCTTCCCTCAGGGAGCTTACATTCTACTCTAACTTCATGCAGAACCACCTTCAGCAAGGCAAGGTCTAAAGAAACTTAATTAAATAATGAAACGATTTCTTCAGTTTTTTTCCAGAATACAGTTATCGAGTTATATTTTTAGAAAGAAAAGGGAAATTCCTAGATCAGGGGTTCCTAGACTATTAGATTTCGCCTGTCAAATAAAATTTTTAGATAAAATAAAAAATGGGGAAGGACTTGTAGCTTTTACTACTTTTGGTTTGCCAAATAAAAGAGTAAAAACAAACACACTACCATCTACTATCACCATTATTTCAAAAAAGGAAAGAGATTTTAGTATCGTAATATGGAAAGAGAAAGACAATTGCAGAATAAAGGACCCTTTTTTCCCCCAAGAAAGACATCTGGCTACTCTACATAAACAGACTGTTCTTACTATTTTCACTTGGTAACTGACAAGGAAAACTTTCCACCAGTTCATAGGCCTGCATTTGGTAACCATTGTTCTAGATGAGAGCCTACGACTGAGCCAGCAAACAAAACTGGTTTGCCCATTTTGTCTGAACTTATGAGCCAATTAATCCATATAAAGTCACATTTTGGTGACAAAAAAAACTGATCAGAATTACTGTTTGGAAAGACGACTTTTTAAAAAGAACTGAACTAACATTGATTCAAAAAATACGGGCGATGTAACAGTTTTATGTAAGCAGTCTTTGTCTTCTCAGAATACTAAAGACACCACCATGTTAAACAGTGATAACATACTATATTCAATAAACAAATTAGTTTAATACTCAAAGCACAGAAGTATTTTATCAAATAATTAGTTTTGGACAATATACTGGCTGACGGGCAATAAGAGCAGCTATTCAGTTTCAGGAGTTTAATTTCCACAAGGTCTATAACCTCTATTTGAAGGACCTTTGGCTTGCTTGGGCAGCAAGATAACTTTTAAGTGTTTTACTTTGCCCTTTAATGTTCTGAATAGGAAGAGTGTCAAAGTTATAAATGCATTTGCTGTCTTTTAATATCTCGGCTTGCTTTAAAAGGACACACGTTCTCCCTTCTATCTATATTCAATCACCATTTTTATGGCGGAAGATCTTTTGAAGTTTTAGGCCAAGATATTAACATATTCTGTTCTGCACCTTATCTTGGCTCCCTCTACCCTAATCATGTTACTGTAAATCTGTCTCTCGGCTCAGGTGTCTGGAGGCTGACCAGGCACAATGTGAATCTGTTGTGATAGGAACTGGAGTTCAGTTTCACCAATGAAACACTCTGTTGCAATCAGAACTTAAATCAACGCTGAACAGCCAGAATATAAGAACTTTGGGTAATGCGAGTAGAATGGAAGCCAGATGTTATTACCTTTTCCTATTGACTGGACGAAAATGTTACAGAGGATGCTCTTAGCCTGGGTCATTTTTCCAATACCCAAATGTCAGTCCTGGGTGAGCAGATTTCAAATCCAATCAAAGACCAGAGAAAAGAGGCAGATGTGGATGAAAGAGAAATGCTTGATGGGCTTGGGATCTTCTGCTTCACCTTGGAACTTAAATCTCAAGTGAAAGTTTGACAGGCTGGTGTAGGCAAACAGGTACTCTCATACTTGCTAGTAGGAGCACAAATTGACACAACTTCTATAAAGCGCCATTGAGAATTAGCAAAACTACAAATGCATACATTTGGACCTCTCAGTTCTAGTCCATCCCACAGATGCGACCATTTTTCAAAGCTTTTCACTGCAGCATTGATTATTATAGTGAGACTGGAAATAACCTTAATGTCAATTTTCATGGGCCTGATTAAATAAATTATGGTACATTCCAACGATGGATCACTGTGCCACAGGGTAAAAGACAAGAATGCTTTACACAGAGATGTGAACCCATCTCCAGTTTATGTTAGACTAAAAACGCACTGTTGACACACTGTCTGTGCAAAGAAGGTAATTCACAAAAATATACATATTTGCTTTTATGTTCATACAATATCTCTGGAGGATCATGAGAAACTTTTAATACCGCTGCCCAGGAGGTGAATTGGAAGGCTTCTAGACATGGGTGGGCTTTGTTCACTGTACTGAATGCCCTTTGCCACCTTTTGAATTTTGAGACATAAAAACGAATTCACATATACACGCACACGTGAAGGAAAAGGCCCCAAGTCTGGTGATGCAACGGGAAAGCCTGTGAGTTCAACCTTGGAGTCCAGGGCCCTGTTCCCGCCTTGCCAGTTAAGACCGTCACCTCCGTGCAGCAGGTCTGAAACGTGCCACCTCCATTCCCAGCCCACAAGTCCATGTTCCTTTCGTTTGTTTCTGAAACTACCCACGTTTCAGAAAGCATTTAGTCATAAAACTGCTAGCAAACTTGGCATTCTTTCCCAAGCACTAAAACACTTTTGCTTTCGTTGCAACAGAGAAAAGGGGCTAAAATATCAGGCCGGCTAACAATTTATCATAAATGAAATTCAATGTTTTTGAAAGTGCTCTGTAGCTATAAGGCTGCAGAAACACGAAGTATTACTCAATAGTCAGTAATAACACTATATCACACCGCAATTCATAGTTTCGAGAAGAATATCCCACCCACTGCACCCCACTTTCCCTCCCCAAACCCGGCTTCTCCTTCTCCCTCCTCCCCGTCCCTTCCCCTTCCCCCCCACCCCCCACTCCCCACCCCCTCGCCTCCCTTTGCCCCTCCTCCCTCTCTACTTGCCCCTCCCAGCGCTTGGCGGGAGGTTTCCTCGCGTGACAGCTCCGCGTAAGTGCGGAAGACGCACTGCAGCACCGTCGGCCGGGAGACGACAGAGCTTACTCTTTCCTGTCGTCTCTATGATCCTTTTTGTGACCCGTTGGATAGCACCGGCGCCCCAGAGTTGCGTGCCAATAGTCCTCCACGCCGATAGAGGACAGTGCAAAAAACTGCCGTTCTCGCGACAGGGGCGGAGTTCTCTCCTAGTGGTGAGAGCGCGATCGCATGCGTGCTCGCGGGAGGGGGGGGCGGGGCGCTGCGCGCCGTAGCAGGAGGGAAGACGGGACCCGGCTGGAGTACTGGGGGAAAGCGCGCGTGCGCCGTCGCGAGCTCGGCGCAGCCGGGGCCGCCGTGTGGGAGCGAGTGTGAGACAGCCGTGCGGGCCGCGGGAATGTTCCGAAAGGCCCGGCGAGTGAACGTGCGCAAGCGGAATGACTCGGAGGAGGAGGAGCGAGAGCGCGATGAGGAGCAGGAGCCGCCGCCGTTGCTGCCGCCGCCCGGCACCGGCGAAGAGCCGGGCCCCGGCGGCGGCGGCGACAGGGCCCCCGGGGGGGAGTCGCTGCTGGGCCCCGGGCTGCCGCCTCCTTCCGCGCTGACCCCGGGCCCCGGGGCTGAGGCCGGGGGCTGCTTCCCGGGTGGCGCGGAGCCCGGCAACGGGCTGAAGCCGCGCAAGAGGCCGCGCGAGAACAAAGAGGTGCCCCGGGCCAGCCTGCTCAGCTTCCAGGACGAGGAGGAAGGTAACCGCCGCGCTGCGGACCCCAGGCTCCGGCATCCCCACCCCGGCCCCCACCGCGGGTCCCTGCCTTCCCTGGGCGCCCAGCCCCCCCACCCCGGGATGGAGTCCCTTCCCGCCCGACCTGCTGCACGTCTCTCCCCTCCTCCCGCCTTCTGCTCCGGCGGGGGACGCGTGCCCGCGCCGCCGCCAGCCCTTTTTTAACAACCACCCCCTCGTCACCGTCCTCCTGTGCATTTCCTACTCCGAGGGGCCGGAGCTCGGAGCTCAGATCCGTCATTCTGAGTTTTTCAAGTGGAAAGTCACTGTCCCCTGTCCTGCCCCTTTGCTGGCGGGTGTGTTTCGGGGAGCAGTTGTCGTGTTCCCTGACTGCTCTTGGCACGTTCCCTGAGCCCTCTGCAGGGCACTGTGGCCACGCTTCTTGGGAGCTCTGTTTGAGACATCCTTGAGCAGGAAGGCCGGGTGTTTAAAGAGGAGTGCTAGGTCTGGCAACAAAAGCCCGAAATTGAAGCTCTGGTTCTGAGTGACTTTGGGCCAGTTCCTTGCAATCGCTGAGCCTCAGTTTCCCCATCAAAGTAAATGGGGAAACAGATGTCTGGCCTTCCCCCGTTGGCTTTTGGACAGCGAAGAGAGACTGTGTAGTAGTGATTCGAGGCAGTTTATCCAATCCTGTGTGGGAGGCCAGGCTACAATAAATTTTAGATTTCTGATCGTAAATGAATCTTAAGTCTTTTTATTTCTCGACCAGTTTAGGGTGTGTTTATATAACCCAATTAAGTCCGTGTTACGAAAAAAGAAATGGAGGCTTTTGGAAATCTCCCTTGCATCTTGATTTGAGATGCTTTGTATTTCCAGTAAGCTTGGCAGTTTCTCTGGCCGTTCTGTTATTTTTATTTTAATTTGTTTAAGTTTGAGAGGAGTACAGCCTGATTTTTATTGATGTTGCAGGGACTATTTGATAAAGTGTTTGCGTTTGACTTTAAAATTTTCAAGTCAAAGACGATGGATACATCCTTGAAATGTATTTTTGAAAAGTGATTTGCTGTCAGCTCAGTCTTGAAATAACAGTATGTCAGTTTGTGATAGATACAGTTACTCTGACTTGACAGCTGTGTTAACCAGCACCTTTTGATTTGGGATATTTTGTTTCAGATACCTTAATAATTTGGTGATTAAGTGCCTTTTCAATGATTTTTTTCCTCCTGAAATAGATGATTTAAGGAAGACAAGAAGACATAGGAAAATTTTGTGCAGTTACATGTATTATGCCTTTAAAAAAAGTCTCAAATTTGCATTTTCCAGATTAATTTATAAAGTTGACTGAAGCTTTTGAGAGCCTATGACAGATTTGAAATAACTCCAAGTTATGTAATTATTTGGGTTGTATGAGTATATATTTTGAAGAATTTGGAAAGCACATAAGATCATGCGAAAGTTAGAAGGGAAGATATTGTCTGAAAATGGTTACTACAGACTTCGCTCCTTTTTTTAAAAAATTAATTTATTAAGGTCATATTGGCGTATAACATTGTGTAAATTTCAGGTGTGCATTATTATATTTCTTTTTCTATATAGACTGCGTTGTGTTCACCATGAAGTCTAGTTTCTGTCGGTCACCATACATATGTGCCCCTTTACACCTTTTGCGCTCCCCCAAACCCCTCTCTGGTAGCCACCAATCTGTTCTCCTTATCTGTGTGTTTGCTTATCTTTCATTATGAGTGAAATCATACAGTATGTGTCTTTCTCTGACTTATTTCGCTTAGCGTAATATCCTCAAGGTTCATCCATGTTGTTGCAAAGGGCACGCTTTTGTCTTTTCTTAAGGCTGAGTGGTATTCCATTGTGTGTGTGTATATAAGTGCGTGTGTGTGTGTGTGTGTGTGTGTGTGTGTGTGTGTGTATCTACCACATCTTTATTCATTCATCCGTTGACAGGCACTTGGGTTGCTTCCACCTCTTGGCCATTGTGAATAATGCTTCAATGAATACAGGGGTATATTTACCTTTTTGAATTATTGTGTTTATTTTTTTTTTAAGAAAATGAAGAAGTTTTCAAAGTGAAGAAATCAAGTTATAGCAAAAAGATAGTAAAATTGCTTAAGAAAGAATATAAAGAAGATCTTGAAAAATCGAAGATTAAGACAGAACTCAACTCATCAGCTGACAGTAGGTACCAAACTAATAGGATTCTTTTGAAATGACAAAATGAAAGCTCTTTCTCACAGAGATTGAGTGGATTTGCTATATATATTGTGAGTTCGTTTAGTTGACTATCATCATCAAGGGTCCAAAATGAGTAGCCATACGTAATTCTACAAATTCATACATAATTCTACAAATTCATACATAATTCTAACAAATTGCATTATAAGTGCGTTTTTAAAAAAGACAGAATCACTGCCACTGGAATGTTTCTGCTGCAATGACTAAATCATCTCCAGTTTTCCTGCCAGCGTTCAGACTGCTGTTGAACAAAGAAGGGAGGTTTCCCATTCAGACCTGACACCCAGGTTTATTCCTGTTGGAGGGGCTGCTGTGCAGATTCCTGTACTTGTGTTTTAGAGAGACAGGTTTTCAGTTTCTTTGATGATATTTCCACAGTAGTTTAAATTCTTAGAGAACTTTTTTAGGAGTGCCCTAAGTTTAATGTTGATAATAACTGCCACTCAGCAGCCTTGTCAGCTACATGGCTGAAGACTCCTCAGGGCGAGGCACCTGCCTGTGCTGTACGGACGTCTCACATCTCTCATGTCCTCTCACAGCCCAAGTTAAAAAAGTTTAAGTAGATATTTGTCTTTAGGAAAGTGGATCTATTATAATGCACTATGGTCTGAGTTATTCTCATGCAAATGCCTTAGGGAAATCTTGTTATTTTATGGAATTAAAGATAGGATTATTATTTCTTAGGTTCTCAGCTACAGGCTTAATGTGAAAAAAGTATGTCATTATATCTCAAATTTACAGTCTAATTTTGGAGACAACATCACTTAAATGTATAATTGGGCCCAGTGTTTGGCAGAACGTCCAGCAGAGGTTTAAAGAGTAGCTACACTTTTTTTTTTTTTCAGATTTGGAAGAAGGAATGCTTCATAGATAAAGTAGAATTTGAAGCTAGATCTTTGATAATTTAAATTCCAAAAGACAGAAGAGGGAAGGTGTGGGGGTATTATCAAAGAAAAAACTGTCTAAGCCTGTTTTGGAAAAGAGGAAGTACACCTGACAGGCAAAAGTAGTTGATTTGTGGAGGAAATAGAGGTTTAGGGTGAAAGTTAGGTTGTTGACAGATTATGAAGGATGTTCAGTATCTAGTAAAGAGTTTAGGATTGCTGTGTTCAGTGGCTTGCCAAGATGTTGACATGATAAATGCCTTTTGAAATCTTAACCTGCTGTTAGCATGCAGCTTGGATTGGCACGGGGAGAGACTGGAGGCCTAATGCAGTTTAAATGCAAGGACCAGCTTTGACTCTCTAATAGTGGGTTTAAAAAGGTCTCAGTTGAGCAAGACTGAGGCTTTTCCTGACTCAGTGGGAAATTGCTGATGAGTTAAAAATGTTTGCTGTGGGTGTGGGAGAAGAAATGGAAAGAAAGGATTATTTGAGAAACGTTCCAAGGGAAGAATTGGTAGACTCGATGTATGCTTTAGCTATTGGATTTAAAAGAAATAGTCAAATCTGAGCCTTTGTGCCAGGGTGACGGGGAGAATAATTATGTATTATAGACAGAAGTAGGAAAGGCAGGTGGGAGGAAGAATATTTTTAGGAGAACTGATTATTTTGGAGTCTAGAAAACTGCTTCATTTTTTCCAAATCTTGTGAAAACCGACTGTGTATGATGATAAAGTACAAGAAAAGTCAGGAAAAGTGAGAACTGAGAAAGGACCGTTTGCTGTGGAGTTTAGAAATTGAAGCAAGTACAGGTTTATGAGGCCATCTTCCATGACCCCTTCTATCTTCCACTTTCACATAACTCTGGTATTCCACTCACCAGATAGCTCAATTAATGTCCTCCCCAAAGGTGGAGGCTCTGTATTGTAGATTGTCATCATTATCCCTGAAATGATGGTGCGGTGGAGCTCTTTCATTAATCTACTTACAATCCCAAGATCTTCCTACCCCTACCCTCCTTAGCTAGACAGAGATGCATTAACTTCAAAACAAGGGTAGTATCGACTTGGAAAACCTATTCTTGTGATATTCCTAAAATAACGAGTTCGGTTTTAAACTTGAATTTGAGTGGAAATAGCCAGTGAATAGTTGGAGATGTAGATTTAGGCATGGTGCTTATTGAGATGATAATTAAAACCAAAAGTAAATGGAATTGATGAGGGAGCAGCGTAAAGGAAAAATTCCTGAGGACCAAAGACTTCTACCTATAAAAAGCATGCACATAAAGAAGAGGATTTGTTAAAGACATAAGAGAATCATACAGGCCAAAGGAGAAAAGACAGGGAAGCTTCAAGATGATGACGTCAGTTATATGAAATAGTACCAGAAAGGTCAGGAAAAGTAAGGACGGAGGAAGGTTTGGCAGGGTTGCTATGTTTTTTTCTGGAGGAGGGCATCTGGCAAAAGACGCTAGTCCACTAGCCAAGCGCTGCCTGTTTGAGGAAGGAGCATCTTTTGTTAAATTGCTCCATGATACTGTATGAATTAGCTGTGGCTGCAGCCATCGGCTTAGCTGGTGAGCTTGGAGTGGGAGAAATCAAGGGCCATTTGCCAGGGTTGAGGCGCAACAAGTTGGTAAGGAGGTTGAAGGCAGCAGGTCCACACTGCTGCTTTGGAAAGTTGGGCAGAGACAGAAGTAGAGGACAATAGCTGGAGAGACCATTGGGATCAAGTAGAAGTCCTTTTGGTAAAGAGAAGCCTGTGTCTCTTTGTAGACAGAAGGGGAGAGGAGAGGGAGAACGTCGCCAGGTTCAAGGTAAAGAGAATGTGAGAGCAAGTTTCCTGGAGTAGTAGCTGAAGAAACTGAGGGCACAAGAGGAGCCTAGAAAAAGGTGGTTTAGCATCTCTTTTTATAAAGATGTCTGGAAAGATAATACATGACCACTAACAAAAATTCAGCTGTTACCATGTTTTGGACTTGTATTTACTCAATCACAAGCAAATCCTTATGAATTTAATGAAACATTGGATCTTGCAGAATTCATTATCTGAGCATATCTAAACTAGTAGACCTTTCGCAGTTCTGTTTTGTCTGTAAAAGCCATTGATTGGGGCCGGCCCGTGGCCGAGTGGTTAAGTTCATGCGCTCTGCTTTGGTGGCCCAGGGTTTCTCCGGTTCGGATCCTGGGTGTGGACATGGCACCACTCATCAGGCCATGCTGAGGCGGCATCCCACGTGCCACAACTAGAAGGACCTGCAACTAGAATATACACCTATGTACTGGGGGGATTTGGGGATAAGAAGAAGAAGGGGGAAAAAAAAAAGAGATTGGCAGCAGGTGTTAGCTCAGGTGCCAATCTTAAAAAAAAGAAAAAGAAAGCCATTGATTTAGTGTGGGTTTAGTGCAGGAGGAAATGGATAGCTTTTGACTCCATCTAACCATAGACATCTGATAAAGTGAGTTTTAAAATCTCATGGCCTCAGAATGCGCTTCAGAAGGAAGTCTGTGGCTAATGAGGTAGGATGGTAAATGAAAAAAATTAAAGAGCCTCAAAGAGAATGACCTAAATCTTCTCGGTAAAGTTAAAAGGGGAGGTCGTATTATCCCTAGGACCCTTATTTAGGGGAGTAGAATATGGTTTGAGAAGAATAGAGTGCTTTTGAAACAATTTTTGGGAGGGGCACATTCTAGGGAAGCAACAAAAGAATGTCTTTCATATTTAAACTTTGGTTTTATTGTCGGGGCCGGCCTCATGGCCTAATGGTTAAGTTTGTGCACTTCGCTTCTGTAGCCCAGGGTTTTGCTGGTTCGGATCCTGGGCATGGACATGGCACCACTCATCAGGCCGTGCTGAGGCGGCGTCCCACATAGCACAACCAGAAGGACCTACAACTAGAATATACAACTATGTACTGGGGGGCCTTGGGGAGAAGAAGGAAAAAAAAAAAAAGATTGGCAGTAGATTAACATCTATTAACATCTCAGGTGCCAATCTTTAAAAAAAAATTTACTAAAAAGAAAAACTTTTGTTTTACTCTTTCATTATATTCACTGTTTATTGTGTTCATTGCTGGGTTCAGTGCTTCAAGGTGAAAGACACTTTGACTTTCTTGATTTTTGCGTAGGATGGAGGGTGTAGTAGACTATTCAGTTACAAGTAAAGTAAACCGCTGTAAAGATACAGTGGTGCCCGCTGGAACTCCATGGCAGGAAAGCAGTTTTTTTTTTTTTTTCTTAAAAAAGATTGGCCCTGAACTAACATCTGTTGCCAGTCTTTGTTTTTTCTTCTTCCTCTCCCCAAAGCCCCCCAGTACATAGTTGTATATCGTAGTTGTGAGTGCATTTGGTTGTCCTGTGTGGGATGCCACCTCAACATGGCTTGATGAGTAATGCCATGTCTGCTCCCAGGATCCGAACGGGCGAAACCCTGGGCTGCTGAAGTGGAGCACAAGAACTTAACCAGTTGACCACAGGGCTGGCCCCAGGAAAGCAGTGTTGAAACTGGCTTCAGGAATGGCCTGAGAATTAGAGAGCTTTCTTCTCTGTCCAGGCAGGTTATGGCCACTCTACAGCTCCCTTCCTGGTTTACATGTGATTGTTCTTTGTGCCACCTGGTCTCTGACACATCTCTCTGTTCCAGTTCCAGATTTCCAGAAAGAGAATCAGGGTGACTCTGCTTTGGTCACAAATTCACTCTTAGACATTCACTCATGGCAGTGGTTAGACATTCACTCGTGGCAGTGGGATCAGGGTTGCACAGAGTACATGTGACTTTTAGGTCTCAACCCTTCAGATAATGGGTGACAAAGGGTTAAGAACTGAGAAGATATCCCATAAAGTGTTCATTACAGGGAGGTTTATCTAGTCTGTAAACTGTTTTTGATAGAAAGCTGCCTCGAATGGGCTTAGAGTGTAATAAAATACTGACGTGTAAAATGAGATAATGTTTCAAAGAGGTATGAACAGTTACCTATGAGAGTTTAGAGCAAGAAACAGATTAACTGTTTCTGATTAGTAAGTAAGTAAAATTTTGATGAAGTTAACTAAAGGTAGGATTGAGCAGGGTCTCAAATCCTCTATCCCCTCTGTTTTTACCTCCCAATTATGCATACTGTTGTGGTATTTCATTTTCATACATCAGTGGTTTGAATTTTTTATAAACACTTAAAAAATAGTTCAAGCTTTAATGAATTGAGCCTATATTTGAATAAAAAATGCCTTTTTAATTGATGGATTTTGTTTTAAATATATTTTAATTTCTTTTTTAAAAAATGTAGATGAACCGTCTTTGGACAAAACAGGACATGTTAAGGACACCAGTCAAGAAGATGGAGTTATCATCAGTGAACATGGTGAAGATGAGATGGATATGGAAAGCGAGAAGGAGGAAGAAAAGCCAAAGGCTGGCGGAGCTTTTTCAAATGCTTTATCTTCTTTGAATGTTCTCCGTCCAGGTGTGTACTTGAAATACTTATCAGAACTGAAGTAAGCCCTCAAGATGGGTCATCTGTAAAGATGGTTGTTAAGGAAGGCATTAGCTAAGTGGTGTTTCTTATGACATCCCTGTTTGAATCCAAGGTGTCCAGTAGGCGAGGAATGGCTTAGTAAATTAAGGTACATTTACATGATGGGATATTACATAGTTATTAAAATAACAGTTAGACAAGTAGCAAGACATTAATTTTTACTGTAGGTGAAAAGGTCAATTGATTGGATTATGTAGTAGATTATCCTTTATCTGTTCAGTGAATGTTGTTAAGCCATTAAAAATTATATTTATGCAAAACAACAATATGGAGAAAAGCTTATTATGTTTTGATATGAAGAAAAATTAGATACAGAATATATATTCAATATATTTAACAGGTGAACTGAGAACTATTTGCAAGAGAAATATACTGTAAATCTAGTAGTGTCCTTTAGGGTTGTGAGATTATGGGCATCTCTTTTATTTTTATCTGTTTTCTAGTTAAGTAATTTGATTTTGTGACTTTTGTTTATTTCTTAAAAATGAAAAGAATTTAGTTAAAATAAAACTGTTTTGCTAGATCCCCCCATTATATATTTTTTCAGGTTCTTTATTGACTTTGTTTCCATTTAAACTAAATTAAAAGTAAATTAATTGGATTGCAGGTACAGTTTGGGAAGGGTGTGCCAGCAACTAACATTAGAATCTTGGTGAGATTGTTTTACCCTTCATATTTTCAAGAAAAGAGAAATTTTATGCTTTTTATTTTTGAGTGAGGAAGATTGGCCCTGAGCTAACATCTGTTACCAGTCTTCCTGGGTTTTTTCCCCTCCCCAAAGCCCCAGTACATAGTTGTAACTCATTCTAGTTCTTCTGTGTGGGAGGCCACCACAGCATGGCTTGATGAGCACTGTGTAGGTCCACGCCTGGGACCCGAACCAGCAAACCTTGGGCCACCAAAGTGGAGTGCACAAACTTAACTACTTGATCATGGGGCTAATAACTTTATAACCCTAATGCTGCCATATTTTACAACCCTTACCATTTGTTTCCAGGAGAAATTCCAGATGCAGCTTTTATACATGCTGCAAGGAAAAAGCGTCAAATGGCCCGAGAATTGGGAGATTTCACTCCTCATGATAGCGAGCCTGGTAAGGGCCGCCTTGTTAGAGAAGATGAGAATGATGCCAGCGATGATGAAGATGATGATGAGAAGCGCCGGATAGTTTTCTCTGTGAAAGAAAAGTCACAAAGACAAAAGATTGCTGAGGAAATAGGTAACTTGATTTAATGGGATAATAAGTCCATTACATTGCTATTAATTGTGATTTGATACCATAGTCAAATAAAAAGTACCTCCATTTATTTAACTATGTTTAATGTAGAGAACTGTTCTTGAGTACAAGCGTCTTGTTGGAATTTTTTGAAAACTATAGCAAGGTTGTGATAGCTCACGTTTATTGAGCACTTCTGTGTGGCCAGTGTTGTGTTAAGCACTTGGCATGCATAAATTTATATAATCGGCTCAACATTCTTAGGAGGCGTTAGGTTTAGTTCTTCCCTTTGTTGAGTTGATGTCAAGCTCACAGGGATTTGGAAATCTTTCTGAGGTTTTAATCATTTGTTGATATTGCCTTTTCCTTCAAAGGATACTATGTATAAGACAAGCAAAGTCAGGAGTGTCAAATGAGAGAGGAGATCATGATAGACATTTTAGTAAGATTGAGTTAATACCAATAGTTCTGCTTAATTTTTGTGAAATAAGAGGATCACGTCTCTTCCCTCCCTGCTTCTCTCGTATTATTCACTCTTCTTTGCTGCTTCTGGCTACAGGTATTGAGGGGAGTGATGATGATGCTTTAGTAACTGGAGAGCAAGATGAAGAGCTCAGCCGATGGGAGCAGGAGCAGATAAGGAAAGGAATTAATATCCCTCAGGTAAGAACTAAAGAATTAAACTTCAAAAATGCAAAAGTAAATAAACCTTTTTTGCCTGTTTTGTTAGAGTAAAAACGTACTGCATATTGAGCTGAGTCTTTGTCATTTATTCAAGTAACATAATTAAGAAAATTACATGGAGTTATGTATCCAATAAACTTTTAGAAGAATATTTTGCTTTTTACGGGTAGAATGATGGAAGAATCTCTAGGTTCTTGGATCACTTGCTTCTCAAAGTGGTCCTTGCACCAGCAGCATCAGCACTATCTGGGAGCTTGTTAGAAATGCAGGTTCTCACCCTCCTTCAACCTAGTGAATGAGGAGCTCTGAGGGGGCACCCAGGCATCTTTTTGATGAGCCCTCCAGGTGATTCTGATGCACACTGAAGTTTGATAAACCTCTGTAGAGATAAAGTGTCTTTTTCCTGTATACCTTCATTTTTCTGACTTAAAAAGTATTTTGTAGAAAATAGATTTCTCAGTAGTCTGAAAACTTATTGTAGATGAAAATGTCTTCCTAAATAGCTATAAAAATGTGTTTTTTAGAAGCAAGTAGTACAGTGGAAATGTTGTATGTAAACTATACGTGTGTCATGTATGTAAACTATTTTTGTTACTAGTGTTTTGACACAGAATTTTGCATGCGTTTGGGTTATGTTAAGAAAATGCAGTTTAGCAGGGAAAGTCCTGGTCTCAGTGTCAGCAGTCTTAGGTGATAATCTCGGCTTATGTATTTATTCTGTGACCGTGGCAAGTCATTCATCCTCTTCCATTGATAAATTGGTGGCTTTGGATTATTTTTAATGTACCTTTCAACTTTAAACTTTTTTGACCTTCTGTTTTTCTGAAAATTATTATAAATGAATCCAGTTATTCCATAAGAGTTAGAACATTCATCCAGCCCTATTTTTATTTGATTTTGAAGAACTCTGCAATTATTTATTTTAATTACATGCTGATTGGAAAATGGGTATAATTTCTGCTGTTAGGGGTTTTTTTAAACCCTAAAGGCATGGGGTTATTATTTTCCTGATTTTAGCTACTAATTTTCATGTATGTCCCATTTCTTTTCTAGGTTCAAGCAAGTCAGCCCACTGAAGTGAATATGTACTACCAGAACACTTACCAGACAATGCCTTATGGTTCATCCTATGGCATTCCTTATAGTTATACAGCCTATGGATCATCTGATGCCAAATCTCAAAAAACAGATAATACAGTCCCTTTCAAAACACCCAGTAATGAGATGACTCCCGTTACTATTGATTTGGTAAAGAAACAGCTTAAAGACAGGTAGGGCAGATCAACTTCTTAAAGACCTGTCCTCTAGCTTACTGTTCCCTCAGGCAACATGTAGTCTGGGGTAGCCAATGCAGGATATCGGCGAAGAAGATTCCCTGGCCCATCTTCAAAAGCTAAACAGAAGATGACTTCATACTTTGTTCTGCTACCTTCTTGGATTACTTCTGTGGAAGCCTCGAAAAGTTATAAAAAATGCCACTCCATGATCTTGTTGAAGACAGTTCTGAGTTTGTACCTCTTGGACTCTGAAAAAGTATAGTCAAGCTATGGGGGGCAAAGCAAAACAGTGAGATTTTGGTTAGCTCACCAAATAACTTTATATGAAGTCTGTAAACTGCCATTTCTTGAGAAAAAAGCGGTACAGATGAAAAGATGCCACTCCAAGTATTCTTATATTCAAATAGTGGAACTAAATGCATTATTATAATATTGCAAGAGTCTCTGACAGCATAGACTTTTGGATGTAAATGTGTTATATTTATCCTTTTGTGTTCTTAAGGTTGGACTCCATGAAAGAACTGCACAAAACAAATCGACAGCAGCATGAGAAGCATCTACAAAGCCGAGTGGACTCTACCAGGGCTATTGAAAGATTAGAAGGGTCTTCTGGGGGTATTGGTGAACGGTATAAATTTTTGCAAGAAATGCGAGGGTATGTCCAAGACTTGCTTGAGTGTTTCAGTGAAAAGGTAAGAATGTAAAAATATTAATCTCTTTGAATAAGGCAAAATTAGGGAGGTCTAGGTGGCCTTGTGTAGATCATTTCTGTATTTTTCAGAAATACACTGAATATCAGCTTTAGAAGTTTAGAATATCCATTGCATTCGACTTTAGAAGTGATGAAAAGTCATGCTTCATCTTCTTCACTTCATTAGCGGCATTCTATCTTGGGGGCAATATAGTGCCTTTGTTGACGACAAAAAAAGATAACTCAGAACACATTTAAATGAGACTTTGGCAGGTCCTGCCTTAATGTAGTGGTAGATTATTGGCCTGCCCTGAATTATTAGAATATAAGGGACTCATCTGATGGAATTGTCTTTCAGTCTAAACTTCTCTTTAAACTGTTTCTACAAGTAATTCCAAATATGCATAAAGTTGCAAATTTTTTATTAATTTTTATTTTTTACTCTAGATAAAGCTGGCTGTCATTGCTAATAATTTTCATCTAAGTAAGCCTATGCTTCATCCATTTCAGAAACCATTCATTGGCCATAATTTCTTTTAAGGTCTCATTTCTTCCAAGTTTATTTTTTTAGTATGATAGTCAGTTGGCACAACTTTTTGCGTTCTATTGCACCATTTATTGTTTGCATTTTTAAAATTAGCTGCATACAGAATCCCTTTTCTTCTTAAATGACCTCTTAATTGATTTTCCTTCTTTGAGGTAAATATATTGTTTGATGCATTGCTTTAAAAGCATTTGTGGACATTGCAGCTTTATCTTTTAAAAAAAATAAAATCATGGTGCTTTGAATATCCTGTCTTTAAAGTCATATAGGATTAGAAGACACATTTTCCCTTATTGGCTATGTGGATTAGCATAGAATCTGTAAGCATATGGTATGTTTAAATGATTATCTTAACTTTTTATTATCTCTGTTGATTACTTTAATACCCTAAAGCCAAAGGCTGGCAAAAGAACACTGCCAAACTGTATCTTCCTCGTGAATCTTAATGGTTCTAGCTGGTCTGTGGTGAGATGCAGGCTGAGACAGCATTCATCAGGTCCTCTCTGTAGAATTTATCTTCTTGATTTCTGGAGAAACAATTACAGTCTGAGCTATGGTATCTTGTGGCAGATGAGTGGCTTAGGGTGACAAGAACAGGAGTGGGAAAGAAACATAGGTTTGACTCTGTGCAGAGGGCTAGAGTCAAGACGGGAAGGGGACTTAAGTGTCAGAGCCAGTGGTTCTGTCCTTCCTACTAATAAAGCCCTTTTGAGCCTATTGGGCATGATGGGAGCAGGTCTAATAACCTTTGTGACTAGAGAAAGGATCTTTGTCTTAAGTGATACTTTATAAGTGAGGTTTGTCCCTGTGTAGTTCTTTCTTGAAATATCTTGGCCTTTGCTTTGGAACTTACTTAAGTAAACTTACTCATAATTGCAAACTGAACTCTTAAGAAATATTGACAGTAATATTCAGCTGGATTATACCATTCTTGGGTTAGAGAGACTAGTAGACATCTAGTTCATATGGTTTTCAATTGCTGACTATTTTACAAACAATTAGTAGGGTACTTATCTTGCATTGATTACCCTGTTACTAGAGAAGTTTACTTCAGATTGTGCTAATATGGTTTCACAGAGTCACTTAGGTAAATGTTTTTGGAGCATATCTTCAACCTTATATATTATACAGTGACTACATTTTAATTAAAAGATCCCCTCCTTTAAAAATGAGTATTTTATTTCATTTTGACATTTTCCTACACGTTCAGTTTTTTTAAGAGACTGCTCCTGAGTTAATAACGTCATAACTTGTCATCTTGGAAATATTAAGGAACATTTAGATAGATTTGAATATTTGTTTCAGTTATACTACAAAAATATTGTTTCAGAGTAAGACCATAAAAAGATAAACTATTCCTTTGTTTTTCCCTCTTTTGTTATAAAAGCTGAAGTGGTTTTGAACTTAGATTTTTAATTATTTGCAGATCATTTTAACTTTCCATTGTTTTGTTTCCCTATCGTCATCTTCCTTCTTGTGTTCTTCGCCTTAAATTTGGTCTTGCAATAATAATAGTCAATAACAGTTTTAAGTTTGGAGAGGGTAAAGAAATTGTCACTGTGCATACTCTTGTGATAAATCAGTATTGTTAAGAAACATGAATAAGAGCTGAAAATGTGTTTTAGGTCTTTTTGTCTCAATAGAATTTTCTCTGGGCTTTGTTAAAAGGCATTTCAGTTACCTAAACAGGAAAGTTACGTTATCAGGATTTTAAGTAGAAATTGAATAATTCTGTCTCGTGCAACCTGAGGTGTGTAGCTCTTGCAGCAGAGGACTGTCAGCGGTGTCCAGGGCTCAAGGACTCCCGTTAGGCACATAGGTACATTTGTCTGCAGTCTTGCATGGTTTGAAAAAAAATGAGGGGGTGGTGAAGTGTAAGTTACAATGATAATGGCAGTAATTGCTTAGAAAATGGATTATAGCTCATTTTAAAGATAGTGTCTCTGGGCTCAGCTGTCAAAAATAATCAGTGCACATTTGGGGACATTGTTGCCCATGCTGTGGCATATTCAAGAAGAAAATTACTCCGTCAGTTTGACCTTCTGTAAACATTTGCTACTTTGCAATGGAATTGTGCAAGTGTATGAAATTGCTTTTATTACAGACATCTTTGTATTCCACCTGCCTTTTTTTGTTTTCCATTTGCAGTCTGTTCAGTTCAGGAAGCTGCTATAACACTTGGTGCCAGTATTCCCAAACTCTAAGTAGTAATGTGTTTTCCATTTGCACTAACCATCAGGAAACTAGAATTTCTGGTTTCCTCAGGTATGTGTAGTGGTCATTAGTGTTTTGTGAAAGTTTCATAGCATTTGGTTATAACATAAGGTATTTATAAAGAGAAAGTTTTCTGTTTTTTTCTTTCTAAATCAGGTCTCATTCTATAACCTTTTGCATTCCATATGAACCAAGTGAATGCTCAGCTATGGATAGTAACCTGGAAAAACTTATTGACTTTGTAAACTGACAATTCATGTGAAGAGTTTTATTATTTTATTACACAATAGGGAAAAATTTATTACATAATAGATCTTTCTGAGTTTGAGATGTATTGATTTTAGACAGGTTAGTGATAGCTAGAAATTTTATTTGCCTTATTAATGTAAATAAATGCAGTTTACATTTAAAATGTATAATAAAGCTACAAAATAGTGTAAGGTTACTGTAAGGTACTTGGTGCAAAGGAGTGGCAGGGCAATTTAAGTGTCCAAAATTGGTCAGTTAGCAGACCCCTGTTCTTAATAGAACTGTGCGTATTTTTGATATCATACAGCAATAATGGTTTATTTTAAACTGCAAAAATTGTGAGGGAGAGATCATGCTGCTGGAAAACTAAAAATGGACTTTAAAAAACTTCCAAGTACTTTATTCTAAAAGAAAAGCACTAAAATTTTTGACATTTCTTTACTTGCTCTCTTTACTAATATTGAAGTGTTAAGTTTCCTAACCAAACTTTTGCTCCAATAACTAGGCACTGGACATTATAGCTCTGTGTATGGATTAAGAGAAGAAGTGATGTTTCCTAAACATCGTAAAACTGAATTGTGCTTGTGTCCCAAAGGGAATTCATGATCATGATCCGTAGAGGGTACTTTTTCAGAAATCCGGAAATAGTATGGAACCCTCAAATAAGGAAGCAGCTGAGGAGTTTGGTGTTACGGAGTGTGTTGTATTTTTACAGGTGCCACTGATTAATGAACTTGAATCAGCAATACATCAGCTGTACAAACAGCGAGCTTCCCGCCTTGTCCAAAGACGACAAGATGATATTAAAGATGAATCTTCGGAGTTTTCAAGCCATTCAAGTCAGTCCATCTTGAAGGTTTTTATTATTCATTAAACAACCTTGTTTACTTAGTACAGCCTAATTGAAAATTAGAGATCTCAGAGCGTTGTTTTTTTTTTTTAAAGAAAGAAATTTCCCTGCTCTTGTGTCAGGTAGATCTAAAAATTATAACAGCATGTACTTGGATTGTGTTTAAGAATATATAGCTTCTCAAAGGAGCTCAAAAACATGTACTAATATTCTATCAATCTTATTCTTCTTTGGGTGTATTTTTTCATTCTTTAGAGTTTAGACAAAGACATAAGTATTTTATGTTAAAACCACTATCTCTTTGGCCCTAGATGATTTCCCCACCATTTCCATCCTGTTCATAACACCACTACAAATGCTATTGTTGACCACAATGAAAGATTTTGAGTTTAGGGACTGGGGAATTTTGGGGGGGGGGGGGGGGTTATTATATAACAAGTGATACAACTCCAAGGTTAGGGGACTAATTTTTAGCTTCACCCCTTGGATAAGGCAAAATTTTTTGTATTTAAAAATTTTTTCTATTTTCTAGTTTGCCTTATATATTGGGTTTTTTTAGTAAGTCAACTGATGCCTGCAATTCTTGAAATTTTAGTGAAAAAATTTAGAAATTGAATTTATATTCTTTTCATTATGATGTATATGGAAAACCAAAATTAATTGGAAACCTCTTATTAACTAGTTTAGTTACGATGCTTTAATCAGACCTTTTAAACCATTTAATTCCATTTTTCCATTGCCCTTCATATTCTTGGGTGCCCTAATAGGAATTTTCCTAGCATGGATTTCTTGTGGCTTCTTTTGTCATCTCTTTGTTCCCTATGTCAGCAGTTCTCAAATAGAAGTGTCTATCAGAATTACCCATGGTATTATTTAAAATGCAGATTTCCTGGTCCTATCCCCAGAGATTCTGTCTAGGTCCTGGATAGTGTCCAGTAATCTGCATGTTAAACAGCCACCCTGGATGATCCAAGTGCAAAGGGCCCTAGTGTTATTCTTTCTGAAAACCATCCTTTGTCATTCAGGGTGTCCTCTAAATTAGATAGACATTGGATCCCTGAGAAGGCATCCTCCTGTATGTTGGATGGGTTTTGGAGCACCGTAAAGAGATGGTAATGTGGCCCTCAGAGCTGATTCTGACTCAGACGTGAGCCATGAGAATGGCTTTGACCTCCTCTTGTTGCCACAAAAGCTTAAATTGGATTATTGCTGTATTGGGCAGGCACCTAAATGACTAATGCATCCCTCCCAGATCACTTTTGATCCAGACAGAACCAGATTTCTGGGGCAGATTACAGGTAACCATTATACCTATGAAGCGAAGTAATTTTCTTTTAAGTTAAATGGTTTATGTGAGCTATGTATCTTATCAAGTACTTTTCTTGCCCATAATCTGTTCTTTATAATTTGAAGCTATTTACTTACTGTGGAATTCAAATAAGGGGTGAATGATGTATGTTAATTAGACTGAGATTTGGAAAGAAATCGAAAGATAATGAGAAAGTGAAAAATACTGCCCTAGAGGGAGTATTCATTAATTGCCAAAGATTTGAGGAAAATTACTTGGGACACTGAAGTATCAATTCTATTTCTGATCTCTTTTTAAAGAAACAAAAAAGCCTGAAATCCATCTGTTCAGATTTATAAACACCACAATTACTGCATATAGTTCTTACAGAATTGAAGGAGGCTGTCACTTGAGTTATCTACTCATATCTCCCTCAATGCGTATTTTATAAAATCTATAAACATAGCATCGTTGTAAATCTTTATTAGAGTAATAAATATTCTTTAAAATATTTCGGTAATGAAAGATCCCTCTTAAAGAGACAGGAGTCATTTCTGTTTGGGATTTTTTAGTTAATTCATCTATGGTGTGTAGTGAACCCACAGTTGAGGTAGGGCTGGGGCATTTTTCTTATTTACTCTACTAACCTTTCTTCATAATTAGTGAACTCTGGAACAATCTTACTTCCTAATATCTGAGCTGTTGTGAAATAGGAATGAAAAACTCAGTAAGAAAGTCAATTTTTAAAAATAGTAGTGTCTAGGATAGTTAGGCTACACTGAAGTAGAGAGCTACTTTTTGGTTTTATCTTTTCTGTTGCTGCTATTGGTGACACATTTCTGATACCAGGGAACAAATATGCCAAAGGCTTAAAGTGATGTCTTTCATTTTGCATGTGATTTCCCCCCTCCTGTCTCTTGGGTTGTTTGATTGCCATTTCTACCTCATATATTACAGAATATCTTTATAGTGTGGAACTGAAATATAGAAATCAGGGAAGTATTGCAGACAGATGTTTTCCCCACTCCTCCTTCTACCCTAGGCAAGAGACTAGAGGACTCTTCTCTGGAGAAAGAGAATGGGTCCAGAGAAAAGACCCTGAGACACTAACATCTGGGGGCCCCCAACGCAAGAGTTGACTTTCTACCCAGTAATGTGACGGAGATGCCTTTGTTAGACAAATCCTACCTGTTGTCCACAGAATTTCCAGTCTTGTTGTTATGTATGAGGTAGTTAATGATCATCAGAGAGTCCAACACAAGCAATGGAACCAGAGGGACTGAGGGAACAAAGACAATGCAGGTGGCAGAAGAAAATTTAAAACGTCATTGATATTCTCAGGGGGATAACAGAGGGTATCCGACACATAACACAAGTAGAGGATGCTATAGAAAAGGAACGTTCTAAGAACAAGAACCTTTATGTCTTGGAAACTGAAAATATGGTAACTGAAATAGAAATTTAAATAGGAAAGTTAGAAGCTAAAGCTAGAAAATTGTCCTAAAAAGTTAAAAAAGAGAGAGAAAATAGGGAAAAGAAGAAATAAAGAAGTTGTGCTTTGAAAGAGTAGTGTTTGAGAAAACATAAGGTGGTCATACTCGGATATGATTTTCAGTCTACATGTTGATTCTGCCCTTAAACATAGTAATAGAGAATAAATTTCTACAAAGCAAAATTAGAATAAAATAGATTAGTAAATGCAACAAAGCTTTTTTCTCATCCTCCTTGTGTTTCTTTGCTGTCATTTCATATCATTCAGCATGTGATGCTCAAGTTCTTCTTCCTTAAAAAAATAATCTATTGTTTTTCTCTTTGAACAGGTAATTTAGATTTTTAATTTTTGGTCATCATGATAGCATAAACTAGTTCTGTTACTTAGAGTAAAACCTGATTAAACTCAGTTGCCTTTGTGTAGGGTTGTTGAACTCTCCGTTAATTTTTCTATTCCTTTTCATGGGAGCATGGAATAATAGTGAGATTTGCTCTAAACTAGCAAACTGTCTGGTTTACCACTGACTGCAGAATCCTGCTGTTGAGATTAGCAAGCAGTCCGTCATTATGGCTTATTCTGTGCAAACTCTTTCCTCAAGGTTGTTGAAGGAAGGCTTTTAATTTTAACCATTATTGTTTTACAGATAAAGCTTTGATGGCACCAAATCTTGATTCCTTTGGACGAGATCGGGCACTGTATCAAGAGCATGCAAAACGTCGGATTGCAGAACGGGAGGCCAGGAGGTAATTCTAAAAATGCTGTCTTTTGGTTGGTTTGTGAAGGGAGCAATGTCTTTGTTGTGGTTTGCGAACTTGACGTTTGTTGTTTAGGACTCGTCGTAGACAAGCCAGAGAGCAAACCGGTAAGATGGCAGATCACCTTGAAGGCCTTTCCAGTGATGATGAAGAAACTTCTACAGATATTACAAATTTCAATCTGGAAAAAGGTTAGACACTTATTTGGAAATGAAATTTATTGTCAATTTGGTTTCTACTTAGATTTGGTTTTTACCATGAAATAATTTGAAGTTTCATGGCGTCTGCATTAGAACTAGGCACCTTTTTCTTCATTGTTAAAACTTACACTCATTTTTATTAATAAATACCTTGATAGTTCTCAGAAATAGTGGTAACACCTTGTCGTGGGGTTTATTTAGTATTCACATAGTAAATGACATTATTCTTAAGCGTTGTAGAATTTTAAGTGACAGATGTGTCGGATTCCAAGGGCAGCCCTGATGCAGCCTGTCCGGTCTGGAAAAGTAAAACTTGGCAGTAGGACACTCAGCCCTGAAGGAAATTCCTGATTTTGGGAGTCCCCACTAATTTCAACCAAGAGAATTAGTTGGTACTGTTATGTGCCAGGCATTTCCAGAAGGATCCCCAAATAAAAGTCTTCATTTTCCACTGTTGGCTATAATTATTTGGAATTATATTGGTTGCAAGCCATTTGGAACTTAGTCGGAGAAACTTATTTTTCTCCCACTTTTTAGAGTGAACATTTCTAAACATACAGAAAATTTGAAAGAGTGGCACAGTGATCACTCATGTATCTATCACGCAGATTCAACAATTCTACCATCATTTAACCAAGTTTGCCTTAACTCTATTTATCGATATGTGTGCCTTTTGCTGAACCGTTTAAAAGTAACTTATAGACATCATGGCACTTCCCTCTAAAAACTTTAGCATGTGTCTCCTAAAAACAAGGGTATTTTTCTACCTAATCACAATACCATTATCACGCCTAAGAAAATTAACTATCGGCCAGCCCCGTGTCTGAATGGTTAAGTTGGCACACTCCACTTTGGCGGCCCAGGGTTCACCGATTCGAATCCTGGGTGCAGACCCACACACTGCTCATCAAGCCATGCTGTGGCAGTGTCCTGCCTAGAAGAGCTAGAATGACTTAGAGCTAGGGTATACAACTATGTGCTGGGGCTTTGGGGAGAAGGAAGAAACAAGAGAGGAAGATTGGCAACTGATGTTAGCTCAGGGCCAATCTTTCTCACCAAAAAACAACAAAAAGGAAAATTAAAATTTTTAAATATCATTTCTGTATTCAGTTTTCCTCAGCAGCCCCCAAAAAACACTTTTTGACTGTTTTTCTGGGTTGTTCTATTTTCTAAACCAGGATCCACACAAGGTTCCTGCCCTGTATTTGGTTGTTACATCTTTTTATCTAGAATTAATGAATATCCACGGCTACCTTATACATACACACGCCCCTATTACTTACTTGTTTAAGACATTACTTTTGAAGAGACCAGGCCACTTGACTTGCAGAACGTCCTACATTCTGTATTTGTCTGTTTCCTTGTGGTATTAAGGAAACTTGTTCTTCCATTCACTGTATTTCTTGTAAACTGAAATTTAGGTCTGAAGCCTTGATTAGATTCAGGTTAAACCTTTTTTTGGCAAGAATATTTCGTATAAGATTGCATAATATCACATGACCAATGTTAGATTGTTCCACTATTAGCAATGTTAATTAAGATTGATTAAGTTGTCACACTAGGTCTCTGCATTATAGAGATCCCCTTTCCCAAGTCATGGGAGGCATCAAATAACCTTTCACTTAAAGATCCTAGCATCCATTGCTGATACTTTTCTAGGTCAGTTACTGCAATCACCAACAGACTTTGAAAGAAGCAATATGATTGGTTACTGATTAAGATGCACATCTGTCATTTACACAGTGATTTGTGGACTGAAGAGTTAGCAGCAATTACTCCAGTTAATCTACCATGGTAACTGAAATTTGATCTGAGTTGTTGGGGGACAGGCGTTATTTAACTGAAGTGTGATAACAGAAAATGGTACATATTGGAACCGTGTGAAATGAAGACCACCTGCACTTGGGTTTGCATAAAAGACATTTGGAATCTAAACTTATCTCTGTTTATCCTTTCTTTTCTTTCTTTTTTGTTTTTATGGTGAGGAAGACACCCTGAGCTAACATCTGTTGCCAGTCTTCCTCTTTTGCTTGAGTAAGATTAGCCATGATCTAGCATCTGTGTCAGTCTTCCTCAGTTTTGTGTGTGGGATGCTGCCACAGCATGGCCTGATGAGCAGTGTGTAGGTGCATGCCTGGGATCCAAACCCATGAACACTGGGCCACTGAAGCGGAGCACACAGTCTTAACTGCTAACCACCAGGCTGGCCCCAAGTTTAGCCCTTCTTTTAAATTGCAATTAACAATTATTTATTTGTTAATAAGTCTGTCTTATTGATACTCAAGCTACAAAGAAAACGCTGAAAATATGGAACTGTGTTTTTTCTCCTGCATACTAAATTATGGTTCTCTGTGTGGTTTTTTTGTTATTGTTTTTTTAGATCGCATTTCAAAAGAATCCAGCAAAGTTTTTGAAGATGTCCTTGAGAGTTTCTATTCAATTGACTGTATTAAATCCCAGTTTGAAGCCTGGCGTTCAAAATACTACATGTTCTACAAGGATGCTTACATTGGCCTTTGTTTGCCGAAGTTGTTCAACCCCCTCATAAGGCTGCAGCTTCTCACTTGGACTCCTCTTGAGGTGGGTGGCTTCTGTCACTGTTAGAAAGCAGTATAACATGATGCCTGGGTGATTTTAATCTCAAAGCTGGAGATAGAAGCTTAAGCAAAGTATGTTTCAGGGGAGATAGGGCATGGGGCTGTAAGTGATACAGATTGTAGCTATAATTGGTACAGAAAGATCTTAGGATCTTTCCTTTTAATGCTCCCTCCCTTCTCAAGAGAGCTGTCTATTGTTTTTCAATTTATATACAATACCTTTTGCAGTCAACTAAGATTATATGTAATGACACTGGGATATGAACATAACTGAATGGTAAGAACTTGGTCCTTTGATCCCAGAATACCTTAGACTCTCATGGGAAAGCTCACTGAGGCAGGTGTGAAATGAGGACCTGAACTAGGTCAGTGGAAATGGAAATTGGGAGGAGGAGGCAAATTGATAAAGTTAGGAATCAGTAGCAACTATTGGCCTGGGACATAAGGGAGGAGACTAGAATTGACTAGATACGTCTAGTGGTCATGTTTAAGATACGGTTTTGGAACTCACCAACCTATGGGTGGAGCTGTGGGCATGAATGAGATAGGCTGGGTTGAATGTGTAAACTATAAGGAAAAGAGGGCTGAGGTTGAAACCATGGAAACAACTGAAAAAAAGTGAGCTCTGGGAACCATTCAGCTCCCAGCTCCCAGGTACTCTTTGCCAGATCTTGTGGAGTTTTACCCTGTGTGTGTGTGTCTTAGCGTACAGCATAAGCTCAAGGGGACTTGTGTACATTCAGGAGTTCTCTTTCCGTGTAGCCCTCTCCTCTGCCCACAGCTTGCAGCTGTCCCAGCCTTCCTGGACTCCAACTTCTGTCTCCTCAACCAGCACAACTGTGCTCTGCTTGTGATCCCCCAGCTGCTCTGCTCTCCTGGCCAGGAGCTCGCCTCATTTAATTCCCGTCTTTCAGGGGTCATAGTCTTGTACTGCCTGTGGTCCATTGTCTGAAAATAGATGTTTCATATGTTTTGTCCAGTTTTTAGTTGTTTATGACTGAAGACTAAACCCACTTCCTCTTGCTCTTATCCTGGCTAGAAGCAGAAGTGGCCACTATTTTAAATGTTTGTATAACCTTTTCAATATTCTCTAGGCAAAATGTCGTGACTTTGAGACTATGCTGTGGTTTGAATCTTTGCTGTTTTATGGTTGTGAGGAACGAGAGCAAGAAAAAGATGATGTTGATGTTGCGCTGTTGCCTACCATTGTGGAAAAGGTGATTCTTCCTAAACTAACAGGTAGAGATTTCTGAACTGAATATTCAAACAAATGGGTTTCTCAAATCTATTTTTAAGATTTTTTTTAAGTTAGCATGTATTTCCCCATAGAGATTACATTATAAATGATTAAGTTACAGCCGGGCCCAGAGATGGCTAAAAGGTAGACGTCTCTTAACCTAGGACTTGCAGACTACCTTGGGGCAGTCCATGGAGTCAGTAACTGATCCACAGGCGAATTGTAGAGACTCTTAAAGACTGCCTGAAGCAAAAGTGAATACATAGCTGGGGGGGCTATGCATTTTTCTGGGGAGCAAAATTTCATTATTTTCATCAATTTCTCACAAGAGATTAGGAAACATTGAGACAAGAACCTATTTATGATATTAAAAGTAAGTTTCGAGTTTGGTTAGAAATTCTTGATGCTGGGACAACATGTCCTAGGATATGGAAACTCTTTTTCCCCCCATCTTTACTTTCACTGAGTGGCAGAAAGTAAGAGGAATCTATCTTCTCTCCGTATTTGCCTAATCTGCAACATTTCCACAGTTAATAGAACAAAGATGACTGAAGGTTATTCTCTCTAAAGAGAGAAAAAATAAATCAGGATTGGCACCTCTAAGTTGAGGACTGCTTAACATCAGATTTAAGTGCGCTGCAATTTACTTCTGTATCTCAGCACATCCTACTTTTTTTCAATAGTGATAGCTGAAAATATGTGGGACCCTTTTTCTACAACACAGACTTCAAGAATGGTTGGAATTACACTAAAATTAATAAATGGATATCCTTCAGTAGTGAATGCAGAAAACAAAAATACGCAGGTAATTTAATTATTATCTATGAAAGGTTTGTGTTTTGTTTTTTGAGTTTTACCATCTCCTTTTGAAAATCAGCAAGAGTTGAGAAAAATAAGTGGTTAGGTTCTAAGCCAACCTGAAAATCTGATTCTCCCACGTGGGTCATCCAATCCTTTATAGCCTGAAATATACAAAATTTGAGATAGTAGTTTTCAGTTTGAAATATGTATACAGAGGATAATATTACTCGTCTAAGACAGCCTCCCGCTTGTACTGTTCTCTCATCCTCATCGCCACACCCACACTCCCAATCGGACTAATCAAACATTCCTTTAAGAACTCGTTTTTTAGAAAAAAGAAAAGTGTAAAACTAGTAGAATGGGTAATGATGATTTAAATGCTAAAACATTTGAACAGCATTTAATACCACTAAGATTGTTTTTTAACTAGTTCCCAAACTTCAAATTTCTGCCATCCCTCAGTGTGCATTCTTATGAGCTATTTTGACACTGGAAAAGGTGCTCGTTATCACTGTTGTATTTTCACTGACTTCATTTTGAGAAGAACCAGATTATGTGTCCGGTCTTAAAAATCTTTATATGGTAGATTAAGGGGTTGAAAGAGTTCTGAATGGCTTTATTGCTTGGTAATTGATGAGGGGTGAACTAAGAATTGTAAGTATTAAAGATCTTAGGGCCTTCACTGAAGAAAGTAAAAAATTAGAGAAGACAGTTCACTCAAAATTGAATACTCAATTACTTATATGATTTGGCATATAGCTGATTTTTATTTTCTAAAAGTTGACTTTCATTATAACCCTTGTTAAAATGTGTGATCTATTTTTAACTTTTTAGGTATACCTAAAAGCACTTCTATTGAGAATGAGGAGAACTTTAGACGATGATGTATTCATGCCCTTATATCCCAAAAAGTAAGTAACTCTTAAGAACACTAAAGATGATGATATTTTCCATTATCTTCCAGAGAAGGCTTCTTAAATTCTGGAAAAACTAAAGGTAGTTTGAAATATAAACTTTACCTATGTAGTGTAAACCTGTAGCCCAAAGAGACTAGCTCAGTGGGATAAATCGTTCCCTTAAGCAGAATAAAGCAAGTAATGCTCTTTGTTCTCCCTTATTATCTCAGAATAAATTTCCGTTACCTTTTAAACTTACTATGTTCTGGAATGTAATTGTTTGAAAACTTGAAAAATTACTTAATTCTTTGGTTCACCTATTTTACTTGCTGAAATCTTTTCTTCTGGGAATCAGATGGCACTAACATTTAAAACATTTGATGATGGAGTGTTTCCCCTTTTTTCTTAGTGTCTTGGAAAATAAAAACTCTGGGCCCTACTTGTTTTTTCAACGACAGTTTTGGTCTTCAGTTAAGGTATGTGTCTGTAGGCTGTCTAAAAGACTTCAGGTTTTGTTTGACTTCATATATTATATTTTGAAAAGTTTTTAAATATTTGATTAAGTAACTCCATACGCTTAGATCTGTCTATCTACACTCTCCATTTTACAAACTAATTTTATTCCAAGTTTATTTAGGTTTCATGTTTCCACAGGAGAAAATAAATTCTGAGTTCTAATGTTAGATCCAGGGTAGCCAACAAAATGCCTTGCTAAACCACAGTAAATTTATTCAGCAAATAAAGAGTGCCAGGTACCCTTCTAAGTTGGGGGATACAACACTGAGTAAGATAGAAGTGGAGCCTTCATGGAGCTCATAATCCAGCACAGTTGACAGAGAGCTATTATAAGTACTCTCAGGTGTGAGCAATTATGAAAGGAGAAATTCAAGGTGGTACGGGAACACAGGTAAGGGGCGCAGAGACCTTGACTGGTGAGTCACAGAAGATCCCCTTCCACCCTGAGGAAGTGACATTTAGGTTATTAGACCAGAAGAATAAATAAGAGTTGGCCCAGAGGTGAGGGAGAGCAGGGTACATTAGAAGAACTGAGAAAAGTCCCGGATGGCTAGAGTAAGGGAGGAGATAAGCAGTCCAGATGATACAGGAGCTATAATTTACATGTAGATGTGTAACCTCTACCCAAATCAACATGTGTAATACTTGCTCCATCTCCCAGAATTCCCCAAGCCCACCTCTACATCCTGGCCCTTTCTGCTGTCCTGTGGTTTTCTTTGTGAGAATGTCAGGAGTGGAATTATGTACTAGCTAGCCTTTGAGTCTGGCTTCACTCACTTAACATAATGCATTTGAGATTTATCAGTTTTCTGTTATCGGTGATGCATTCCTTTTTATTGCTAAGTAGTATTCCATTGTATAGTGGGTATACCACAGGTTTTTTATTTTGTTTTGTTTTTGTATTCCTTCCCCAATGGAGAGACATTGGATTGTTTCCAGTTTGGAGTAATTATGAATAAAGTTGCCATAAGTGTTTGGATATAGGTTTTTCTGGATATATAAGTTTGTATTTCACTTGGATAAATACCTTAGGCAAAGGTGTTTTCCAACCAACAATATATTAGTGTTCTAGTTATTTAGTTATTCCTCATTCTCACCACACATCACACTTGGTATTGTCAATTTATTTATTTATTTAAAAGATTTTATTTTTTCCTTTTTCTCCCCAAAGCCCCCTGGTACATAGTTGTATATTCTTCGTTGTGGGTCCTTCTAGTTGTGGCATGTGGGACGCTGCCTCAGCGTGGTTTGATGAGCAGTGCCATGTCCTCGCCCAGGATTCGAACCAATGAAACACTGGGCTGCCTGCAGCGGAGCGCGCGAACTTAACCACTCGGCCACAGGGCCAGTCCCTATTTATTTATTTTTTTAAAAATCATTCTGCTAGGTATATAGTGGTATCTCAGTATGATTTTAATTTTCATTTCCCTAATGACTGATGATGTTGAGCATGTTTTCATTTGCTTATTTGCTATTTGTATATATTCTTTGGTGAAGTATCTCCTCAAATCTTTTGCTCATTTTTTAAAATTGGGTTTTCTTACTGAGCTTTGAGTTCTATATTCTGGATACAGGGACTTTATCAGATCTATTATTTGCAAAGAGGCTGTTTTTTTCTTCCTAGTCTGTGGCCTGTCTTATTTCTCTTAACAGTCTTTCAAAGTGCACAAGTCCTTCATTTTGATGAAGTCCAGTTTATCACTTTTTCCTGTTATGGATCATGCTTTAGGCATCATATCTAAGAAATCTTTGTTGGGGTCGTCCCTGTGGCCGAGTGGTTAAGTTTGTGCGCTCTGCTTCACCAGCCGAGAGTTTCCCAGGTTCGGGTCCTGGGCGCAGACATGGCACCACTCATCAGGTCATGCTGAGTCCACGTCCCACATGGCACAACCAGAGGCACACACAACTAGAACATACAACTATGTCTGGGGGGGCCTTTGGGAGAAGAAAAAAAAGAAATCTTTGTCTAACAGAAGGCCACAAAGTTTTTTTCCTGTCCTTCTAGGCATTTCATAGTTTCAGGTTTTATATATTTAAGCCTGTGATCCACTTTGAGTTTATTTTTACATACGACGTGAGGCCTGGATTGAAGTTCATTTGTTCCAGCACTGTTTGTTCAGACTTTTTCTTTATTGAATTGTTTTTGTACTTTTGTCAAAAATCAGTTGACCATGTATGTATGGGTCGTGGAAGGGTTCTCAGCAGGGGAGTGACATGAATACATTGCCATTTTTAAGACTTCTCTGGCTGCTATGTGGAGATAATGCATCTGAGTAGATAAGGACAGTAATAGTGAAGATGGGGATTAGTATATATTTACTGCAAGCACTGTGCCACACCTTTTATATGGATTATTATCTTGCTGAATCCTCACAACAATCCCATGAGCTAGACACTATTATTCTCACTGTACTGATGGGACAGTTAGGCACAGAATAAGCTGCTCAGGGCCATTCCTTTGTTAGTGGTAGAGGTGGGAGTCTACCTCAGGCCAGTCTGACTCCTCAGCAGCTCTTTTCGGCGGGGCTTCTGTAAAGGAATTAATACCTAATGCCCTAAAGCCTCTGTTGTGTATGATGAATTCTCTTCTTTCCTGTGTGTCTAGAGAGGTACTTGCTGTGCACCATCCTTGGGAACCATAAGTAAAGAGTCACAGAACCCTTCTTGGGAAAGACTACTCCAGAGCTCATGCTCCTAATCACTTGAGTAGCTGCAAGGTCCAGGAAGAGATGATGGCAGCCTAGATTAGGGGAGGCCGCAGCAGGAACTGAGAGAAATGCACAGAATGGATGGAGGTGGGGTCACACAGCTTGAGGGAGAGGTCAAGAATGACTCCAGGCTTCTGGCCTGATCACTTGGTTGGACAGCGTTACCGTTTACTGAGATGAGAAGTACTAGGAAACTTAGAACATTTTGTGGTGGGATGGGCTGGGGGCTTCCATTTTATATGTACTGAGCTTGAATAGTTTGAGATGTCCAAGCGACACGGCTCAGTTTAGGTTCGTGAGATCCAGTAGGCATGCAGTATTGTAGTCAAAAAAAGAATTTCCGAGGCCGGTCCCATGGCTGAGTGGTTAAATTCTCTCGCTCTGCTTTGGTGGCCCAGGATTTCGCTGATTCGGATCCTGGGCGCGGACATGGCACCGCTTGTCAGGCCACATTGAGGCGACGTCCCACATGCCACAACTAGAGTGACCCACAACTAAAATATATACAACTATGTACTGGGGGGATTTGGGGAAGAAAAAAAAAGAAGCGTGCACACGCACAAAAAAAAACACAACTAGAAGGACCCACAACTAAAAGTGTACAACTATCTACTGTGGGGATTTGGGGAGAAAAAGAAAAAAAAAAAAGGAATTTCCGTCTTTTTGGGTAGTCATTGGACCAGCTTAGGCACGATTGTGAGTGGAGGACATGTATCTAAGAATCAGTACTTGCCCGGTAGCACTTTCTGTAATGGTGGAAAATGTTCTATGTTTGCATTGTCCAATACAGCAGCCACTAGCTCCATGTGGCTTTTAGAATTTTAGTTAATTAGTTAATTTTAATTATTTAATTAAATGTACGTTAATTAAAATTTAAAATTCAAATCCTCAGTCATTGTAGGAAAATTGGGACCTTTAAAACTGCTTATTAGTACTTCGGCAAGACACAGTCCACCGAATTTCATAAGACGTTTTACTGTTTAATCCACTTTGTACTTAATTTAATTGCTTAACATTGCCTCTCAATAATTTTTTTTTTCCTTCTATAAAACTAAACTTATAGAAACAGAGATCAGATTTATGGTCGCCACAAGCAGGGAGTAGGGGGTGGAGGGGTTGAGTGAGAGGGGTCAAAAGATACAAACTTCCAGTTAGAAGATAAATAAGTCCTGGGGTTGTAATGTACAGCATGGTGACTAGAGTTAACAGTACTGTATTATATATTGAAAAGTTGCTAGATCTTACAATTTCTCATCACAAGTGGAAAAAAAATTGTAACTATAAGGTGAGGGATGTTAACTAACTTTGGTAACCATTTCACAATATATACTTATATCAAATCATTATGTTGTAGACTTTAAAGTTATATATATGTATAGTGTTATAATTAAACTTATACAGTGTTATATGTCAATTATATCAATAAAACTGAGAAAAATAATTGTTTTTTCTTCTTTCTAGCTATTAGGGAATTTTCTTCAGTGGTATGGCATTTTCTCAAATAAAACTCTTCAGGAGTTATCAATAGATGGTTTATTAAATAGATACATTCTCATGGCTTTCCAGAATTCAGAATATGGAGATGACAGCATCAAAAAAGCCCAAAATGTGAGTTGACACATATTGTAGTTTTTAAAGTGCATAAGCTAAAATGAATTAAATTTTCTTTGTTTAAAGGGAGATTTGAGGGGCCAGCCCCATGGCTAAGTAGTTAAGTTCGCATGCTCTGCTTCAGCGGCCCGGGGCTTCACCGGTTCAGATCCTGGGCATAGACGTGGCACCGCTCATCAAGCCATGCTGAGGCGGCGTCCCACATGGTACAGTCAGAAGGACCTACAACTACAATATACAATTATGTACTTGGGGGGTGCTTTAGGCAGAAGAAAAAAAAAAAGAAGATTGGCAAAAGATGTTAGCTGAGGTGCCAATCTTTAAGAAAGAGAGATTTGAGAATTTTATGGAAACTCCCTTGATTATTGAATTTGGTGTAATGTTGAAAATCAGTTTGTCTCCCAGGTAGTTAAACCCCCTTAGCATTTTTTATATAAGAATTCATATTGTTATACATGTTTATCTATCCTTCCGTCTGTCTATATCAGTATTTTCATAGGCAGTAATAAAAGTTTTAATTTCAGAATAATAATTTTTTAACAGTTGAATGAATGCTATTGTGTGTTACTAAACAAATGGTCTCCTTTCTCATTTAAGAACTAATTTTACTTAATATTATTTTTTTCTACTTTAAATATGTGAGTTACCTAATTTGATCTTTTTTGAAACAATCACAAAATTAAAATTTGCAAGTACAGTACAAAGAGTTTTTTTCCCTGAACCATGTCAGAGTCTCTGACATGATATCCCCCACCCTCAAATATTTCTGTGTCTTTTCCTTATAAACATGCATATTCTTCAACATGATTACAATATAACCATCAACATCAGGGAATTAACATTTATAGGTTACTGTCACCTAATCCTTATACTCCTCTTCAGGTTTTGTCAGTTATCACAATAATATCCATCATTGTTAAAAGAAATTCCTGATCATCCTTTGCATTTAATTGTCATGTCTTTTTAGTCTTTCCTTGTCTTGAAGTCTTTCCTTGCCCTTCATAACCTTGACACTTTTGAAGATGATAGGCCAGTTATTTTGTAGAATGTCTCTCAAATTTGGTTTGTCTGCTAATCTCTCATGATTAGATTCAGATTCTGCATGTTTGGCAGGACTTTCCTGGATTTCATTAGTAGGAGTCCCTTCAAGTTGACTTCTTTGACCTTCTGGCATGTCCTCTCATTTTGAGGAGCTCTTTCTTACTTTCTGGCACACCATGTTGCATTCTCATCTTGTGTTTGCTCAGCTCCAGCCCTGAAATCAGTCATTTCTCCAAGCATCCCTGAGTTCTTTGTGGGGAACCGTCTCTACCTTCTTGGACTGACACCGCCTACTAAGCTGCCCTTTCCTGTGTGCAAATCAGCCATTCCTTGCTTGGATTTTATACTGCAGCTGTGTCCTCTTCACCCTGTGTAGGCTCTTGCCCCAGGCTGACCCTCTGGTGTGATGCTGTCTTCACCCCACTCTGGGCCAGCATGGCTCCCACTGCTGGCATGAATGCCTACTAACTGAATTGTTCAGCATAGGGAGGGGTTACAACATATGTTTTTATATCAAAAGCTGCTGGTAAAGGACAATTCAGTTCGTTTAGGGCTTCCTGGAAGACTGGAAAATGAAGCAATTGGTTGTCAATTTGATCTCCCTAATTTGCTTAAATATTGAAGAAATTTATCTTTTGCTGTGAGTACCTATCTGTTGAAGTTAAAAATTCAGGTATATTCAGGTGTATTTGTATTGTTAATGTAGGAAGTCAGGTTTAAAAGAATATCCCTTTAAAGTAATCAGTTATATATAGCTCATTAGCAAGTCTTCTAGTTAAATACATTGTACCTGTTATCTAGACTCAGCTTTTACACACTTTCATTTATTTTCTTTTAACTACTTTATTTTACATCTTTCTTCACAGGTAATCAATTGTTTCCCCAAGCAGTGGTTCATGAATCTGAAAGGAGAAAGAACTATTCCTCAGCTAGAAAACTTCTGTCGATACCTTGTACACTTAGCAGATACAATTTACAGAAATAGTATCGGATGCTCTGATGTGGAAAAAAGAAATGCAAGGTAATTATATGTAATTATTTAATGAAATGGTAGTGATATAGAGTCTTTGGTTAGTTGTCAGACTTAGTATTATTAAAATGTTTTGGGGCCAGCCTTGTGGCCGAGTGGTTAAGTTCGCACACCCCGTTATTGCGGCTCAGGGTTTCGCTGGTTCGGATCCTGGGCACGGACGTGGCACCGCTCATCAGGCCACGTTGAGGCAGCATCCCACATGCCACAACTAGAAGGACCCACTTTTATATGGATAAAAAATTTTTTAACCACTGTAGCTTGCTTATCTCTTTGTTTCCCTTCTTTAAAAACGTATGCTTAGAAAATTGATTGCAAAACCTCAAAAATGGTCGTAAAGTCAATAACAAATTTTCCCTTAAAAAGGCTTTTGTGCTAATTAATGAAATACTGCCACATTTTTTCTCTTTTAGGGAAAACATAAAACAGATAGTAAAGCTCCTTGCAAGTGTTCGAGCTCTGGATCATGCTATGTCTGTTGCAAGTGACCACAATGTGAAAGAATTTAAGTCTTTAATTGAAGGAAAATAGATCTGTGAGACTGAAAAGCCTGTTTGCTTTCATACCATTCCCAATGTATAAATTTGTATATATGTAAAGTTTCTTAAACTGTAAAATATTGATTCTTGTTTTAATACAAAGAACATTATTAATATTCAATACTGTGTCCTTAAATGCAATTTCTTCAGAATGAAAGGAATTCACGTTATTTCTAGGAAGTCTATGAATGTTTTCCTTACTGCCTGTCATACTTTGTTTACAGAAGTATTTTATATGGTCATTCAGATTAACCCTCTCAGTTAATTGTTCTCTATAAACGATTCATGCAGTGTAAATTGTGTGATTATGCATATATATATTTATACCACCATGGAGTTACTTTCACACTGGAAATTTGTGGGTTTTTTTCCTACAGAGTAAGCCTTTTAACAGCAGAAAATTATTCAGTAGCAAATTGTCTTAGGGAAACTCCTACACTGTTGCAACAAAAGGGCTGGCAGGTGACTAGTGTTCATCACCTTTTGGTTAGCAGTTGCTGTCACTGTAGCTGTGCTGCCTTAAGATTGAGAATGGGGTGTGGACTCAGTCATTGGGTGAATGATGAACTTTCTTCCTTGAATCAGCATTACAGTCAAATGTGGGTTTAATGTGAACTCTAAATGATATATGCAACGTAGGTTTTTTGAAAAGAACATAGAAGTTTGATTTTTAGAAATAATAGACCCACAACCTAACTGCATGGTTTGGGGCTGACTGTCTTGTCTCATTCATGATTTTACTCCCTGACCAGCTTACAAATACATGCATTTGAATTTTAGTAGTCTGTCATTATATTTAAAATCCCACACATGTGAGTTATATATGCAATAAAGAATACGCCTTGCTGGTTAGCCACACCTGGGCAATTTAATATCCATGGTCTTCTATAATGTTTATACCATGTTGTAAATATTCAGAGAACTTGTTTTAAAGTTTATGCTTTCTGATTCTGTGATTTTCAAAAGAGGAACTTTTTGGAAATTAAGGACTATTGTTTGATAATTATATATGTAATTAAGCTTTAGCCAAGCATTAAATTAATTTTTAAATACATCGTTTGTTGTATTTTGCTGGCAACTAATTTTAGTTAGAGCATTTCAGATGATTCTAATATAGCGAGACTATTAGCATGTGTCCCCTTGGTCAAGTCAAATATTATTTAGAACAGTGTCATCATTCTAATTGCCCTGTCAGTTTTATCTTTATTGTAGGAACATTCCTTATCCCTACATATTCATTCTGGATGAATCTTTTGTTATACCTTAGTGGCCTGCTAAGTAGAATTAAAATGAGAACACTTATTCTTACCTTCAATGGAATAAAACATAAACATATATATGTATGACATGCACACTATTTGTGCCTTAAATTTGTGTTTCCAAACGCATTAGACTGATTACTTTTCCTGTATCTGCTTTTAAGGACTCTTGAAGTAAACTCTGGGACTTCTCATCCTATGAAATCCATCAAGCTGTTTTGGTTTCAGGAATGGGTTTGAACACCGCACTAGGACCTTGATGTAACATGAATTTAGCATATAACTATGCATAAAACAAGTGGTTCTCATTTCTCAACCAGAAAACTTTCATTCCTGAAATAGCTAAAGGACATTCTTTTTTATGAAGGAAATTGTCACAAGATAAATTCAGAAGGTGACATTTTAATAAAGCTGAAGTTTTGTCTTTTTAGTTTTTTCTTTTGCAGCAGTGTTCTGAATTAAGTCCCAAATAGGTGAGGAAAGTCTTTGAAAAGGAAAGTTGTTTTATTGAAACAATACAAACCATTGTCATAAAGACTGATTTCTATTGTACCAAATGATGTTCACGCCCCACTGTTACCCTGTTGATGCCGTGGTGTCCTACTGCAAGCACCTGCAACTCTGCCTGCGGGCTTTCTCTTGGCCTGTCAACAGTCTGTAGAATCCACCAGGCCATGTCCCTGGGAGCAGCCCTCAGCTAAAGAAAGGAGCAGGAGGATAAATAACCCCAATGTGTTAGTTCGGGTCCTCTGGGGAGCAGTCACTGAGATGGCATTAGATATACAAGAGGTTTATTGGGGGAAATGAGACGAGGGGAAAAGGAGAAGGAGATGGAGGAGGATGGGAGAGCTGAGAGATCAGGAGGCAAGTGTGACCTCTGAAGGAGAGAGAGAATTAAGGAAGGTCTCAGGCTTTAGGGAAGTTCCAAGAAGGTTTCAGCAAGGCTAACAGAATCCTCAATCCAAAGTCACGGTTCTGAGACTTGCATGTCTCCAGGAGCATGCCTTCCTTTGTATCCCTGCCATGCCCAGTCATTGATGGAGATCCACTCTTGGGGAATGTGCCCTGGTGCAACCAGGGTGTGCTCCTAGGAGATCTGAGAGGCACGATTGCATGTCTGCCAGGCCAACTTCCTGATCTCTCAGGAAGGAAAACAGGTGTGTTCCACATCATCTTCCAGAGGGCTCGAGTTGGTCTGAGCCGTATTGCCTGCATTGATAACCTGATCACCCAGAATTGGCCAAAAATTGCACAAGTCTTACAGTAAGTATCTTCCTCAGGAGAATATACTAAAATGTAGAATTGCCTAACTTTTTTAAAGCCAGGTTTATTGAGGTATAATTTATAAATATTTATAAAGTTTACCGTCTAAAGTGTGTATAGTTGAGTGAGTTTTGACAAATGCCTAATTTTAAGTGCTTATTTCCCTTGAAATCATGAAGAACTCCTAAAACCGGTCAAATGTTGCAGAGCTGCAAAATACAATATGAAAATGTAAGTTGCTACACTGTAGTCATTCTTCATGCTTAGCAGAACTCATCTCTAACACAGGAATATCCCTATAGGAAAGGGAGTTGAGAACAGCTGAACTCTAGAACTTCTACGCGTACTGAGAACAATGAAATACGTCTGAATTTTTGGGAGCCCTTATACTTCGGTAAGGCTGTCATTGTCCAAAATGTTTTGGAGACTGCCCTCCAGCACTGAAACTACAGATATTAGATTCACAAATGCTGAGAGTGGCTTCAGACCGCCCAGCAAAGGCAGAGAGGCTAAACATTGTTCTGTGGGATTGGTATTGACATTCAGTGTTGACGGGTACCTGGCCTGCTTCTGGACCTCCAGGCCCCAGTCATTTATACTGGCCTTCCTCCAGCCCTGTCAGCCCCGACTCCAGCAGAGGCTTAGAGGTTGGACTGATCCAGTACAACAAGAATGCCTAGCACAGCATTTCTCAGAATATATACTGTGGTCCACTTAAAAAGATCTTTAGGAAAATGTATCTTACAGCCTATGCTTGACGATTCAAAACACGTGGTAAACAATAAAAGTTTTGACAAATCCTGTAGAAACCATTTTAAGCTGCTTTGCAAAAACACTTTGACCATGAAAGCTTACCTTTTACATTTAACCTGAGATGCTGCAATTCCACAGATGCTTGCTGCTTAGGGACCAGGAGCCAGATTGAAGAGAGAACATCCTACAGCTCCAATCTTAGGCTGAGCCCTGTTACGGCTCTGGTCCTTTGATTTCCATGGAATCCCTGTGTGTTATTAAAATAAACCCCCTTCACTTGAACTGTCTTGAGCTGGTCTCTTGTTGCAAATGAAAACTCTGTTTTTGTCACACACAAGTTCCTTGTTTGGACCAGTGACAATTTCCTTGTCTAGCCTATGTGTGAGCGATTTTTCAGTCTGAATTTTTTTCGTTTGATTTTATTCTCACAATCATTCTGCTCTCAAGCTTACTACATTTTCTACTTATAGGTTTTCCGGTTTTTCCAATTTAATATCCATGAACTTATTTAAGGCAAATAGCAAATGCCATTTGTAATCTACTATTGTGTTGCCTCTCAAGACTACTGTTTTCTCTTTAACAAGCAGCCCCCCCTTTCTATTTTCTAATAGATTTCTGCAGATCCTAGCTTTACCCTGTGTAACCCCAAAAGAAGCTGTTAAAGAGAACTGGATCAGACTGTTAATATTCCCCAGGTCTGCCAAACGTTTTCCAGCATTTTAGATAAAAACAAAACAAAACAAAGTCCAGGGTATACTACGAGGAAAAGATAAACATGGTAAACATCTGTCAAAAGTCATAGTCTTGTAACATATGGTATAGTTTTTTAATGTCATTCTTTGGGATAATCATTAATCATTTCTAAATTAATAAAGCCCAGCTGTAGTTTGCTGGGGACACATTAGATTGGACCATATATAGTCACTGAGTATTTTTGACCTGTAGAAATGGCAATTGCATGTTTGAACCTGATAGAATTGCTCATAGGAGAAATAATTTGGTCAAAAATCAACATCTAAAAATCAGGCTGTTTGCCTTCCAATCGATGAAGCTCTTGGACCTGATATCTGAAACACCTATCTGGGGCTGTTGCTGATCTCAGTTTCTCTCCCAATGAAACGTCACATACGCCTTGTATTAGTTGCTGTGACTGCTGTAACAAATTACCACAAACTGGGTAGCTTAACACAACAGAAATTCATTCTCTCACAGTTCTGGAGGCCGGAAGTTCAAAATCAAGGTGTCGGCAGGGCCGTGCTCCCCTCAAAGGCTCTAGGGAAGAATCCTTCTTGCCCTCTTCCAGTTTCTGGTGGCTGTTGACATTCCTTGGCCAGTGGCCACATTGCTCCAGTCTCTACCTCTGTCTTTCCATTGTGTGTGTGTGTGTCTAATCTTCCTCTGCTGCCTCCTTATGAGGACATTTGTGGTTGCATTTAGGGCCTACCCAGATAATCCAAAATAATCTCAAAACCTTTAACTCAATCACATTTGGAAAGACTTTTTTCCCCCGTTAAGTTAACACTCACATGTTCAGGAATTAGGATGTGGGTATCTTGAGGGTGGTATTTTTCAGCCTACCACAGGCCTCACTGCTCATTTTCAAGGGCCAAGAAAGTGTCAGCCCACCTCTAGGCCCTTAGGACCCAACTAAGAAGTCTGTGTACACCACTGAACCTGTATTCTAAGTCAGCCAACCCAAAGACACTTCAAATTTGGTGAAAATTTGTCCAGCTATTTTCAAGTGCTGTAACAAAGAAGTATAAATAGGAAAGAGGGACAAGAAAAAGAAGGAGTAACAGTTTTAAAAAGTCACATCTTTTCAAACCCTGGGCATGTGCTTATTTTATGACTAAAATGATCTATTTTGAAAGGACTGGAAAAAGCTGTGGCCTTCTCCTGACAACTCTAGGAATAAGAGTCCTGCTTACCCGCTAGTTTAATTTGAAGACAGAAGCAGTAATTCAAACCCAGAACCAAGAAACTTTGACCTCATTGTCCATAGTCCAAAATCAAAAGAAACCATGAATAGGCAGAACACTTCTAAAAGAGCCTAGCATCCAAGCTTCCCTCTGAGATAGGAGGGCTTCCTAGCGCAGGCTCCCTCACACAGACAGGCATAGTGGATGGAATCTTGGGTTTGGAATGAGCAAGTTGGGTTTCAGGTCCCAACTCCACTAGAAACTCAGTAATTTTTAACAGGTTAAATTTCTGGGTCTCAGTTGTCACAAAAAGCAACTCCCAAGTAATGTACTTAATAACATCAACCTCTCTCCTGGAGCTATAACCTTCCATATGTCTTCCTAGGGCTTACTTGTCTGGCATTCCTTCAGGGCTATAGAGGCATCATATCTGAAAAGGCAAATAAGAAAATTTCCACTCTTGTTCACTCCCATTTAGTTTTCTCTATAAAATGCAATCTCCAACTGAAAAGGATTCTTCTAGAAAGAAAAATAAGCAATTGTGGGCCAGTAGATTGATTATCTTAATATGAGTTCAATTCTGGGTTTGCTGTCAGTAACCACTACAAAAAGCAAAACAGTTTTTCTAAGGAGATAGTACTAAACAAGAGAGAAATCCTCTCCAGCTCTCAGAACTAAATCCAAGTGTCTTTGCATATCTCCTTCTAAGAAACAAGTGGCTTCTTTTCTAATGAATTATAGCTACTTTAGTATCCTGAAACCAGGCTGGGTCCTGGTTCTCTAAAATGAATGAAGAAATGTTAAATTAAGCCATGTGACAGGGCATGGAGGGGGAAATGATTTTATGCAATATACTAAATTTAAATTCTGCTTTTGCAGTTAAAACAAAAGCAAGAAGGGGAAGAGGTAAGGAAAAAAACTGCAAAGGCAAGTGAAAACAGTTTCTCAGAGTACTGAGTTCTTCGTTTTTCAATTCCTTTTGACGCTGTTAGATTTGACTTCATTCCGATGTTTAGGTCTATTAAGTGGAAACAGAACGAGAAGTCCGTGGGACACACTGCCAGGAAGCATGATTTGCTGAAAATGAGGCTAAAATGAAAAGATGAGACACCTTTAGTTATGAAATCACACAGTTGGCGAAAGCTATTCGCCAGTCAGCGACACCATAGCTGCCTGGGCCTCAGTACAGCCATGTTTTGACTCAGTCTTGAGATTCTGGTTTGTGATTTCCCACTCTCCGCCGAACTGCTGAGCACTCTTTTCTACAGTACTCCTGAGAGCTCCAGAACACACCAGAAGAAAAGGCAGCGAACAGAGTTGGTTCAAAGCAGGCGCTGGCTTTTCTTCGTGCTGCCTCGGCGTGTTGGCGGAGAGACACCATGGACAGCTCTCCAGGCGCCGCCGGGCTGGTCCCGCGTGCTGACTGTCCCAAGCCCCCTCCCACGCCCGTCAGGCCGGTGGGGGCGGCCGGGGGTGGTCCTGACACCCATCTTGGGCACGTATCAATACCCAGCCCCCAAAGCTTTTCCCCAGAGTCCCTCCCTGGCGCCCACGGGGAGCGTTGGTAAGCTCGGAAGAGCGCACGCGAGGAGGCCAGGGAGACCAGATCCTCCCTCTCCCGGCATCCCCAGCGGTGGGACCTGCAGCGGCGGCCTGGGGGACGCGCCGCCGGACGCGAAGGTCACCGCGCGCAGAGCCTGCGGGCACCCCACCTGCGCAGGGTCCGCAGGGCGGCCGGAGTGGGCGGGGCCTCCTCCTGACGCCCCGCCCCTTCCCCCGCGAAGGGCGGCCCTTCCGCCCCCGGCCGCGGCGCAATGCGGAAGAGATGGGCCTGCTGGAGCGGAAGTGACGCCTCCGGCGGCTGTGGCGGCAGCGGCTGCGGGAGACGGAGGAGGAGGAGCCGGCGGAAGAGGTGAGCCAGCCGGCGGGGGGCGGGGAGCGGCCGCGGTCAGACCCACCGGCGGCCGGGCGCGCGGGCGGGCGCTTCCTGAGGCAGTCACCGCCGCCGCAGCGGGGGCGGGAGCGGTGAGGGGCGACCGAGGGCGGGCGGGCTGCGCGGGGACCACCGGCCGTGTGGGGCGCCGTGGCGGGCGGGGGCTGTGGTGACAGCGGCTGTCAGCCTGCCTGCGAGAAGGGAACCCAGTCGGTTCGGGCGCCGGGTCCTCTTTTCTGGCGCATAATAGACGGATTGGGCTGCTCGGCGCTTCCGTCCCCGCGGGAAGGAGCCGTTTTCTCGGGCGGTCGACTGCCCGGGACTCCGAGGAGCCCCGGTCGGGGCCGCGTCCCGACTCGTGACTCTTCCCGGGTGACCATTCATGTGTACGGGCTCCCACCTGCGGTCCCCAGCCGGCAGTGGCCCGGGGGGCGGCGGTCCTCGGTTCCGCTTCCCTGGCCCTTGGCCGCCGCCCCGGAGAGCCTGGCGCGTGGGCTAAGCCTTGTCCCCCTCCCGTCCCCTAAGGAGCTTTGAACCGGCCTCGCTTCCCTGCCCTCCAACGGACCCTCCTTTCCCCCCGAAGGGACGGCTTGAAGTTTCCGAATCGGTTCGCTTGCAAAACGTAGCGATGAATCCCTAAGCAGGAAGCTGATAAACAACTCCGAACGAAATACGCTCAAAATTCTTCCCTTTGGTAAACATAAAGTAAACGGGAAAACTCATCCTAACCCAACCGTTCATGGACTTAGAGTGATAGAACCTTGACGTGCCGGGAGAATTGGTCGCTTTTCCTCTTGCCTTTTGGCCAAATTCGGTGACGACTTATATTTTGGAACAAACCATTCTCTCCCCAGCTCCGTTTTTTCCACCCCCCCCCCCCCCCATCAAAACCTGGCAGGGAGGGACTTCTATGGATGCCTTGCAGTTCTTGCTGCAGGAGGAAACATCAGCTTCATTTGCTTTGCTTTGCTTTGCTTGGTTTTCACAGGGCTGCCTCTGAAGAAAGGAGAATGGCGTTCAGCAAAGGATTTCGGGTCTATCACAAATTGGACCCCCCACCTTTCAGCCTCATAGTGGAAACCAGGCATAAGGAAGAATGTCTCCTGTTCGAGTCTGGGGCTGTAGCTGTGCTCTGTAAGTCGTGTTATAGCCCAGCTGATGATGGTCTCTGTTTTGATTTGAATTAATTCAGACTTAACCATTTTTTAGAGAAGACCCTGATAACCCCCTCACTGTATTTTATCTAGCAGATTATGCTTTTATTTCCTTTTAATCAAACCTTGCTGTCTTTTAAACTTTCATTTTCTTTTCTTCCTCTGCTGCAGGTTTTTCCTGGGGGTGGGGGGAGATGCAGATTTTGATTACAGGGTTTTGCTTTGTTGGGTTCTTCTGCTGCTTCTAAAAGTAAGTCTTTCCTAAGAAATATGGTTGCAGTTTATATCACATCACATAAACCCATAAAATGACTTGATTGACGTCTTTAATGAACAGAATTTCTTATAGGTCTGTAATAGTAATGGACTATAAGAATATTTATGTGTCTAATATTATTGGAGTGTCTTATGGTGACAGCCTTATATTTTCATTAAGAGAATTGTAAACAACTTCTAAAATTACATGTGAGATATGTGATTGATTTCACATTATTTTAAAAATTATTTTGATAAGCTATTTTAAAGGACTACTACACTACAAGAAAAATAATAGATTAGTAAGATTTGGGTTATTTTGTGGGCAGAAGAATAAAATTAGAAATAAAAGATTAATTTGAATATTACATTTCTTTCTTAATTTGAGATTTTGGCAGATAACTCCAGTTTGGAATTATTTGAAATGTGATTGTGTTTTTAGAAGCTTTCTAGTGGTAACTATTTCTTTGTCATATTTTTGCTATGTTAGGATCAGTTTAGTTGTTGGTCATATTTTTATAAATTAAAAATAGTGTTTGAAAATCATACTTACAAATATAAGCCCCTAAATATTTTACACTATTAGACTTTCTCTAGATTCAATAAGTGAAAAGCATAAGACCCTAATCTTTGCGTAGAGAATATTAACATCAGTTAAAGTGTGAAGCTGATGTTAATTCTCTAAAATAGTAAAATTTTATCCTATTGGGGAAAAGGGTAGTGACATAATGAAAAGTCTTAAGCAAAGAACGATGTATAAGACAAATATATATTTTTGGTACATTTAGTAACATGATTTGAATGAGCAGGAAGGAGCTATATGTGTTCCAAGAAACAAGTGTTAGTAATATGGGTTATACTCAATGAGTATGGACTTAATTCATTCAAACTGTTTTTTAATACTTAAATAAACTGAAATATAACTGGCTGCAATATTAGTTTGCATGGCATATTTTTTCATACTACAAATATAATTCTTATACTGATGAATTCTTAATTAAAAATATCTGGTGGGGTGGGGTGGCCCTGTGGCATAGTGGTTAAGTTTGGCATGCTCTGCTTTGGTGGATTTCTTGGGTTTGGATCCTGGGCATGAACCTATGTCACTCATCAGCCATGCTGTGGCATCATCCCGCATATAAGAAGTGGAGGAAGATTGGCACAGGTATTAGCTCAGGGCTAATCTTCTTCAAGCAGAAAAAGAGGAAGATTGGCAACAGATGTTACTCAGGGCTAACCTTCCTGGGGGGGTGGGGGGGAGAAATCCGGGGGGAAAATGTTTGGTTTAGTAAGTGAAACATTTTTCAGTTGCTTGTGTTTTTTGGTGACATTACCTGATTTCCTAATTTGTCTGAATTTTAAATGTTTCTTTAACTGTGGTTACTGGTAAAAGTGGGAGGTCAAATTTTCAATTACAAAGTATGTATTACCTATAGTTATTAGGATTATTGCTATACTTTACTCCAAGGTCAGGAAACCCAAGGGTAATAATATTTCCAAACCTTTAGCAGCCCTCTTTTATGCCAAATAATGGTTAAAAAAAAAAAATCCCTAAAACCAACCATTTTGGCATTAACATTCATTTGAAGGAAAAGAATGTTAAAAATGTTGTCTTAACTCTTTATTAATTCTATTTAGTTTTATTAGATTTAGACTGTATAAGTCATTCTTTCAGAAAGTTTGCATATTGCCTCTCTCCATAAAACTAGCATAAATGGATATATAATGTCTTAGGTATGTTATTAGCTTTCCTACTATAAACTTTACAGTAACACTTAAAATACTAATATTTAAGAGCTAACAGACCTTGTTATGAATCATTTGACTTGTAAAATTAATGTGACATTCACTTTGGAGTGACACTGAGTTGTGTATTGTGCTGCAGAGTGTTCATTTTTAAAACGTTCACATTTTTAAAATGACCATGGTATTCAGAGAACTGTCCTTGGAAAATAGTGGGGTGTTCTCTGTCTTCAACAATCCCAGCCCCTTGAATTTCACTGCATCTACCAGAAGAATCTTCTAAAATTCATTTTTGATATTAAATCAAAATGTAACCCCGTTTTTCCATAAGATTGAGTTCAAACTCCTCAACCTGTCAATCAAGGCCTTCCATAATTTGGCTCCAGCCTGTCTGTCCAGTGTTGACCTCCTTTGAGGAGACTCTCGTGGTTCCTCACTGCTTTCCCAAAGTGCCATGCTTTTTCCAACCTTGTCATACTGTTCCTTTTTACGCCCTCTTCCTCCAAGACGGTTAGAATGCTTTTCTCTGCCTTCCCTATCCAAGCCTGTCAGTGCCAGTTCCAGTCTTCCTCCTTCAGGAGAATCGGCCCTGCCCACGCACTCGAGCTCACTCTTGTCCCTTCCTTCCCTTCATTTCTCTAGAACTTAGTCTGTATCACAAGCTAGAGACTTCTCTGTGCTGGTTTTGTTGTTCTCTCCATGCTTGTATGCAGGTGTTTTTCTTCAAAGTAGATGGTGAAAGTGACCATAGCAGGACTCAGTCTTCTTGTACATAAAGTGTATGATTTCTACAGGCCCTGATTGCCCTGACTTTAAAGAGTAAAGTTGAAAAAATTAGACGTCTTAGGCAGTACATACCGTTGAGTATTGGCAATCACCTAATTTTCTTGGCTTATGAGAGAAGTGCCATGAGATACCCAACTTGAAATCTTATCTTTCATATTATTAGCACATGTGAAAAATAGGGTGCAAGTGAAAATATAATGAAATTAATCTCCCATCACGGATCCTCACAGGGACTGAGTGTCTGCTGTTCCTACCTTTAGGACTCTGTCTTTATGTTGATAGCATTCTAAGCTTAAATCAGTCATGGTGCTATGACTTAATCAGTGAATGAGCTGGTGGTTTTTAGCCCTGGCTGCACAATATAATTACCTGGGGAGGTTTTTACAAGTACTAGGCCTGGGCTTCAGCCCCCAGAAGATTCTCATGCAATCAGATTGCAATGATCATTTCTGAGCATAGTTTATATAGGCCTTTCGATGATAAATTATGGAATAACTTTTTTGGCTTGCAAATTTTCTCCAAAATAACCATGTTTCCAGAATTTTAATGCTATTATTGTCTATTATGGGGCCAATAATGAGTTTTCTTGAAACTCTCAGCCTAAACCAGGTACTAATGCTCTGTAGCACTTTTAGTATAGTGTTTTCACACTGTGTGGAGTTGTGTTCAGGTTTCTGTGTCTGGCTGCTGTACTCCTTGAGAAAAGGGCCCATGTCTTATTAATTTTTGTATCCCTAGTGCTTAGTACAGCGTTTTACTCATAGTTGCAGAATAAATGATCATTACATAAGTGGGATAGGCAGAAAGGTTAACCTAAACTAGATTACAGAGTTGACAAAAATGCAGTATTCTGTGTTTGAAAGTATGGTACCTTTTTCTATAAAATTTATTTTTTATCTCCTCAAGAATTGCTGTTTGGCTGAACTGCTGATATAAAACACGTGTATTACACAATGTTTGGATTTGTTACTGAAAAATCCTATTGGAAATAACTACTAGCCACATTATTAAGGTTTTTCTGAAATGCCAGTTAAAATGTGTGTGCTTGTTATTTATGACTTCTATAAATACTATTAATAATTTGTTTTAAAGTTACTTTTATTTAGATGGAAAATAATTTCATTATTGATTTCTTTTGTTGCATTTATTTATTTAAAAGAACCTCTGAAATGTTCTTATCCTTCGATAATAGTTAGTATGTTTTTAGTAGTGTACCCATTTTTAGTGTTACTCATTTTTCAAAATTATTAGTCCAGAAAAGTGTGCAATTAAACTGAAAATTTGGTGTAAGGAGCAGTGGTTCAGTGTAGCAAGTGGGCTCTCTGTGACTAGTATGTTGTGTCTGGACCTGTGTAAGCAGTAAATGTGATGGTCAGCAAATTATAACACTACGTATTTTTTCTTGGAAACTAACTTATTAAGAGATAAAAGAAGACATCTATCAGTTTTATTTCGGGTTCAGTTTTCCTCGTCTTTCTACAGTTACACACATAAAAAGACCATCACAGGGGAAGGACAAGGAGCCAGACAGCCAGATAGATGCATTAAATTCACAAGCCATCTCATTATTTTACAACCCATCTCATGCTTCAGTAAAGGTATCTAATTTACTTCATAATTGTATCCTAAGTAGAAGAGGAAGTAAAGAGAAGGTCAACACATGGGAAATGGGGAATGATTCTAAAAACAGAAGTTATGGATCACCTGTTTAAAGGATGGGGATGTAAGTTCCTAACTCTTTAAAATTGGAGCTTTTGTTCTTTTTGACATCTCATACTGGTGTGGTAGTAAGGATTAATTGCGTTTATCTGTCTAGTGGTAAGATTATTTTCAGGTTTTCCAAATCAGGGCTCAAAGCATGTACTTGAATAGATAGCCAAGTCATATCACTTTAGTCTGGACCAGGTTTTACCCCAGGTTGTCCATCTGTATTTCTTTGTCTACCTAATTTTTTTTTTTATCATGAAAACATGAGCCACAAAACTATGCAATAATATTCTGGAGTTCTCTGTCACAGAATGTGAAGTGTCTTGCTTTTTCTATGAAACTGCCCACTGTAAAGGAGTAATAATAATTGCCATTTACCTGAGACTTACTCTGCTAGTCACAACATTGAGCCAGAGGTTCCTAAACTTTATTGTTTCATGGTGTCCTTGGTGTCTCATTAAGTTTTTCATAGCACCCCTAAGCCACAGTTCTGTTTGTAAAATAGTTAGGACCAAACAATAGATATTTATGTCCTAACAACTTTAGTAGCTGCTTGAAAAAAATATTGCAAACAAATTGAAAATAATTTATTTCCTTTGTAAATAACCACAGTTATTTACTAATGGGATGTGTGTGCCTGTTGTGGGCTGAAGAGCTTTTCAGACCTTGGGATCAGATTGGACAGAACCATCCTCATTTCCTGTTCTGTATTGATTTTGAAGTGGTACTTGGTTTTCATCATAGCAACCACTGAAAACCCACCTTCACAAAGATATGGTATCATCAAAGGAATGTATTCCAATCTGATGTTAAAATTCTGAACTACCTCAAGCTAATAGTTTGGGCAGTGTCCAACATATGGTGAGTATCTCCATGTTTCCTTCAATTTAAAATATCCTGCAGCTTTCCTGGGAGTTTGCTGAAGTGTCCTGGAGCATGTCAGCATACAGTATAGGAGCTGTGGCATTAGAAATGCTTTATTTCATTTAATTCTGTGCATTGTGCTTTTATCCCCATTTCACAATGTGGAAACTGAGGCTTGGAGAGATTAAATAACTGCTCCAATGACATAGCCTTACCATTTGATTTTTTCACTGTAATTATTATTTGTGCTGTTGTGAGGGTGCTGGTTATTATTTTTGGGTTTGGGGAATGAAGAATGAAAAGAGAATGCCACTAGAAGATTTTAAAGTTGGGTGAAATTGGTAGCATTTTCTAATGAGGGAAACATAAAACTTGCTGTGTTTTTGCCTACAAATTATTAATATATAAGATAGGAAATATGGTTTGATTTAGAGTTAGGTCATTAAAAACATAAAAACATAAAGTTTGTTTGCTGGGCTAAGTTAAATGTCAGGTTCTAGAATTTTGGCTGACAAATGTAGTAGGTGGTGATGACAGGCAGTGTGCATAGTTTTTTTTTTTAATTGCGAAATGCTGCCAGTCAGCATGATTGCCCTTTAGATAAGTTGCAGTATCTTATCTCTTTTTAAGAAAAATTTTCAAGTTGAGAGAAGTGACTTTTTATAGTTGACTTTTTCTGCACAGAAATAATGAAATTTAGACTTGTTATATATCATTTTATGTAAGGGTTGCAAAAATTCATTTTCTTTTTGTGAATAACTTTTGGAATGTTCATATTTAATAGAAAAGAAAATAAACAGCAACTTAAATATCAGTGCTTTAAAAAAAAAAAATCAACTTCTCTCTTCTGTCCTGGGCCGGATGGCAGGATTAGCCTACTAATGTAGGGCCAAGCTAGTAGTTCCTAAGTGCTTTCATTTCTTTACCACATAACTTTACTACAAGGGAATAAAAGGTAAAGGCAAAATTTCTTTCTCACTGAACAGTGACACCTGTTATGTGACTTTTTATTCTACAATTTCAGGTCTATCAGATGTTCTGAATTGTCCTTTAAAAGATAACTAGGCCAGGACTATAAGAGGATGTTCGCTTCTGACCATGATGGTATAACAGGAACTGGATTTACCCTCCTACCTTAAATAAGAGCAACTGCAACAACAAAACAAACAAAATACATGAAACAATTCTCAGACATCGAACAATAGGCAGCACAAGATACTGATCCCAAGAGAAGGGAAACAAATGAGTTGAGCCTTATGATTGCTTCAGTTATTGCCTCGAGAGCTTCCAGGCTGCAGCAGTAGCAGGATGAACCCAAACAGAGCCTGGCGGTCTCCCTCAGTTGAGGAGACAGAGTAGGGACTTTGGGGAAGCAAGGCAGTTAGAATTCTCGGGACTGAGTAGCAGAGAGGAGACAGCTTCATGGAGAGTTCCAGAGATGTGTAGAGAGTTCCCCTGGAGACGTCAGCTGAGTACTGGTCAGTGCCAGAGTGTGAGGAAGCTGCCTGAGGCAGGGAAAGAACCACCAAAAAGGAGCAGACAAAAATTCCTGGAGCTCACACAGGGCTGGGAATAGTTCCTATTCTAAACAGCCCGAGTGGAGAAATCTTTCAGTAGTTGGGCAATTGGGTTGAATCCTCAGGAGGGTACATTGCTTTAGTAGTGGGGCAAAGCAGCCTCAGCCTGAATGCCTCTACGGATCTGTCTGACAGAGCAGCTGTTTCCAAATGACTTGATTTCTAAATAACCTAACTGGACTCCAGAGCAAAGTTTAAGAATATTTATAAGAATGCAAAATATATTACACATGTATCCAGCATTCCACCTGTAAAATTCACAATGTCTGACATTCAGTTAAAAATTACCATGTGTGCAAAGAAGCAGGAAAATAGACTGCATAATGAGGAGAAGAGTCAATCTGTAGAAACAGATGCTAAAATTAATAAGGACATTAAAACAGCTATTATAAATATACTCCATATGTTCAAGAAGTACAGGAGAGAATGAGCCTTTTAAGGAGAGACATGAGAAATGTGGAAGACCCAAATCAGACCTCTAGAAATGAAAGTAACAATATCTGAAATGAAAAATACACTCAGAGGGATTGAGAGATTAGTGTGGAGTAAATAGCGAATTTGAAGACAGAATATTAGAAACAATGCAAAATGAAAGACAAAAAAGATGAAAATAAATAAACAGAGCATCAGTGGGCTGTGGGACAACTTCAGGTGGCCCAGGATATATGTCTAATTGGATTCCTAGAAGGAAGGGAGTGGGGCAGGAACATATTTGAAGAAATTTGATGGAAACTATAAATCCACAGATCCAAGAAGCTAAATGAATCCTAAGCAGAAGAAACAGGAAGAAAACTATACCCAAATACATAATCAAATTGCTTGAAACCACTGATACAGGGAAAAGTCTTAAAAGCAGCCCAAGATAAAAAAGACATATGTACAGAAGAATGAAGATACAGATGATGATAGACTTTTCTTCAAGAAACAGTCCAAGTCAGAAGACGTGGAGCAAGAGCTTTAAAGTAGTGAAAGGGAAAAAAATCCCCCAAAACTGTCCACCCAGGCTTCTGTATGTAACCACAAAGCTGATGTGAAGACTCTTTCAGATATGCAAAAGCTAAAAAAAGCCAGTTGTAATAGGCAGCAGTTTAAATAGTATTGCTTTTCTTTGCATCTAGTGCCAACATTTTCAAAAATTCTGAAGTGGTAAAGTCTGAATCAGTGAAATTTTGTTATTTAGTTATGTTTAAACTGTAAGTTTGAAAGAAGCATAAAGAGTGGAGTGGACTAGTGCAATTGGCGTTAGCATCTTTAGAATGCCAAAACGAGGTATCGCTTTAAAAATTATATATATTTTTACTGCTGACAATTTAAATTTGGTTGAGTTTTTTACTGTTTGTTAATAAAGCATTTGTTTTCATCTGTTTCCACTAAAATAGATTTTGCAAGTGTAAGCCATTGTTCCTCTGTAATGGTACATAATATAAGCACACGTATTCACATTGGAGTGCATTTCATAGCCACTGAACTAGTCAAATTACTGTGAGTAATTTGACATTTGGAGAGATGAATTAATTCCTCTTGGTCAGTTGGACACTATTTAATTACTCCCTCAGTTTGGGTTGAAAGACTTTATATGCCCTTTAATTCCTGGATGATTTTGAGATAACTAAGTCAGTGAAAAGAAAAAATAAAAACCAGAATGTTTCTTTTTAAGTTATTGGCTGAACCATTAAATATTCCTATATATTGAATATTATTAAAATACCCTCTTCCATTTTATTATAGCCCTCTTCTATGACTTTATATATATAAAGTGTGTTTACTTATATAAACCACGTCTTAGCAATAAATATTTATTATGGATTGTGTTTCATTTTATTCACTGGTAGACCATGGGATTGCTGTAGTCTGTTGAATACGTTACTGAAATGTAGATAAAGTCTTTTAATATCTTGTGGACCATGTGCAAAGTATAGGCAGGTGAATCTTATAATTAAGTAAATTTCTAGCTGATTGTACATTAGTGCTCATTAGTGGTCTGTCCTTGGTCAACATTGAGGATATGTCTGGCCCATCTTGTTTAACAGTTTCATCATTCTCTTGGAGAATGGGGTAGACAGTATGGTTATCAGATTTGTAGATGTTGCAAAACTGTGTGGGACTGATACAGATCTAGGTAGAATAATTATTTGCTTTGGATGGCACAGTCGAGATCCAGCTTTTTCAAACTGAGATAATGGGTTAGAACCCACAAAATGAAAATGCACTTCCCCTTTTAGTGGATCATTTTGAGTTTTGTGTCTGTTCCTGAACCAGCTGCTATGGCTACAGGGATATCATGTACTATTTGAATCAAGCAGATGATGGGCAAAAGAAGATAGAAATTACAATGATTGTCTGAGTTCCCATAATATCCCAACCTGTATGGTGGCTACATAATAAGGAGGGGTTGGAGTAGATACGGGGTGGACAGTCACATTGACTACTGCATTCCTTCAAACTAGATCCTCCTTTTTTTTTTTTTTGAGGAAGATTAGCCCTTAGCTAACATCTGCTGCCAATCCTCCTCTTTTCGCTGAAGAAGACTGGCCCTGAGCTAACATCTGTGCCTGTCGTCCTCTATTTTATATGTGGGATGCCTGCCACAGCATGGCTTGACAAGTGGTGTGTAGATCCGCACCTGGGATCCAAATCGGCAAAAGCCCAGGCTGTCGAAGTGGAACATGTAAACTTAACGGCTGCACCACCGGGCTGACCTCAAACCCCCTCTTCATTCAGTCTTCCTTATTTCAGTGGGTTTTACTCCATCCACCTAGTTGTTTAACCCAAAACTTAAGAATCACTGTCTACACCTCCTTCTCTCTCACTTCACACATTCTTACCAGATCCGGTCAGCTCAACCTCCTAATTTCATTGAGAGTCCATTCACTTCATTGTTGTAGCTGTTTCTACCCCAGTCAAGCCATTGGAGTCTCTTTCTTGGACTGTTATTATAGCCTCCCTGCTTCCACTCCCTCACCCACTCTCCTCTTTTTAAAAACACAGTTTAGATCGTATTGTTGCCCTGCTTAAAACCCTTCAGTGGTTGGCTACTGAAGTTAAATTCCAAACTCTTTAAAATGCACACAATAAAATCAGCGAGTTCCTGCCTCCATCTTCAGTCTTAGGCTTTTTGCCTCTTGGTTTCTGTGTTTCAGCCACATTGGCCTTCTTTGAAAGGTTCTGAATGTACCAAATTCTTTCTGGTCTCAGGGTCTTCACATATGCTGTTCCTTCTGCTTAAAATTTTATTTTTTAAAATAAACTTCTTCACACATGAGAAAAGTATGTAAATCATAAACGTACAACTTGATAAATTATTGTAGAGTGAACATACCTATGTTACCACTACCAGGTTGAGAAATAGAAAATTATCACTAGCTCTTCAGAAGATTCCCTCATGTTCTTTCCCAGTTATTATCTCCACCATGATCTGCAAAGATAATCACTGTCCTCACTTCTTACATCATAGATTAGTTTTATCTGGTGTTCAACTTAACCTAAATGGAAGCATTCAATATGTATTCTGTTGTGTTTGGCTTCTTTCACTCAATGTTATATATGGGAGATCATCCACGTTGTAGCATATGGCAGTAGTTTATTCATTTTCATTGCTATGTAGTATTCCATTATATGAATAGTCCAGTATTTGTTCTGTTGACATTTGCTTTATTTCCAGTTTTTTCTATTATGAGTGACACTAGTATGCACATCCTTGTACATGTCTTTTGGTAACATATCTGCACTTTTCTGTTGGGTATATTCTTGGGAATGGAATTGCTGGGTCATACAGGGTATGTGTATATTGCCTAGAACATTTTTGCCCCATGCCTCATTTGGCTAACTTCCTGTTTATTCTTTAGGTCTCAGCTTACAGATCACTTCCTCAGGCAGGCAGGCCTCTTCTAACCACTACCCTCCCCCAACAAACCATTTTAAATTCAGTCCTACTGTTGCAGTCCGTTGGAACTTCATCATAGTACTTACTAGAATTTATAATTTTGCATTTGTAGGATTTAAAAAATGCTTCTTCCTAATAGAAGGTATTGGGGCACTGACCTTTTTTATTCCCAGAACCTTGTGAGGGTCCTGTTACATGGTAGACATTCAGTAAATATTTGTTGCATGAGTGAGTAAGAGGTTATTTATATTTTGAAATGTTGGCAAGTTTGGAATGTGTAGTTTATACAGAACATTAATTTTCATAGTTTACTGTCTCTCAGCTGGAATTTTAATTATTATACAAAGTAAACCTTTCCCTTTTAAAATAATTTTTCTCTTTATGTATGGTGAAATGGAAAGAGGCTTTACTGCCAGCTAGTTATATGATCTTGGATGAATCACCTAAACTCTAGTCTTTTTCTTCTGAAAATGAGTAGCTTGGACTGCATGATCTCTAGGATTCTCTGACTAGAGGCCCTCTGGTACTACACCAAAGTGCTACCTGCATGCAAATAAGCTGACCACAAACTGCCGTGCATGCAACCACAGGCAAATTGTGATTCTAGGAAGATCGTACTAATTTGTAATCCTGTTTTCACATTCTTATTGACTTTCTTTAGCTTGGTTTTCTGTATCAGCTAAAGAAAGATGGTCTATTCCCCATTTAGAAGATTTGAGCCACAGTAGGATGTTGACATTGGATAGCAGGACCTTCACTGGGTAGCTTAATTATTTAGTTTGAATTATTGTAATTCATCACAAGTTAGAGAAAGTTACATTTAAATTTAATCCTCAAAATATCACTTAAATTAAAAACAAATGACTTTTAAATTATCTGATGATCTTAGGTAATAAGTTAATTTTGTTTCTTTTCATTCAGATGGTGGAGTTAGCAATTCAGGTGTGATCACCATGTGACCATTATTCTGTGTTTAATAAGCCTCTGTTTTAGGGTCACAGCTCATGAAAAGTAAGGAGTCGGTATATGATTATGTTTTTGCCTGAATTTCCATAGTCTGATCTTAGGCTTCATTATTTGCCTTAAATACTGATTTGAGAATGGAGGATGTAATACCAACAATGCTGAATAATGCCAGTTATGTCATATGACATAGTGCTATAAAAGTAAGTCACTCTAGCAAAGAATGGTGTTGAATACTGTGATAGAGAACAATTAGTTTGTTGAATTTTGATAGGAAACAATTGATATATTTATACTCTGAATGTTTTCTGTAGCCTATAAATAGGTCATCTCTACAGCTTCTGTTTTCATTACTTTCCTCTAGCTGAAATAGGAAATGTTGTAGGTTAGGTGTGCTTTCAGTCATGAATTTGCTTTCAGTTAAAAGAACTTTGACAACATGCACAGAGCTAAAATAATGAATAAGTTATCCGAATTAAGTTATAGGATATCACTACCTCCTGGCTTTATGTAGTTTTAAAAGTTTCTTAATCTCTTCTGTGATGAGCAAAGGTGAGCTTATTATTTTCCAAGGATAGTTTCAACAGAGTAGGATATTAAAGCTAAGCTATTTAGAATGAATGAAGGAAAGCATTTATGACAGGGTATAGCAACGTTTATCCTTCCTAGGGTCTGCATTCTGGAATTGCCAAGGCTTTTCCTTTCCCAATTTATTGTATATTTATTACTTGATGAATATATGATAGCTTTGGGAAGAGCGGGCCATGGAGCCATTCTCAAGGTTGTAGGACTTAATTGCTCTCTTCCAAGTTTGTAAAAGTCCCAATGTCCGTTGAACTTTTGACTAATACACCTCTGGGCTAGGGTAGATGGAAGAAAGTACCTCTCTGATCGCTTAGAATTCCTGTCGCCTCTGCTCTCTCACTGGCTGGCCAGCATTATCTTGTCTTCTCTCTTTTGTGAATTTATCCAGTATGCCAAAGAATGTTGTCAAAATAAATTTTACCATTTTATTTTGGGAGGTATCGAACATTCATCAAAGAAGAGAGAAGATTGTCATTGATTCCCATGTGTCTGTCACCCAGCCTCAAGGATTATTAACTCATGATATTAACTAGTATCAAGGATTATTAACACATTAACTTGGGTTTATCTGTATCTCTTATCCACTGTCTCCCACTCCCCATTTATTTTGAAGTAAATCTCAAATGTCATTTAATTTCATCCATAAATATTTTTATAGGAATAAATGTTTATGGCACATATTTTATTTTGCTTTGAATTCTATTTTCTGACCTTATTCATATTTATATATTCACTAGGGCTAGAATCACTGGGCCTTCACTTTATCGGTTCTAATGTTGTGAAGATGTGTTAAAAAATATAGCTGTTAATTGTAAATTTATGCTTAAGATAGCTTTGTGTTCTCAGGAAATGTGTGTTGACGTTAGATTGAAGACTAAGAAAAGGTTTAAAGCATGATTGAAAGAAAGTGTTGAATGTGACACGAGAAGAGTTTTCCCTTTTAAAATAAGCTGTTGAGCTAGTTAGGTACCACTGATCCCTGTGGTGTCACAGGAGTAACTTCAGAAGTCAGGTTCACCTTCCTGGGAAGCTACAGAGACACAGCCCTCCTTACCTCAGCCGAGCTGCTGAAGATCTTGATGGGCTCAGAGTTACTCCCCCAACAGTGGTATTCTTGGACACTCATACCTACTTGTGGTTGAAATCAGTAACTTGTAAAAAGAAAGGTTTGTTTTTCCTAACATTTTGTTTGTTTAAAAACACCAACATGAAGAGGAGAAAAAAAATACAAACGTCTCTACAAATAACAGTCTATTCCGCTCATTGAATGCACAGGAGATACCTTGAAAGACGACACTCATACGGAGTGACCTGAGCTTCCTTCTGTATCACCATATCACCTGAACTCTCATTTCTGCTCATTCTTTAGTTTCCTCTGAGCTCTCCACACACCCTGCCATTTATAAACAACACTAGTTAAACCCTGGTTAGCAGTCCTTTAACAATACCTGTATTTCTCACCCTCACCTTCCAACTCCCACCCTCACACCCCACCGCAGACAGCACATTTGAAAATTTCCAGACATTACTATGAAGAATTGTTCAACTTCAATAATGATAGAGCATTCAGATACTATCAATGGTAAGGTAAAATGTTTATCTTTTTATGTATTATTTTAAAACTAACAAAACATTCCCTTTTGTGCTGCAAGCTCTCAATTTATTTTTGTCTATTAGATGAATACTTAACAGCTGCAGTGTTCAAAGTTTCTGTGTTAGGTTGCTATTAGATATAAAGAAATGAGACCTAGTTTCTATTGCGATTAATATACAGGTGTCTGTGGTATAAATCAGAGAGAACAAAGAGATATTCTTCCAGCCAGAGTGATCAGGGACAACTTCAGGAAGAAAGTGGCATCTAGTTAAATTTTGAAAGATGGGTAATATTTGGAAACGCAAAGATGGCTAAAGGGTATTCCAGATGGAAAGAATAATGGGAACAAAGGAAGAGAGGGAAAGGAATGTGGAGCATGTGGAAGGGGCAATGTGGTATTCATTTTGGCCGAAGCATGGGACGCAAGGGGGGAGTATTAAGGGAAAAAGAAAGATGAGGATGGATTGAGTAAAGTATTTACAAATACTGTTTTATGTAAAGGTTATACACATTATTTTAAAGCATTATGGCTTTCTTATTTTAAGTAATCTCTTTATACTGGAGGATTCTCAAATTATTTTCTAGAATAAAATTACCAGAGAAATGGGACAATAATTTAATTAGGTTCCTCCCTCTTACATCATTTCTCATGTTTCTCTATATTTCATGGAGCTCCATAAAATAAGAGTCTTTCTTTTCCCCATTAAAAAAAGTATATGGGGAGGGGATAGCATGGTATTATAAGAGTTTATCTTAGTGACATTTAGAGATAAAAGCTTCTTAATTTAGGAAGATGCACATGTATTTTTAAAATTTATTTTTGCTGATTACATTTAATTTTTTTTAATTTTGAAACAATTTCAACCATACAGAAAAGTTGAAGTTCAGTACAAAGAACTTTTTTTCTGAACTATTTAAGAGTAAGTTGCTGACATGATGCTCTATCACCCCTAAATACTTTATTACATATTTCTTAGAAAGATGTTCTCCTGCATAACTACAATATAACCATAAAAAAATTGCTGTTGATACCTTACTGTTGTCTAATCCTCAGACTCCATTGAAGGTCATCACTTGTCCAACAATGTCTTTCATAGCAAAAGGATCCAGTTCAATTTTATACATTTTATTTAGTTGTCATGTCTCTCTAGTCTCCTTAAATCTGGAAAAATTCCTAAGTCTTTGGCATTTATGACTTTACAGCTTTTGAAAATGAAGGCCAGTTGTTTTGTAGAATGTCCTTCACTTGGCTTCTTATGGTTCACTTGGGTCTTATGGTTCCTCATGCTCAGATTCAGGTTATACATCTTGACAGGAATATTACAGAAGTGGTGCTGTGTTCTTTTCATTGTGTCCTGTCAGGTGGCACTCAGTTTTCACATGTCCCATTACTGTTGGTGTTCACTTTGATTACTTGGGTTAAGGTGGTGTCTGCCAGGTGGCTCTGGCAGGCCCTTTTTCCCTTCAGAATTAGTAAATGTTTGGAGGTAAAGTGCATCGAGACTGTGTACTATCCCATTTCTCTTCACACTTTCAATTTATGGGCTTATTCATTGAGTTATAATCTGTTTCTCTTATAATTTATTTTGATGCTCAAATTGTCCCAGATTTTGCCAGTAGAAGCTCCTTCAAGATGGCTTCTGCATTTTTCTCACGTCTGCATTCTCTGAATACACCCTTACTTCCTGGCACAAGAATATGTTTCAGCCTCATTTTATCCCTGCCCTTGCTCTGGAATCAGCCATTTCTCCAAGGAGTCCTAGTTCCTTTTGGTGGAGAATGGTATTAGAAAACAAGATCTGGCTACTAGGTATGCTCATTGCCACTGGTGTATTGCTGATTGCAGGTCGTGTCAATGGATAGAGCTAAGGAGAATATGTAAGTATGTATGTGTGTCTATATATAATTATGCACACTCATTTGTATCTATGTCTGTCTGTCTACAAAACTGTGAATTGACACTGGTAACTCCAGTTCCTGTCAACACTGCAGTGTCCATTCGAGTTTTCTCTCTTTCCGTGTTTGCATTCCTCTTCTGTGACAATGAGAAACCTGGCTCCCAGGATCCTTGATCATTCCACTGTATATAACTACTCTCCTATTGCCACTGCAGCCTGCTCCTTCACACGGATGCCTTTCTCATTTCTCTGGGGTTCCAACACCCTGCCCTGGGCTTCCCCCCGGTGCACCCTTCCCTCCCCACCCTTCTCAAGTTCCAGCATACTATGCCAGGCTGCTCTCAACGTCTCTGGGTAGACAACACCCCTGTCACTCCACTCAGACTTCAATTGTCTTGGGCCAGGCTGCCCCTCCCCGCAAGTAGATGCCCTCTTCCCTCCCTCTGGCTTCATCTCCATGCACAGGCCATCCTTCTTACTCTACCGGGGCTCCAACAGCCTTCCGAGGACCTTCCTCCGTTCTTCGCCAAACCTCTGAAGCATATGTGGAAAAACAGGAAAACTTACCTACAGTCCTTTAGATAAAAAAGATACATAGGAAGAAAACACTCCATTTTCTCTTAGGAGATTGGAAGTGTCTAGAGTTAAAAATGCTTATGGCTCTGAAATTTCATTCATCCATTCACTGAACATAGAATTATTGAACTCCTCTTGAGTGCCAGGCCCTGAGCAAGGCTGCTGGGGATAGGGCAGTGAACTAGACAAAGCCCCTCCCTCCCGAAGCTGCATTCTCTGACTCTGGCTGTTTAAGCTTTGGCAAGTTGGTAACCTCTCTAAGCCTGTTTCCTTATATGTCAAATGGAAAGAGTAGTAGTTTTGCTCATGGGGTTCTTGTGAAAATTGAATAATTCATGAAAAATCCCTAGCCCCCAGTGTTAGTTACTGTCCTAATCATCATGGAAACAATACACAGGTACCTCAGTTGAAAAACAGTATTTGTCCCTCTAAAAATAATTTTTATGTTTCATTTAATATTTTGAGGAGAAACCAAAAAATTCCTGGCAGGGAAAAATGACATCTCATCTATTCTTTGAATTACTTTTCCTTTCCTTTAGCATCCTTTTATCTAAGAATATACGCTGTTCGTTCAAATTGTGTGCATGTGTGTGTGTCTGTCATGTTTCCTGAGTCTCAGAATATAAGACAAAAGCATCAATAACTAAGCAGCATGACATGTTTGTTTGTCATGTTTGAATCAGGTGACAGTCTAATAGGTGAGTCTTCATTGGGCCTGAGAGACATGATATATTCATATATTTAGAGCACAGTTAACGAAAAGGTAATTATTATGCGTTATTAGAAGAGAACATTTTGTTGCATGGTAATTTAAGTTATAAAATGACTTTGTTTTCTAAGGGAAGATGATGACAATGTTAAAAGTATTTTTTCTGGGGCTGGCCCCGTGGCCGAGTGGTTAAGTTCGCGCGCTCCGCTGCAGGCGGCCCAGTGTTTCGTTAGTTCGAATCCTGGGCGCGGACATGGCACTGCTCATCGAACCACGCTGAGGCGGCGTCCCACATGCCACAACTAGAAGAACCCACAACGAAGAATACACAACTATGTACCGGGGGTCTTTGGGGAGAAAAAGGAAAAAATAAAAAAATCTTTAAAAAAATATATATATATTTTTTCTTTTTAACTCTTACTAGCTGCTGGTATTTGAACCCAAATGATTCCTGCTGAAAGTGATACCCCTAATAATTTCTATCTTACTGTGCTAGTGATGGTATTGTAAATGCATATGGTATGTAACTTGTAAAACTCTGGAATATTTCCCCTGGAAGCCATGCCTCTGTCATCAGAGAGATAACAAATCTCTAACCTTGGCTTTTGTGTACCTGTGGAAGTCTTAACGAGGCAGTATTTAGGGGAAGGCAATCCTGTTTTGCTTTATAAAACATAGTTAAAATTTCTGTTGTGATGTTTTACCTTTGTGTTCCTTGTCATTGAATGTTAGGAGTAACTATTCTATAAACATGGTATAATAATAATAATAGGAACTCTAGGAATGCAGAATGAAATAGAAATCTCTGTAACTTTAATGGCTTGGTGAAGTCTTCTCCACTCCCTAATTTCATATGGGGCAGTCTGATAAAGATAAAGGTCCACACCTAATAATAAACCTATTAGAGAATTGTGACGGTGTCAGCTAGTTGAGTGATTAATTGAGTCATTGTCAACCAGCAGAGCACAACTCATTTGAAGGCAGAAGTGGGATAACTAGGAAACAGTGTCAGCATAGATGGTCTGAGAAGAGGTGAAACAGGCAAGGAAAGTGAGAAGGTCTGTAGAACCTTAGAGAAGAATTTCAAGGCAAAGGAAAGATCTCTAATGCCAAGTACTAAAGAGTATCAGGCAAAGCAGTAGGCTGAGAAGATAGCCTACCCCCCTTTTTTTGTGAAGAAGATTGGCCCTGAGCTAACTTCTGTTGCCAGTCTTCCTCTTTTTGCTTGAGGAAGATGTTTCCTGAGCTAACGTCTGTGCCAATCTTCCTCTACTTTGTATATGGGATGCCGCCACAGCGTGGCTGGATGAGGGATGTGTAGGTCTGTACCGGGATGTGGAGCGCACAAACTTAACCACTACACCACCTGGCTGGCCCAAAGATAGCCCTTTTGTTAGCAATAGAGATTGGTAGGAAGTGGAAAGGCCATAAGGGTCTGCTTACATGCTTTTCTAATGTGGAACATACCAGTATTGCCAACATGTACTGGAATTCTATGTCGTAGATGAAAGAGGATAGGGAAAAGGGGCTAAGCGTAAGAGATATGAGGTAAACGAGGATTGAACCCATCAGCCAGGAGGTGAGTTGGGGGGGTGTGGTGCGGAGAGTGGAAAAGGGAGAGCAGTAGAGGAGGAAAGAACTGGAAGGGAAAGGACAGAATGAGAAAGAGGATCAGACCTTTCTGGATTTCTAGGCTTTAGAATGTGTTGTCATTTTCCTGTAAGATACTAGCTGTGGCTTATATTTCTTTGGTTCTTTGTCAAATTTTTAATTTGTATTTGCTAAGAAGTAGGAAGGTTTTTCCTGTGAAGCTTCAAGATTTGTTTTTTGTTTTTTTCTCAGTAGAACAACCACAGCAGCCTGCCCTAGGGAAATTATTCTGTGGGTTATGTTTAGCAAGATAACATTAACTTTATGGCAGAAGAAACTGATCAAGACAAAGGCCACACTGAAGATTCCCCTGTTCCTGTGCTAAACTGTGTGGTCAAGGATTGACATTAGTTTCCCTTGTTTAAACGTTACTCAATCTTCTGTGTGTCAAGCATGATTCTAAGTGTCAGGGATAAAAGGAGGAATAGGATAGTTCCTACCCTCAGGGAGCAGGCTGGCTAATGGGAAAGACAAGTGATGAGTATATATAAAATGTTTTGGCATCAAGAAGAGGGAGCACTCTGAAAGAACTGTGCCTGGAGAAGTAAAGAAAGGTTTCCAGAAAGTGACTGTGTGCCTATATTTTTATGTGGTGAAAAGAATTTTGCCAAGAGGCAAAGGTTGGAGTAAAGCCTTGCAGGCAGAAGCTAGATTGCTGTGCAAAGGTGTGAAAGTGAAAGTGTTTGGGCAATGGTGAGAGTTTACTGCGATTAGGGCATAGGATGCTTAGGGTGGGAGAAAGAGGAGAGAAATGAAAAATGAAGCAGAAAAGATATGTTGAGGCCGGATTCTGGAAGATTCCTTGTTAAGGAGTTGGGTGTTGTCCTATAGGGGAAGTCATAACACAGGGTGTTACTGATATTGAGAGTAAGCAAACAGATTAGTGAGACAGAGAAGAAAATTGAAAAGCAACTTCCAAAACGTGAATATTGTTGAAGGTAGTACTTCAGGTCAGTGGGAGAGGATGGATTAATTAATAGATGGTGCTGGAATAATTTGTTAATTCTTTGGAAAGAACAATTAAGTTACCAGTTTGAAAAAATATTTTATGCAATACATTTATGTTAAGAATATCAGATTTAGATTTAGAAAATTTTGGTTGAAACTCTTTTATAGCTAAATAGAATCTGATGTTTTGGGTTGTTTTTCTTACCCTAAAACTTTTTTTTTTGTAGCATCTGCAGAAAAAGAGGCAATCAAGGGTACATACTCCAAAGTACTGGATGCTTATGGACTCTTAGGTGTTTTACGATTAAATCTTGGTAAGTTTATTATTAAATATAACTTACTTTTTCATTTCTATTTTTGTAATTTTAAGAATTTGAGAGAGACTACCTATGTATGATTTCAGACTCCATGTTGGAGCTATAAGTGTGGTAACATCTTCTAACCCTTAATTAAGCCAATCTTGGGATAATGTTTCCTGCCCAAAAGGGCATGCTCCATGCTCAGGCTCTGGTGATTTTAAGTTCTAGAGACAGCATCCTGTTTGAACACTTTAAGAAACTGGTATCAGTTGTCCAAGGAGAAAATCAGGGCAGTGACCTTTTCCTTTGCTTTAGTGGATTTAGGAAAAGATGTCCGTGGGAACCACACTGATTTCCCTGGTTTATAGTGGAAAGGACATCTATTTTGTGTTCAGAAGGTCTCAGTTTGAGCCTGCCTCTGCCATTTAATTTCACCATGGGCTGCAAAGTAACCTTTGTGATTACCAGTTAGATTATCTATAATGATGTCACCTTGAAGTATGGCCCAAGGACTGGTACCATTCCATGAACTGTTTTGTTATTGGTCTGTGATAAGGAGCTTGCACCATCATGCAAATCAACACATGGCTTCTTCCTTCATTGATAAAGTCTTACTATGGGAAAAAAAAAAAATGTCAGCTATACCAAACTGTGAACTTGATGTAGTTGATTCCCATTCTGGAACACACACCTTTTCTCATTGTGAACTGGTGACAGTTCATGGAACATACTTTGAGGAGCACTGGTCCATAAAATGGAGATTTGCCATTTGTTATGAATTTATCACATGTGAAGATATGGGCCTAGGTGTCTAACTAATACTGTCTTAGGTAATCCTCATGGCCCAGAGAGATTTGTTTTAATCCCCTTTCATAAGGGAGGATATCTCAGGTTGTTTTAATCCTATTTCATAAGGGAGAATATCTCAGATGGCTATGTTAACACACTGAAGTTCTTACAGATAATAAGTAGTGGAGCTGATATTCAGGGCCACTTCTGCCTACGTCCAAATCTTTGCTCAAAGTACACCACTGCTGAATTCTACCTTCATACTAATTTCATAGGATTTTTGTCAAAATTAGATGGACTAAATCTCTATGAATTTTTCTAAACTAAATTGCTTTATAAATTGTTACCAGGGACTTTTTGCCCCATTTGGTCATCATCAGCTCATGTTTACATATCATTTCTCCAACTTTACCATTTACAAAGAACTCTTACATTCATTGTCTTATCTGAACTTCCTAACGATCAAACAAATAGAGGAAAGGTAGGGAAGATAACACATGCATTTTTTTATTTGGTAAATTTTGTATAGCCTCATATTAAATAGAGGAACTGTGTCATAAATGTGAGATTATTCTGTTAATGTTTAAATGTTTCGTTATACTAAATGTATGTAAACAAGGATTTTTTTCAACTTTTGCCAAAATCTAGTTATGAACTTAAACGTGTCCCTGATAAGTTTAAAATAACCACAATGTCAGATTTAAAAAGATGGAGACACAGAAGAAAGTTGAAAGGAACTTTGAATAGCTTGAGAAACATTGGGACTTTTCATCCAATTAAATCTTTGTTTTTTGCAGGTGATACTATGTTACATTATCTGGTCCTAGTCACTGGATGTATGTCTGTTGGAAAAATTCAAGAATCTGAAGTTTTCCGAGTTACTTCCACTGAATTTATATCACTACGAATTGATTCTTCAGATGAGGACCGCATTTCAGAAGTGCGAAAAGTTTTGAATTCAGGAAACTTTTATTTTGCATGGTCTGCATCTGGAGTCAGTTTAGATCTGAGTCTTAATGCACACCGTAGCATGCAAGAACACACAACTGATAATAGATTTTTCTGGTGAGTTGTGTTACATTTTTTCCCTTTGTAATCATGTGCTGTGCAGTAGCTTGGTGATTTGGGGCATAGTAGGTTTAATAGTTATTTTTGGAGACACAGGGTTGGGCATTGCTGATTGAGCACACCACTCTTGCCTGCTCCAGAATGCTCTGCAGAGCATAGCAGGCATCCACTCTCAGTTTATTGACGTTGTCCTGTGTCATGAAATCCACTTACTGTCCTTGATCTAGACTGACCTTTCATTTCAAAAATGTATTTAAAATGTTTATTTGAAAATTAGGAATGAATTCGTTGTAAGAGAATTACATTACTCATATTTACTATTCTTAGTTTTGAGATCTTGTCTCTGGCAGTATTGCCTTTCTAAGCCAACGTTCCCTTATCATTTTTAATTTTAAGGTTGTTAAGTAGATGATCTTGGTTTAAGAGCAACAGACTATGGAGTAGTAGTATACTAGGATAAAGTGTAGTATTATAATAAAATAAGGCTTAAGTAGGTAAGTGTGATCTATTTCACGATTGTGCATAAATGTGCTATATTCTAAGTATGCACAAATGGTAAGCAGAACACATGACTAGACTTAGTATTGCTTTATTGGAGCAGACCATATTTCTAGTATAGTTGTTCTCTTGTCCACAATCAGTGTTGGTGTTGACTTTTTTCCTTAATACAATGTACAAATTATGTTTTATTATATTTACATATGTTCTAAGGCCAAAGTCCAGAACTGTCTGCTCTCAGCGTCCCTCAGTAGTTCAGATTCAAGATATTCCCTCGTATATTTTCTCTCCCTCCCAATTGGCCAGCTACGTGTATAACCTTGGAGTAGCACTTTCAGTTCTGACCTTTTTGCCCTGGGTGTCAGAGGGCTCAAGGTCAGCAACAGCGTTAGGCTAGGAAACTAACCTGAGAGCAACAGCTTGGTCACCCTCTAGCTCACATGGAATTGTCTTGGCCCAGAGTAGTGACATGGGGGAGAAGGGAGGGCAGAATGAAAAAAGGTTGTAGAGCATTGTAGTCAGAAACTTGGAGCCTGGCAAGGGAGTAGACGATGGTGGGGGGCGGGGAGGGGAGGTTGTGATTTGGATGAGTGGATATGGAGTCCTGTCTGCTCATGTCAACCCTACGCTTTTTCTGAGGGAAGAGACATTAACATCCCTGAAAAAGGTAAAGGTGTTGCAGCTGGGCTTAGGGCAACTGTCCTTACCGTTTTTTTCCCTCCTCATTCGTACTCCAGATTCCTTAGCTTGAGAGAGCAAAGCTTTCCTGCCATAATTAGAAGTCCAAGCAGGTGCTGATGCATTGCCTAAATGGTCAGCAATCAAGTGTAATTACTAAGTGTAATCAGTAGGAATAATTCATCTCATTCCATTCAATTAAGGGTGGAAGTAGGGGCAAATTTAGGTACAGATTGAAGGAGTTTATCCAGCAGGAGGCAGATTGAACAAAGGGAAGGCTAAAACACCGCTGGTGAATTTTGCTCAGTTTAAAATTTTGCAATTTTGCTAGGTATTGGCATTCTTTATTTTTTTAATTTATTTTTTTGTTTTATTGAGGTTGTAATAGCTTATAACCTTGTGAAATTTCAGTTGTACATTGTTATTTGTCAGTCACTGTATATAAGTGCCCCTTTACCCCTTGTCTTGTTACTGTTCTCAGAGGATGGCTTTCAGTTTTTCCCAGTTGAGTACAATGTTGGCTGTGGGTCTGTCATATATGGCCTTTGTTATGTTGAGGTAGTTTCCTTCTGTATACCTATTTTATTGAGAGTTTTTATTATAAATGGATGTTGGATCTTGTCAAATGCTTTATCTGCATCTATTGAGATGCCATGTGGTTTTTATTCCTCATTTTGTTAATGTGGTGTATCACATTGATTGCTTTGTGAATGTTGAACCATCCCTGCATTCTTGGTATAAATACCACTTGATAATGGTGTATGATCCTTTTAATGGATTGCTGTATTCAGTTTGCCAATATTTTGTTGAGGATTTCTGCATCTATGTTCATCAGCGATATTGGCCTGTAATTTTCCTTCTTTGTGTTGTTCTTGTCTAGCTTTGGGATCAAGGTGATGTTGGCCTCATAAAATGTATAAGGAAGTGTTCTGTCTTCTTCAATTTTTTGGAATAGTTTGAGAAGAATAGGTACTAAATCTTCCTTGAATGTTTGGTAGAATTCTCCAGAGAAGCCATCTCGTCCTGGACTTTTATTTTTTGGGAGGTTTTTGATTACTATTTCAGTCTGCTTACTTGTGATTAGTCTATTCAGATTCTCTATTTCTTCTTGGTTCGGTTTTGGGAGGTTGTATGAGTCTAAGAATTTATTCATTTCTTCTAGATTGTCCAGTTTGTTGGCGTATAGTTTTTCATAGTATTCTGTTATAATCCTCTGTGTTGCTGTGGTATCTCTTGTAATTTCTCCTCTTTCAGTTCTAATTTTATTTATTTGAGCCTTCTCTCTTTTTTTCTTAGTCTGGCTAAGGGTTTGTCAATTTTGTTTATCGTCTCAAAGAACTAGTTCTTTGTTTCATTGATCCTTTTTACTGTTTTCTTGGTTTCAATTTAATTTATTTCTGCTCTAATGTTTATTATTTCCCTCCTTCTGCTGACTTTGGGCTTTGTTTCTTCTTCTTCTTTTTATTTTTTTTTTTGAGGAAGATTAGCCCTGAGCTAACTACTGCCAGTCTTCCTCTTTTTGCTGAGGAAGCCTGGCCCTGAGCTAACATCTGTGCCCATCTTCCTCTACTTTATATGTGCGATGCCTACCACAGCATGGCGTGCCAAGCGGTGCCATGTCCACACCCGGGATCCGAACCAGTGAACCCCGGGCCGCTGAGAAGCAGAACGTGTGAACTTAACCGCTGCGGCACCGGGCCGGCTCCCTATTCTTCTTCTTCTAGTCTGTTAGGTGTAGTTTAAGATTGCTTATTTGGGATTTTTCTTGTTTGTTAAGGTGGACCTGTATTGCTATGAATTTCTCTCTTAGGACCACTTTTGCTGCATTCCATATGAGTTAGTATGGTGTATTTTCATTTTCATTTGTCTCCAGGTATTTTTTGATTTCTCCTTTAATTTCTTCAATGATCCATTGGTCGTTCAGTAGCATGTTGTTTAGTCTTCACATATTTGTCACTTTCCCAGATTTTTTCTTTGGTTGATTTCTAGTTTCATATGCTTATGGTTGGAAAAGATGCTTGATATGATTTCAGTCTTCTTAAATTTATTGGGGCTTGCTTTGTTTCCCAACATAGGGTCTGTCTTTGAGAATGTTCCATGGGCACTTCAGAAGAATCTGTATTCTGCTGATTTTGGATGGATCTGTTAAGTCCATCTGGTCTAGTTTTTCATTTAGTTCCACTATTGTTGAATTTCTCTATGGATGATCTATCCATTGATGTAAGTGGGGTGTTAAGATCCCCTACTATTATTGTGTGGCTGTTAATGTCTCCTTTTAGGTCAATTAATAGTTGCTTTATGTACTTTGGTGCTCCTGTATTAGGTGCATATATAAGTGTTATATCCTCTTGGTGGAGTGTCCCTTTTATCATTATAGGCTGACCCTCTTTATCTCTCATTGCCCTTTTTATCTTGAAGTCTACTTTTTCTGATACAAGTATTGCAACACCTGCTTTCTTTTGTTTGCCATTAGCTTGGAGTGTCGTCTTCCATCCCTTCACTCTAAGCCTGTGTTTGTCTTTAGAGCTGAGATGTATTTCCTAGGGGCAGCATATTATTGGGTCTTGTTTTTTAATCCATTCAGCCACTCTGTGTCTTTTGATTGGGAAGTTCAATGCATTAACATTTAGAGTGATTATTGATATATGAGGCCCTATTGCTGCCATTTTATCACTTGTTTTCTGGTTCTATATTTCCCTTGTTTCTTGTCCCATGTGTTTTGGACTGCCAAGGATTGGCATTCTTGAGGTGCACTTTACAAGAAAAATGAAACCTTTTAGAATCTGTTGTGAATACCCTTGCAGTTTAGAAGAAATATTTTCCAGTATGTAGCCAAGTAAGTTTTGTAGCCAGAGAGTGGCCAATACCTATAAAATCCAGGTAGTTTTACTGTGTTAGAGATTTGAAGCTGCTGCTGATTGAGGGTTGTGTATTAAATTTAAATAGAATTAAAACAGCAACACATTGACAGCAAAGAAAAATGAAAACTAACAGCAGAGAGAGAAACTCTTCCTGAACAAATCTATAAGATCATGCTTCTATTTCACTGGGGACAAGTAAGTGTCTTATACCTCTGCCATGACATGAGACTGAGCTGTGGTGTCTGGAAATACTGGATCACAATCGGTTTGAGCTTTGCCTCTGATCAGTGTAGGTAATAGTAAAGTATGGAAGCTTGTGTCCTTGTGTTTTTTAAATAAATAGTGGTCATTGGATTTAACTTTCAGTGGTAATCTCACCACTCATTTATATTCCAGTATGCTTTCTTAAATGGATAAGAAGGGATGGGATTATTGATGCTTTACCAGAACTGCTTATGGCCACCACCTGCTGCCTCTGTCCTAAGGAGGGAGTTGGGGACTATTGCTCTAGCAGTATTGCTGTATATTAATGATATTAATGACCCTGAGGCTTCAAGAAAATTCTGTTACTTTTTTTTTTATACCTTTAAGACAACAAGATAGTGCAGAGCACTTAAGAAAGATTCCCATTTAAAATGGTAGGAGAGTTTTAAAATTCAGAGAACCAAGTTTCACTATTATAGAAACTTCACTTTTGTAAGGCATGCTGTTATCTGAAAGTACCAGATATGAAGTTTTTCTGCACAGTGGTATATTCTCCATGGCGGTAGATTGGTTAGGAGCTTCACATGTGTTCTTTGGAGGACTAAGGTTCTAGTAGAAGCTCCTCAGGAGGCCGTCAGCAGGGTGAGAAGATGGCCGACATGGCAGGACTCCAACCCCTGTCCCTGCTTTAGCCACAGTGACTCTGCTTCTGTCTGTTTTGTAATCATCAGGCTTCTGCTTGGTTGTTTGAATAAAACCTTTCGCCCTGAAAAAGTTTGGAAACCAAGCACCATCTGTTACCTAGAATGCTAAAAGTATTTGGAGCAATGGAAAACTCCAGGCTTGCATTAATACAGTAGCTGCTAGGCCATCTGACTATTTAAATTAATTAAAATAAAGCCTTATAAAAGTCAAGCCTAAAACGTAGAGCTTTATAAAGTGGGGTGGGGATGTTTGTATGAAATCCTTTTTGGAAAAGTTAGGTTGTAATTACCTTATATAAAAGGCAACAGAAATGGGGCGCAGATACTAAAAACATAAGAGATATGCTTCTGTTCTATGGACCATGGATCACATACCTAGAGATCTCATTTGTAGCCCTATCTTCTGATTCCTCGCATAGTAACTGTAAATGAATTGATTTATTTTTGGTGCTGTTTAATTTAATAGCGTTAAAATTAATGTTCCAGGAGCACTGTTTTAACTTGCGCTGTGTTACCTACTGCTCAAGAAGCTAATGCAGTTCTTTCTTTTTCTGCTAGGAATCAGTCTTTGCACCTGCATCTCAAGCACTATGGTGTGAATTGTGATGACTGGTTATTACGCCTCATGTGTGGGGGAGTAGAAATCAGAACAATTTATGCTGCTCATAAACAGGCAAAGGCTTGCCTCATTTCCAGACTAAGCTGTGAACGAGCTGGGACCAGGTTTAACGTCCGGGGAACAAATGATGATGGTCACGTCGCTAATTTTGTAGAAACAGAACAGGTATAGAGTGTTTTGTTTTGCTTAGTTTGTATAAATGATAGAATAACAGATTTATATTTGATTCAGAACTCACTTGACATTTGTAATGTCATTTTATGGTTGTTCTTGGCTATTTATTGGCCTTAAGAAAAACTTCCCTGAGACAAACTTACTTAGGTATGGCTCTTCAAGTAGGTAACAAGAGTTTACTTATTAGCATGGCATTGTCAGTGCTCTATGTTTTGGTATTGAATTTAAAAATCCTCAATTATAGTTCTAGACAACTTAAGAAAAGAGTTTTTCTGTGAAATTAAATCAAACCCAACTCTTAAAGCTGAATATATGTACCATCTAAAATGAAAAGCTATGATGTTTTTGGCTATGAAACTATACAATTGTAAATTCAGGCCATATCCCCAGCCCAACTCAGTTCTTCAAATTAGTTTTCAAAAAACAGAGAAAGCTAAAGAAAAAATTAAATGAAATATAAAAGTATGTGTGTAAAATATTGAGATGTAAAAGGAATTCCTTTTTAAAAGTTGTGATTCTTATACAATATATTTTTACTATTTTCTTGGTTAATATATAGAGAAGTATCACTAATTGAAAAAATCAAACTTATTTAGTAGCCTATTTTGAATATTTTGTAGGACACTTTGTATGTAAGAGATGGGTCATAAGATATAACTAGTGTGCAACAGATGTTAGTAACTTTGCCTTCTAATGCAAAGGTACCGACTTTGTGGAAATATTTTACATATTGCTTTTCTCTGTAGGTTGTGTACTTAGATGACTCTGTGTCTTCCTTCATACAAATCCGGGGGTCTGTCCCATTGTTCTGGGAGCAACCGGGATTGCAGGTATGTGTTGGACATTGTTTTGTTTTGTTTTTTCTCTTGAATTTTCCATATTTTCTAAGCTTTCAGGATAGTTCATTAGTTTATTGAATAGTTCTGTCATTCAATTTAATATTACCTGGATTCACAAATGAGTGTCTAAGTACAGAGTTGCTAGAATTGTCTTAGCTATTTTTCCTTTAATATTCTTTCAAATATCTATAGAAATTCAGCTGCTGTATTTAATATTAAAATTTTGATGTTTTTATAGTGCATTGATTTTCAAAGTGTTTCCATATTTACTATCTCAGTATCTTTGTATATAGCAATTTAATCTCTTTAGGCAGAAGAATATAGTAGTTAAAAAAAAGCTTCTGGAGCTGGCCCCGTGGCCTAGTGGTTTAGTTCGGTGCTCTCTACTTTGGTGGCCCAGGTTCCATTCCCAGGCACAGACCTATACCACTCGTTGGTGGCCATGCTGTGGTGGTGATCCACATACAAACTAGAGGAAGATTGGCACAGATGTTAGCATAGGGTGACTCTTTCTCAAGCAAAAAGAGGAAGATGGGCAACAAATGTTAGCTCAGGGCAAATCTTCCTCAGTGAAAAAAAAAAAACGTCTGAAACGAGACTTCTCAGTTAGCATCCTTACTCTACTACTGCTAGCTGTGTGATCTTGGGCAAGTGATTTAACCTCTCTGTGTCTCAGTTTTCCTATCTGTAAAGTGGGAGTAATAATATTAGTAGTTCCTACTTCATAGGGTTGTTGTAAGGATGAAATGGAAAGTACTGAGAATAGCGTCTGGCACACACAGCCAGCACTGTGTAAGGGTTAGCTACTGTTGTTGTCAATAATATATCTGCTCCTGAAATTTTACTTTGTAATTTGTAGTGCCCTGTCATCTTTACTATGTCCTCTGACTTGCTTTCTGATCTTTTTTTTTAAACTTTCTTGATATAAATATCTGATCATTAAAATATGTTTTTTCAATGTAAGGTCATAATATTAGCTTGCCCATAATCGTATGATTTTGCATTTTATTTTTATTGAAAAATATTTAGTCCCTAAAGTGTAAGTTATTTTCATTTTAGGCTTCTAGTATATTTTGTCTAGTAAATTTTATGCCTCAACCTATACAGTATAGAGAAAATGGACAAAAAATTCTTGCCTCCTTTTAGTTCACAGCTGGATTTCTGATACATTTTAGGATGGTTTTTATTGTGAAGGAAAATTACAGATCACTTGAATCTTTTCAATATTGCAGTTTAAGACAGGCCAGGAATTAACAAGGATTAACACTTATACTGCTTGGTAAAATTCTTGAGTTCTTGTCTATTATTTTGGCTTGTTTAGGTTTTCTTTTTGGCACGTAGGGGTAACTTAAAATAGACTTCTCTCTCCGCACATCTCTCTTGGGGAGGAATCCCAACCCTACTCAACTTCTCCTAAGCTTTCATGGTCAGAGAAGCGGCGTTTGGAATATTTGCTTTAAGAACATTCCTAAAGCCCTGTTTTGATGCAAGGTGAATCCTTTTGCTTTAGAGACAAGCTAGTGTAAGAGATTCTGGTATCTTGTTTATGGGCCCTCTGTTATGCTGCTTTCTGGGTTATTTTGTTAAGAGGTTCAGAATTACAGTGTTTGATTATTCGGTAAGATTGGATCCTGAGTAGTTATATTGAGGGGTCCTCCTGGGTAGGACTTCCTTCCCACTTCCTTCTGCATTGTGTGACCTGCCCACACAGATAGTCTGGCTGGCTAACGTCATATGCTTATGGGCTGAAAACTACAGATTTTGAAACCATGGTAGAGATAGTAATTTTCGAGACATTGAGACAGTCCAACAGTTCTGCTAAATTGTCACTGAACTGACGTATTGTTGGGTTGGGTTGAGCATTGACTCAGCACTTCTCAATTTAGGTAAGTAGTTTTTTTAATTGAAGTATAATTGGCATACAATATTCTAGTAGTTTCAGGTGTATATCATAGTGATTTGATATTTATATACATTATGAAATATTCATCACAATAAGTCTAGTCACCATCTGTCAATTTACAAAGTTATTACAATATTATTTGCTGTATTCCCTATGCTCTACAGTACATCCCCATGACTGACTTTATAACTGCAAGTGTGTACCTCTTAATCTCCTTCACCTACTTTGCCTGCCCACCCCCTACCCCCACCTGTCTACCTCACACTTGTCAGAGTCACTACTATGAAAAAGACAAAAAATAAGTGTTGGTGAGGATGTGGAAAAGAGGGAACCCTCGTACACTGTTGATGAAAATGTAAACTGGTGCAGCCACTATGGAAAACAGTATGGATGTTCCTTAAAAAATTAAAAATAAAACTACCATACGACCCAGCAATTCTACTTCTGGGTATTTATCTGAAGAAAAGGAAAACACTAATTCGAAGAGATATGTGCACCCCTATGTTGATTGTAGCATTATTTGCAATAGCCAAGATATGGAAGCAACCTAAGTATCTATCGATAGATTAATGGATAAAGAATCCACACATACACATAAAGAAAAACACACAGACATGCATAAAATGAAATATTACTCAACCATAAAAAGAATGACATCTTGCTATTTATGACAACATGGATGGACCTTGAGGGAATTATGCTAATTGAAGTAAATCAGACAGAGAAAGACAAATATTGTATGATTTCACTTGTATGTGGAATCTGAAAAACAGACTCATAGATACAGGAAACAAACTGGTAGCTTAGTAGTTTTTAAAAACAGCCTTTCTTTGAACAGGAGTGGATTAGTTTCATGAGTCTTTTACAGCAAAACATTTTCTCCATCATTCTAAAAGAGTAGGTGATAGAGGAATGAAAATATTTAATTGATTTAAAAAAACTGAAAAAATAGATACTGATTTTTAAAAATAAAAATACCAAGTCCAAAAATTAATTTTCCCATAGAAGACAAACAGGGGCTTTTGACTTAGAGTGGTTGGAAATGGTGTTAGGTGTTGTGTGTAGTCTTGGGACTGAAATTTATTATAGGGAATCCTTGAAGTTAGTGTTGCCTAGTGAGATGTCCCATTTCAGAAGTCATGGACAGAGAATCTTTAGATAGTTGTCCCTTGACTTGCCTCTTATCCTCCATGATTATTCCTCTGAGGTTTTCTTTTCTTTTCTTTTTTTTTTTAAAGATGGGCACCTGGGCTAACAACTGTTGCCAGTCCTTTTTTTTTTCTTCCTGCTTTATCTCCCCTACCCCCCCTCCCCCCGCCCCGTACACAGTTGTATATCCTAGTTGCAGGTCCTTCTAGTTGTGGGATGTGGGATGCCGCCTCAATGTGGCCTCACGAGCGGTGCCATGTCCGCACCCAGGATCCGAACCCTGGGCCACCACAGCGGAGCGCACGAACTTAACCACTGGGCCACGGAGCCGGCCCCATCCTCTGAGGTTTTCAAATTAAAAGATTTTAAAGGAATCATCCGAAGTGATTTTAGAATGCAGATTCATGGCCTTAACTTCTCATAGGCTGAAATAGAATCTCTTGGAATGGGGCCAGGAATCTGCCTTTTTAACCAAGTTCCCTACTACTAAAATTTGAGAATTTCTGTTGTACCAGATCCTACCCTAGTGACCATGAAGTGTTTCCAGCGCCGTCTGCTCCAGTAGCCAGTCCTGAACTACTGTAGCTACAAGTAGCCCTGTGACACTTAGCCCCAGTGTTCTCCTAGCCATTGGGACTTTCCCTTTCTTTGTAGTACCACTGCTGTCATCCCAGTTAAGGTCTTCATAATTCCTTCTTGCCTGGAATATTCTCCGTTTTCTAACTGGTCCCCTCCTAGCTCCCTGGCAGTTCTTCTCACTTTTGCTGTATTATGCTCATTAGATCTAGGCACCCATTTCATGATCTGGCTTCTTCTACCTGTCCAATTTCATGCCTTGTGATTTTTTAACAGGAATCCACTGTTCCAAAAATGAAGGTCTGTTGTCCTTCACTAGCCACCTCAGATCTCATTGAGTGGATTCAGTCACTCCTCCACACTGATCTCTTTATTAAATACTTAAGTTCTTCGGGTGTCTATTATTCTATGCTAGGTGTATAGTCTTATATACTGTGAGGCATTCAGAGACGCTAGTGATCCTTTAGAGAGAGCTTACAATCTGTTGGGGAGTCAGGCCTTTTATGGAAAAGGTAAATATCAATATGAAGTAGTTTGAGGCATTATAAGAGTTGTCATAAGGTGCTACACAGGTAAGAATAATATTTTAAGTGCAGGCAACTCACGCATTTTCCTTATGATTTCCTTTCCCTGAAGTTATTTAGCATTTATACTTTATAGTATTACTCTGACATTATATTATAGCTTATATTGGTCTTAAAAGATGGTAGTAAGCATCATGAGATCTATGCCTAGTATAGCCTTGCACACTCGATTTTTGGTTGAATTGAAGTTTTAGAAATATGTGAACATGAAGCAATATTGATGAAAAATGATGCTTCATACCACCCAATTAAATGGTTTTTAAAAAATATCTTTGATGTTACCTTATTTGAAATTGGATAAATCTATGATTATCTAAAGCCTTAAGACTTTCTGGAGTGCTGCTTTTATCACAGTTGACCGCTCTTTTATTATAGAATTTTTTTCTTTAATATGGAGTAATAAGACCTAGTCCTAACCAGTGTATTGCTATAAGAGTTAGCATATGTAGCTGGTTGTGTATATGTGTTAAGGAGCATAGCAATGGGGAACAACCACAGCCATTACCTGAAAAACGTGTGAACTTGTGTTTTTTCACCTTCTTGATAGCTGGCAGTACTGTGCAAGGTAAATGTTAATCAATAAAGAAAATGCTAAGTCTTGGACTTTTATACAGTTATAAGAAATTACCTGAGATTACTCCAAATAAAAAGTATCGACTTCTGCTCAGTTTTCTTTAGTCTAAAATGCTTAAAGTCCTGGAGCACCCATCTTGCAAATTTTAAAATTTTATAAACACTATTAAGTAGTATAAAATGAAATTGAATATAGATGTGACATTAGGCTAATCAATTTCTTTCTTTCTTTCTTTTTTTTTGGTGAGGAAGATGCACCCTGATCTAACATCTGTACCCATCTTCCTGTGTTTTATATGTGGGGCGCCTGCCACAGCATGTCTTGATGAGTAGTGCATAGGTCTGTGCCTGGGATCCAAACTGGCGAACCCTGGGCCGCTGAAGTGGAGCCCACAAATTTAACTGCTATGGCACTGGGCTGGCCCCGTCAATTTCTTATTAAAAAGAAAAAAACCTTAAAGAGAGAATCCGCTGGTTATCTGGACAGTTATTAGATTGTGTCACTTATCAGGATAGAGGGGAGACTGCTTAATGACTGATAATACTGTTAAGTCAGTTTTGGAATTGGATGAGCATATTAGAGTTTATTGTCTGGTTTATTTGTCGAACTGCATGACTGATTTGGTAACCCTCCTCCCATGTCCCCTTCGAAGTCACTTTGTTCACAGATTAGCCAGAAGAATTCTGGGGATCTTTCATCTCAAAGTCTCAAGGGAAATGTTTAAAAGTGAAATTCAGGGAAATAATCTGGTTTCACCTTTATGTTTCTTCTTGGCATCTGTTGTAGCTTTCTCAATTCTGTCTGATCTTTCTGCCACTTTCCTATAAGAGAAAAGAAAAACTATAACAGAACACTATAGGCAGGTGTTTTCCATCTTGTTTAATTCTCTTAACCCAAATTTTCTTATTTTGCAAAATGTTCCCTAACTATCGTTACCTGACTGGAAGATCGACTTGGAAAGTCTGTTTTTCCAGGAACAGTATTTTTAATTTGTTGGATCTTTAGGTAAGGGAGAAGTGAATAGGATGTTCAGCATAGGGAAACATAGAAAAATATATAGAGACGTTGCACTTGTAGGCAGCTTGGAAGACTAGGAATTTAGATCATGCGAATCTTTTTTGGAATTAATGTTGACCTAAGAAGACAAGTTATTTCATTTGTCTGTATTTCAGTTTTTTTTGCCCAAATGGCAGTAATATCTGTTAACTTACAGAGAACACATACTTTGAGCTTAAAACAAGATAATTTATATGAAAGCACTCTTAAAAATATCTTTCATAAATAAAATTCCTCTTAGCTTACAAGTATTTCATAATGGTGTAACTTCTATTTTTTTTTTTTCGAGATTGCCTTTTGAAAAATAAAGGGGAAGGGAAACCCCTAGAACTTGTTTCTTTTAAAAGAATATCATGAATGAAAATCAGCTATTCGACTTACTGCTGTGTATTCAGCAAATGAATTATTGCATATTATAAACAATGATATTTCTTCTATATGTTGTCTTTTGGTATGATTAAACATATTTTTCTTGTCCTAGGTGGGATCTCATCGTGTCCGTATGTCAAGGGGATTTGAAGCCAATGCACCTGCTTTTGATAGGTAAGACTGATTATTTTTACATAATGCTGTAAGTTTTCATACTGTTAAGCAGTGGGACTAGTTATAATTGTATTTGCTGATTCATTTCAGCTTTTTTGGCTCTAAGTAAAATTTTTTCTGATTCCTAATTTAACTGGAAGACAGTGATGCTAGTGTTACGATTTCTAGGGATGATAGCAATAGGTGTGTAGGTCTTGATCTCTTGGCCTTAAAACTACTGCTCTGGGTGCACTGTCCAGTATGGTTGCCATGAGCCACGTATAGCCCTTCAGCACTTGAAATTGACTAGTCTAAATTGAGGTGTGCTGTAAGTGTAAAATACACACGGAATTTCAAAGACTTAGTACAAAAAAAGCAAAATCTTATTAATATTTATTTTATATATTGATTACATGTTAAAATGATATTTTAACTGCAGTGGGTTAAATAAAATATATGTAAATGAATTTCATCTGTTTTCACTTTTTTTAAATGTACCTTCTAGAAAATTTAAAATAATATCCGTGGCTCATGTTATTTTTCCTTTAGATGGCATTGTGCCATAGCCTCTGAAATGGCTAGAAGCTGGAGAGAAAAATGGCTCATATTTGGGGGCTATTTTTCTTAAGGCTAGAGCTCTTAAGGAGGTCTCTCTGAATGTTCACGGAGTGTGTGATGTCCTCATGTCCTCATGAGGTACAGTTGCCTTCCCAGCCAAGAGGGTGGCTCGTGTTCTCTGTGCTTGTCTAGCACCAGCCTCACAGAGCAGAGAGGGAGCTGGGTGACTGCAGTAGCTCCAGCATAGCTGGGAGTCTTAGCGTTGGTAAGTTAGAGAGGAAACTGCATTAACTGAGTTTTCATGTATTCAGAGTTTCGAGACCATACGGAATGAATTTGCATCCAATTTTATGAATTCTGAGTTTAAAATACTGCCACATAGGTTCTATTTAATAGGGGATTCCTGCTTATTGAAAAGTAATTTTGGCTTATAATTTGACATATGCTTATTTCCTTTCTTTCTTTACTAGGCATTTTAGAACACTTAAGAATTTATATGGTAAACAAATAATAGTAAATTTGCTTGGCTCTAAGGAGGGTGAACATATGCTAAGTAAGGCTTTCCAGGTAAGTATGATCACTTTTTCTTCTGTTCTGGCCCGTGGACACCTAGAATGGTATTAAAAAAATAATGTAACACAATAATCAAATTCTTCCAGGAAGTAAATGACTTCCTAGCAAAAGGTTGGGTACTTGGAACCATTAACTCTTTGGGGCTATTAGGAAATAATTTAGGATAATGTTGCTGAAATTGGGATTATAGAAAGCTTTCATGGCAGTTGACTGTTTTCTAAAATGTGCTTATTTATGTTGTGGAGAAGCAGAAGAATACCCTTCTCCCCAAAAAATGTTCATTTGTCACTGGTAGAAAAATACCAGACAGTTTCCTCCTTCATCTCTTTATTGCTTTGCCTCTTTCCTAGAAACCACAGTCATTGTTTTAGTCTTATGAAATGGTGAATAATGCATTTGTATACCTGCAAGTCTGGATTGTACCCTCTTGTATTGATGAGAGAAAATTTAAGAATTTCAAGTAAAAAAAGAATCCAAAGACATGTCTGACTTCTAAAAAAAAATATTCTTAATAAACGCTTATTGAATCAATAATGAATTAATATAAATCATGGTGTTACGTAAGATTATAAGCAAAATAATTAGAAACAAACAAAATAATTAGAAAACATTTTCTAAAGTTTACTCTAAGTCCAGAAGTAACTTAATTATTTGGGTATTTTCTTTTAATTTTGTGAAATAAATATTGTTAATAAATAGATTATACTTCAGAGAATGGTTTTTTATGGTAAACTTTTAAAACATTTGTATGTATTGAATGGAAGTGTAAAAAATGAGTTTTTCAATCTTTGATAAGCTTTGTCTTAAAAAGAAGTTAATTTATTTTGAGATTCTATAACATATGTAAGCAGTTATTAAATTTGTGTTGTAAAAAATGAAATGCTGGTGATTGGAAATGATGAATGTTATTTAAGTTGCCTCATATTAATTATGTCACTTAATCTCTCAGGGATAATATATGAGTTTTAGGAAGAAGATGCCATTAGATATCAGCAAATAATTTTCCATTTGACTACCAGCGTCGATGAAAGCTTTGTGAGATTAGTAGATTTCAAAGGGCCATGCGAGGTTTTAATTTAAAATGTGAGGTTCTGGGGCCGGCCCCATAGGCAAGTGGTTAAGTTGTGCTCTGCACTTTGGCAGCCCGGGGTTTCACTGATTTAGATCCTGGGTGCAGACATGGCACCACTCATCAGGTTGTGCTGTGGTGGCATCTCACACAGCACAACCAGAGACACTCACAACTAGAATATACAACTATGTACTGGGGGCGCTTTGGGGAGGAGAAGAAGAAGAAAAAAGAAGATTGGCAACAGATGTTAGCTCAGGTGCCAATCTTTAAAAAAATAATAAAATGTAAAGTTCCATTTATAACATTATATTGATAAGATCATATTTAGTTAACACTTAGGTGAATATTTGCCTTTTTCCTTTCAGAGTCATTTGAAAGCTTCTGAACATGCTGCTGATATCCAGATGGTGAATTTTGACTATCATCAAATGGTTAAAGGAGGAAAGGCAGAAAAATTACATAGTGTTCTTAAACCTCAAGTCCAAAAGTTTCTAGATTATGGATTTTTCTATTTCGATGGAAGTGAAGTTCAAAGGTTTGACTGTTTCTCTTTCTTTAAATTGAAACTTTGCTATAACTTAAAAATTATTCTTCACATTGAACTCTTAAATTTTCTAAAATTGAAGTTTGTAGTTAAAGAAAATATCTTCCTTTATTATACTTGATTATGGGTTTGTTTTCTTTCTTCAGAATTCAACAAGTAATAATACTAGCTTATGTTGTTGGGCATGTCCTGTGGGCCGGGCAGTGTACTTAGTCTCTACATGTATCAATAACAACAATCGTAGGGATAGTGTCTATTGTTATCCCAATTCACATTTGAGGAAATTGAGGCATAGGCTATAATCTGCCCCAAGTCACATAACTGGCAAATGTAGGGCTAACATCCATCTGGCTCCAGACCTCATGCTGTTGTCTCCGAGGCTATGCCACTTCTCTCTTAAAACTAATGTTTTAATATTTCTTGACCTAAGTAAAGACTTAAATGCAGATGGAAGTAAAAGACATTGGTTATCGTCTGCTTTAGGATAATTTAAATCTTCAGTTTTTGCATAGAAATGCAAGAGGAAAGTAAATATTGAAGATTTAAGTTCAGAATAGGTTAAGGTAAACTTTAGTGAACAAAACTCAAGTTGTTAATTTTTTCAATTTGTACAATATTTAGTATCAGTGCCATAGAAATTTTATAGGACAGCAGTAGAGATAACAGATCTTAAGTTTTTAAAATTCATTTCACAAATATTTGATTATGTATGTTTAGTTCTTAACTACTGGCCTAATTAAAAATAGTGAGTGTGGATGAATAGATAGATACCTGGTAAAGACTATATGACAAATGTTAATAATTGCAGAATTGAGATGGTGGATATGTATTCACTGTAAAATTCTTTCATCTTTTTTGTATGTTTGAAATTTGTAATAATAAAAAGTTGAGGGTAGAAAGTGGCTGCTACATTTTAATCACCTTAACTTTTCTCTGTTTATTTTAGCTTTGTTATTTTTGTTTCTAACCAGCTGTTTAACTTTACTGAATTTGTTACAGATGCCAGAGTGGTACAGTCCGAACAAACTGCTTGGATTGTCTCGACAGAACAAATAGTGTGCAGGCATTCCTTGGCTTAGAGGTAAAAAATAAATTAAAATGTGTGGGTATGACTTGCATCCGCTGCCTCTTTCAGTGCTTTTGTAATATTTATGTTTCTCAGTTACTTTCCACAAAATGAAGTTATACTTCATTAAGGGTATTTTGTACTTCTCTTCTAGTCTTTTTTTTTTTTCTGCCAAAATCTATTTTCATTTAAATGTTTCCTTTATCTGTTCTGAATAGTCTCTTTAGGTAGCTATCTATATATTTCACTCTATTGTTCCTTAACCTTCCCTTAAAAAAACTTATACTATCCCAATAATTGCTTCCTTTGCCTGTCTTTTGGAAGAAAATAAGTATATGTTTTTGTATATATTTGGCCTTCATTCTCTGTGTTGTCTTTTAAATGTCCCTTTGGAATTGGGGGGTCTATTTTCACATGCACAGTCCTGTAGGATTATGTTTCTGACGGTCTGTTACCCACTGCACTTTATATGGCATTTTCAAATCAGTAGCTACATAAGACAGGATCAGAAGAGAATGCCGTTGTCAATGAGAATGAAAGTAAATGAGATTCAACTTCTCTAACTCAGTCTTTGTTTAAAAGTTTTTTTCTTTACCACTTATCCATCAAATTTGGTCTAATATTATCTCAACTATGTGACAAACTGTAGCAATGCTGAGCTTTCTGGCTTTCCTATTATGCAACAGTTAGGGTCCTAAGGCTATGGTGGGTCTTCATTTAGTTCCATAGGAACTTAGCATAGTTCTCTAATACTAAAAAGAAAAAAAAAACAGGAATAGGAAATAACATGTTCTTATCTCCTCTAATTAATGATCTCATATTTGGTCACAATATTGGTTAATTAGTTACTCTGCAGCCGAAGTTCTTTCAGTCTCAAAAGTGAAAGTACAGAATGTAGAATTCTCTGCTGCAGAAATGTATTTTTCAAGTTTACTGTTTTGCCTTTTTTGAAGTCTGTTATTGAGGTTTATCATAATAGATTTGGAAAATATGACAGAGACAAGAAAAGTGAAAGCAGGCAGTTGGCATTTGGATGGAGTTTATCCTGTGGCTCCTGTTTGTTTTGAGTTCTGTTTCTAAGTAACTAACTACATTTACTTAGATTCTGAGGGTAAGCTTATTGAAATACTTGAAAGTCTTTATGAAAGGTAAAACAAGTGTTAGTGTTCAGAATGTAACTTAGCTGCCTATCTGCTTTTGGTAGTTAGGTGTGAGAATACTCCCGAGTATAGCAATTGGTTGACTGGTTACAAAATTTACTAGTAAAGTAGGCAAAACCAAACTAGTAGTAAAGACCAGTTTTCCCCAATTCCTTGAAGAGACAGGCATATAAATGATAAAGGGGATCCTGGGGGCTTATTTTGTTTTGTTCTCCATGCCAACAAAGAACAGCTTTGGTGTGAGTCCCTAGGTAAGCAAAGCCAGTTTAGGGTTTTTTATGTTATTTTGTTTTTTGATCCCTCTGTAATTATGGATAATCTCCATATTTATAGATAAGTTAAGGCAAAACACAAATGGGAGGGAGTTCAGTAAAAATGCAAGGCATAGAATATGACTGGATTCCAAATAAGAGAAATAGACTAAGAATTGTATGTTGCTTTGACTTTGCCAGATTTCAAGGCTAAAATTTGTTCAGAGTAAAGACCAATAACTTTTCTAAACACTTTCGTTGTTATCTATGATGAAGGTATTGTGGTGGCCCAAAGATCTATGACATAAAAAGCTGTCATGACTTTATTCAAAGATATGACTTATTTTTGTGACAGTTCAAGAGCAGCTCTCCTTTTCTCTAAACTTTTGACCTTAATTACCCCAACTTATAGGACCAAATCCAAAAATTAAAGAAACTTAATTATTTCTGTATATGTTTAGATAAACTTGGTAAATATATTTCGTTGCTCTAATACATGTTGAACAATTAGTTCTTTTAGCTGAACAGGTAAACTAGTCTGATTTATAGAGACGTTTCAGTAAGATTAATTTTGTCATTTAACCAGAAAGAAGTTCTTATTACAACAAGGGAATGTTAAGTTATTTGTAAGTTTCATGGATGGATATTTACTTTAAAAATTGAAATGGTGGGAAATAACAGCCTAGTAAACTTGTGTTTTCAGAATCCAATTCCACATAGTCCTATAACTAGAAATTTTTAATTTGATTCTGGTAGTTCTTAAAAAGTCACAGCACAATTAATGTACTGATATATTTATACAAGTTTCTCTTTTGCTGTTTTAGATGCTTACTAAACAGTTGGAAGCTCTTGGCTTAGCTGAAAAGCCTCAGTTGGTGACTCGCTTTCAAGAGGTTTTTCGGTCAATGTGGTCTGTAAATGGTGATTCAATCAGTAAGATATATGCAGGGACTGGAGCTCTTGAAGGAAAGGCTAAGGTAAATCTCGATCTAGCACAGCATTATAAAGGATCCTCTTTTTCCTCTCTTAATAAAGCTTTTAAATGGTCTCTTTTTTAATTAACAGGGGTTTTTTTAGGTATCTGTTTTTGGTCTCTGTCTTATCATGCTTTTATATTCTCTTTAACACACCCTCTATAGTGCTATTGATGATGGAATGAAAGAGAGAGATTTCCCTAGATGTGAGAGTACGACGTACTTCGTCATTTAGTGGTTATCCATTAGGCCTATATGTATGTTGCGTACATTTTTTGTGTGTAATTTTTCCCTTGCATATCTGTTTTATCTTTTTATGTTGTTTATTTTGATTATAAATATGATGTTTTTTTAACCATAATCCTCCTAGTAAAGGGTCCTATCTCATTTGGTTTGTGTCCCTAGCACTTGACACAGTGCCTCCTGTTTAATAGATGTGTGACTAATGCTGGATGAATGAATAAATCAGTGAACAATTTATGCAACACCTACCATGAACCCAACACTATTAGGGCTTGATTGTTAAGTTTTTATAATTTTACTTACCTTTCCTTGAAAAGGAGGCTATCAAAATGTGCAAAAGAAGTGTGAGAGATGGGCTTATTTATGATTCTATGCCTCATTACCTTTTAATTGCTGCTATTATCTACAGACTACTTTCCACTCTAGTATTTGGCCCTTATTGAGAGACTTCAGAAGCATACTTGAGATTTTTTTCATTATTTTATACACTTAAATATTGGCTTTTTAAGGCTCTTGGCCTCAGTTGAATTTTTTAAATGTCTACAATTCCTCAAATTACATTAGGAATAGAAACAAGAACATTTAGCACTTTTATAGTTCTCATTCAGCCTCTTCAGGATAGCAACTGAAATTCTTTAAAGAGCATTCCTCATCACTGTCTTCTTTTAATTTCCAAATCTTCCTCCTTTTCTGCCTCATAAAATGCCATGCCTCTGTCCAGAGGTGACGGCCTTCCCTGGAGAGTCCCTCTGTTCAACTCATAAAAATAATGTGTACTGAGACTTACAAATATTTAGTTCTTAAATGTTCCCTATTTTTGAAAACCTGAAATTGTTAAACTTTCATTTATTCCTGTTAAATGGAGAACATAATTCTTGCTGTTAAAACCTGATTCTCTTAGAACTATTGCTTAAAATATCATTTTATGTTCCTCTGCTTTTTTGTTTCTGCAGTGAGTAAGACAATATATGTACAGAGCTTACATATATTTTTAGTCTCTTTTATCTCTAACAGATAGATGGGAAATTTTATATATTAAATATGCTAGTCTGAATTGAACTAAAATCTAACGTCTGAACTGCTCTTTCTTTTCCTTTCTCTGGGTTCCTTTTGATTAATTGCCTGATAATGTGAATGGTGAGTGTCTTTTTAAATAATGTCATTTGTGTATGGTATCATGCAGGAGGAAATATTTTAAGCCTCAAATTACTGTTATTTCTTTAAGGGATAAAAAGTGCATGTTGCAAACTAAAGTTTTTTTCAAAAGGTGAGAGTTGTTTGGTTTTTTTTCAACAGTCATCTAAATCTGTAAGATCAAAATAAATCTTTATGGTAACTAACATGCCTAAGTAAAATATATGTTCATTAAAAGTTGTAATCAGGGGCTGGCCCCGTGGCCGAGTGGTTAAGTTCGCGCGCTCCGCTGCAGGCGGCCCACTGTTTCCTTAGTTCGAATCCTGGGCGCGGACATGGCACTGCTCATCAGACCACGCTGAGGCAGCGTCCCACATGCCACAACTAGAAGAACCCACAATGAAGAATACACAACTATGTACCGGGGGGCTTTGGGGAGAAAAAGGAAAAAATAAAATCTTTAAAAAAAAAAAAAAAAAAAAAAGTTGTAATCAGCTCTCCACTGTAGGAATTGGCATAAGTTTATTATTCTTATTATATATATTTAAGTGGGCAATAAAAAGACCTAAAATATGCGAACTGTAGTTTACATGTAATATTTATTTATGAACTGTAGTTATAAATTTCTTTTTAGACTAGACTTTCATTCTTATGTTCAGTTTTAGTTTTAACTAATATAAGTTATTTGGGAACAATTTCAATTTTATTTTTCTACTATTAAATTATTTTGGAGTTTAGAGCATGTATGTACAGTGTGTCTCTTTTATCTCCCCTGTTTCTCCCCACCCTTCCCATCCCCAAGTCTAAAAGCTATGATGTAAGAAATAATTTCCTTGTTTTAAATAAGCACATTTAAATGAACAGTGCCCAAGGTGTCACTGTTTCTCTTCCTCTTTGGGATAACGGCTCTGCACAAAGAGATGGAAAAGCTCGGTGCCACAACTGCACCCACTAATGATACCTGGGCAGTAAATGTTTAAAACTGTTTACTATTTTAAAAATGAAATTTAGAATGAGAGTCCATGCTCCCTTTCTTCAACAGGCCGGAAAGTTAAAAGATGGTGCTCGTTCTGTTACCCGAACGATTCAGAATAACTTCTTTGACAGCTCCAAGCAAGAGGCCATTGATGTTTTGCTGTTGGGAAATACTCTAAATAGTGATTTGGCTGACAAAGCTCGAGCACTTTTGACTACTGGAAGTTTGCGTGGTATGCATACTTAACTTTATGTTTTACTTTCTTTCTTTCTCTATATTTCTTCTAAAAGTTGAAGAGGTAAATTAGGCTTATTTACATAAATAATTTTTAGATTGAGTTGATTAAAACAGTTTTGGAAGGAATTTCTATGAATGTAATTTTTAAAAATTTCATTCTCCAAAGGAAGTTTATCATTTTTAAAATGTTTATATCATCAGTGGTATTATTAAGCCATAAACTGAGGCCCATGCGTGTTTTCTTTTTTAGATTATGATGGAGAGCATGAATGGTTTAAGTATTGCTAACTTTATGTAAGGCAGAATTTCGTAGAATATTCAGCTAGTACTTTTAGTAGAGCATTCAATAACATAGTTATGTAAAAAACAAAAGCTTTATTGAAAAAACCAATACCTATATTGTTGGTTTTGCTAATCACCACCCCAAAAGTTTATATAACTTGGTCTTACCTTTTAATTGCTATTGTTTGAATGAGCATTAAATCATATTAATTTAAAATAGTGTTTATTATTGGACACTAATTATTACTCCCAATTTTAATATTTGACATAAATAGTTGGCTTTCAGGATGGCCTTTTATCTTTCAGTATGTTTTTTATTAAAATCAAAAGAATTTGAGCTCATGTCAATGAGTAATATCATGAGAAAACTCAACATTCATTGTAGAAATTAATAAATTAGGCTTCCTTAATTCCATATTTTTCTATTTTAACTTTTCAGCAGTCTGAACATTTTTATTTCTTCTATCATCTCCAAACTAAACCTTTAGTTTTCCCTGTTCAAGTAGACAAGTTCAAGTAGAAAATTGTTTCTCATCAAGTAATGTGCTCTTGGATAATTGCTTGGTCAAATAGGTTACCATGGATTCTTGCAGAATTCTGCATGGTGCTGAAGGTAGTTAATTACAGTCAGCTCCTCAGGGATCTGTAAGTAGGCTGAGGAGCTGAGACCTATTAAAGCTGTAAAAAACAAAATCTGATCTCAGCTACTGCTTTTATTCAGGTTTTCTTCCTGGCTTCCAACAGTGGAGACTTGACTGATTTCCATCTTATCAGCTCTTTCCACTTGTACCTTCTTTAGTTAATAAGCAACATTGAAAGTAAGCAATTGAACGACAGAAAAGAAGTGAAGGACCTGATTCCCGTACTTGATCATCAGGGTTTTAGTTTCTTACACATTTTACTATATGTAAAATATGCCTTTTAAAAAAAGTACAGTCAGTTCTGCTATAATGCTTGTTCTGAGAATGGGAATTTGTTCCAACATGGATGCTATATTAGGGAACATTTTGAGTGTAATGCTAATTCTACATTAGTTTATGCATGATTTCACCAGCAGTAACGCTATGTAAATGCAGAAAACTGCACCCAGCAGAACTGAGATGGGTAGAAATATACAAAACACACATACACACATGTGCGCACCTCAAACATCACTTTCCCTCAGTTCACCAGCTGTGTTATGAGCCGTACCCATCCACTTCTGATGTTCCAGCTTTCTGTCCAATATCAGAGAACCCTTCTTCCGTCATTCACAGTTACTCCTGATGCCCATTTCTGCAAGCAAACTTCAGTTCTTTTTCAAGATGAAGCGCCATATTTTAAGGAGTATTCATCCATTTCTTAACCATTTAACACATGTAAAACTCTGCTACTGTCTTATTAGGTTCCTGTCTTTTGGCCTGTCACTGCCGAAGTTTTTGAGTGTTGGGCCCTAACTCCATTTTCCCCATAAGCCCTGTGGCTGTGGGAATTTGAACCATTTTGTATAGCATGGTGGTTTTTTTGGGAATGCATGTGTTTGATGGTGTTATAACTGAATTGATTGTACTTTTCAACTGGTGAGTCCCAGAAAGAATACCGTAAGGTATATATTAGGGCAGTGTCTTTCATATGTTCAATCCAGCCTGTAAGGTTTTCAGATTTATATTCTCCCTCACATGTATGTGCACATGCTCACACATACACATATACACGTACAGGAACAGCGTGAAAAGCAGGTGTAGAACCTTCTGTTGTGAAACTCGGGACATCGCTGAGTCACTGTAGGATTTTTCTAGACACAGAGGGTTTGTGTCAGTTATCATTTATTCTTAATCTTTGGTATCCTACAGCCATCTGAAAAAATAAAGTCATCAAATTGACTTAAAAGGAAAAAGTGAGTCTCCATCTCAGAATGTTTTGTCATAACACTCTAGATGTTAACTGTAACTTTCTGTTGTACTAATGATTCTTTGTTTTCTTCTTGATGCTATCCGTAGTTTCTGAACAGACGTTACAGTCAGGTACAGTATAGAAAATCAATCTATAAATAAAAGCAACTTTTCCTCTATTTTTCTAAAGTTGATATTGTAAATAAATGAAGCCATAAGTAAATGGAAACTTTCTCTGTTTTGCCCTCAGGTTCTAATAGGATAAATTGATAGCTTGTTTTAATCTAAGAAACGTATTTAAGTTTGAGAAAACTAAGTACTTCATTTAGTCAGAAATATGTGGTGCTCTCCGTCTTCATGTAGCAAATGCTTAATTCCAATTAAATATAGGTCATCTAGTTTTAATTTTACTTTATATTTCATTGAACAAATATTATTAGTGTTATACCGTACTCTTAATAGGCTGGTGGAAAAAACCCAGATGCGACTATTTTTATTTTGGATTAATTTTAGAGTACTATCTGTGATATTTATGACGACTCAGCAGTGTTTCTCACACATAATATTTGAAAAGGCATTGACTCATTTCCTTATATTGTGGATGAAATATTTCCTGTAACTGTAAGACCTGCACTAAAATACTATCTGAAATCTTTTAAAAAGCATTAAATTGCTAACAAAATTAGAAAAGTTGTGTATAAGACTAAAGGTCATTATTTTTCTTCCCTTTCCTATTCATAGGAATCTCATGCTTTCATTCTCTGAATAAGATTTATGATCTTGTCTTTAAACATGAATCTATGCCAAAAGGAACAAAAGTTAAACTCTTGCCAGAAATTTAGCCAAAAAAGACAAATTTTCTTCCTTTCACTTAAGATTTGGTATCACTTAAGATTTGTTTTGCTTAGTTATTGTTCTGAATGTTTTGAGAAACTATTGGTTATTTTTTTTGAGAAGGATGGAGGAAGAGAGCACTTGGATATATTTTTGAGTTTTACAAAGAAACTCCATTTTCTGAAGTGATAGGCTATTTAGGGATGGATATCTGTTTGAACATCGACTCATTTCTTTCTGCACATTAAGATGCCAACCAATTAAGAATAAACTAGGAATTTTTTTAACTTTTTATTCCATTTATAGACTGAGTTTATTAGTTCACACCACATGGCAACATGTTTTTGTTCACACAATTCATTGTTTGTCTTGCTGAACATTTTAAGCTGTTAAATCATTATAGAACTTGTGTTTTGATATAGAAAGAATTTCAGAAGCAGTTTTCCTTGTAGTAACATTGGCAATGACTTCACTTATAAAGACCATGATAAACCACAGTAATAGAGAATGATGCTTTATCCAGGTACAGCCAGTTTTCAATTAACCATACTGGCAGGCCAGAATGTATAATCTGCTTTCATTATCACCAACACCTCTGTACAAGGAATTAAATCAAATAGCAGAGGGCTAGAAATCCGCATGTCTGCTCTGGGAACAATGTGGATATACTTATCAACTAAATCAGCAGTTCTTTCAGGGGATTCACAGATCAAAACTATTTTCATAGTAATTCTAAGATGTTATTTGCCTTTTTCACTCTCATTCTCTCACAAGACTGCTGTATATCTTGGTATCATAAAATAAATATCGTAATAAAATAAGATCATGTGGTAAAAGGTGAGAATCATTTTGATTTCCTTTTCCTCTTAGCAGTTAACTGCCAACTAAGTGTACATTGTTTGGTTTTTAGATTAAGGTCCTGTTAAAGTTCTATCTACTTTAACGTGCTGGGAATTTAATTTTACCAAAATAAAATGTGGTTTAGAAGGAAGAAAATAGGTAGTAGTTAAAAAATATGCAGGAAAGAGATTGAAGATTTAGAATGTATTGAGCACTCATTCATTTAACGATTATTTATTGAGCACTTACTATGTACCAGGCACTCTTCTAGTCACTAGGGATGGTGCAGTTAACAAAATAAACCAACATTTCTGCCCTCATGGAGCATCCGTTCTTGTGAGGGGAGACAGATAGTTACAGGATAAATAAATAAAATACATAGTTTATAAGTGGTGATAAATGCTATAGAGAAAAATAAAGGAAGGGGAGGGAATATTGAAGGTTAGGGACAGAATGCAGTTTTAAATAAGGTGGTCAGGGAAAGCCTCGCTGTAAAGTAAAGACTGGAAGGAGGTGAGGGAAGAGTGTTACAGGTAGTGGAAACAGCCAGTACAAAGGCCCTGTGGTGGGAACAGGCCTGGCATCTTTTTGAAACAGCAGGGAGTCCAGTGGCTGAGCAGTGAGTGAACAGGGAAGGGGCAGCAGATGAGGGCAGAAAGGCAAGGCAAGTTGTTTAGGGCCTTGTAGACCACTGTTAAAGGCTTTGGCTTCTGCTCTGAGTGAGATGAGAAGCATTTAGAAGTGACTTCATTGTCTAACATCTCATTATTGTCTGTAATTTACGTTTTTGTCAGGAAGCCATTACTCATCAAACCACCTGCCAATAGCTAGAATTTTAAATGGAAGTGTTCTTAAATGTTTTTGTTTGGGGAGAAATAAAATTTATATTTTTACCAGCCCCGAATGAAAGTTGTATGAAAGTCAATTGTTATATTCCAAAAAATGTACAGTCTCTAATTTTGTACATTATAAAATAATACCATTACATTGAAACAGAACCATTTTTCTGCATGTTTTATGTTGCTGCAATAATTTTGTCATAGCTCTTTTACTTTGGTTATTGTATTTAATGTGGTTGATTTTATTTTAATTGTGTTGCTTAATTGCATTGTGCTGGGCTTTGTGTTCAAGGCTGATCTCTTTTTGTGCCTGTGCATGTGTCTTATGTTTGTGCTTAGGATGATGATAGTACTTTCCAGGCATCATTTCTCAGCTGTGAAAATAAGTTTTTATAAGTGGTTTAATGCAGCTAAAATTCTGTTGTATTTTGTTTTTGATTAGCATCTTCTAAAGTACTAAAGAGCATGTGTGAGAATTTCTACAAGTATTCCAAGCCCAAGAAAATTCGAGTGTGTGTTGGAACCTGGAATGTGAACGGTGGGAAGCAGTTTCGCAGTATAGCTTTTAAGAATCAGACACTCACTGACTGGCTTCTTGATGCACCCAAGTTAGCTGGCATCCTGGAGTTTCAAGGTTGGCTGTTTATAATATGGAACTTATTAATCCTGACTGATTTATTAATGTAGAAAACAAATGCAGCACTTCACAATATGCATTACTTTATAAAAGAAACTTATATTTATAAAGTTGAAAGGCCAACATTTTTATAGATGAAATTTATTAAAATCTTATCTCTTTTTTATTCCTAGACTTTTATTTTCTATTTTGTAAGAAGACATAACGGTAAAATAAAAAATGTTTTTCTTTGATATTTGAGTCTCAGGAAATCGGATCCATGCATAAATAGATATCTTTAAAAGGTAACCACACGTGTAAGAAAGACTAGTTCTGTTTTTATTCTTTGAAACTGACACAAAACAAGCTTATTTTATAATTGATGATTTTTCAAACCTAGTATGTCCCATTTTTCAAATCTAGTCCTCTATTTAGTTACTAAGATAAGAAATATTCAGAGTGGCTCATGAGCAGTCTTACAATTTTTGTGACATTCGTTGGCACTTTATAACTTAACAGTACTGATTTATCCTTGTAAAAACTTGGTTTTCATTCAGTTTGGGTACTCTGCCACCAAGCTCCTAATAGCCAGAACCAAACGTTAAGCTGAGGATGCTTTTATTAAGATTTTTATTAGAATCATGAATCTGAGACCTTCTTTTTTTAAGTCAACTTTAATTCCTTTTTAAAATGGTACACATTTAACAAGTATTATATGTGAAAGTGATGTTCATATGAAATAATGTGAGATACATATTTCGCTTTTTTAATTATCTTTAATCAGTCATGTCTTAAACCCTGGGATTGTCCCCAAACTTATTTTAAAATGCCCCTTTCCGCTTACGTTGAACCTGATTGAGGCTGCAGTTCTGGTAGTAGCAATAATAATAATAACAGCTAACACTACACTTCTGAGTACTTTACTTCTGTTCGTTTAAGCCTTGCAACAGACCTACTACACAGGCACTATTACTATTCCAGTTTCACAGGTGAGGAGACTGAGAGACAGTAAGGGAAGTAACCTGCCAGGTAGCGGCAAGCGGTTAGCAGTGGCAGGGCTGGGATTTGAACTCAGGCAGTTTGGTTTCAGAGTCATTGTGCCACACTGCATTTTATGTCTCAACTTGGGCAAGTTGCTTACGCTCTCAAAAGCCTCAGTTTTTTCTGTCTGTAAATAAAAGGCAAAAATAATCTGTCTCACATAAGATGTTTGTGTGGTAAATGAGAGGATGCATGTGTAAGTCTTGCACATAATAGCAGTCAATAAATATTTTTATTTTTTTATTTCTTAGTATTAGTTCGTAGTATTTATAGGCTCTAGCTATTTATCCTCATTTCTGAATACTTGGGCCACCCAAAGTACCCCTGGGCTGCTTGTCTCAAGCAGCTTCTGTTCTCTTTTAGTCCTTGTCAGCCATGAGAGAGCTGATGGCTGGAACAGAGACGTATGTCTTAACCCCTGAATCTCTTCCAGTTCTCCTGGATTTCTTCTACCCAGGAAATAGCAAAAGGATCGAGCCTGAGGTTTTCAAATTTGAATGTGAAAAATCCCCCCTAACTGTTATCTCTAATTCGAGATGGTTTCTCAACCACTTTATTGTTTGTGCCTTTTCTGAAGAATTCCTTTACCTCTCCAATTTTGGTTCACCTTAGCCTTTGAGAAGTGGCTTGTTTCTCTGCTGTCCACAGTACAGACTTTAGCAAGAGTTCTGAGAAGTGATTTCTGGAAGGACTTAAGGGTCTTCAAGAATAACAGTCTTAAAGAAGCAGAGTTAAGACACCTGAATAGAAAGCAAAGTAAATTAAAGTGAATTACTGTAAAGTACTTTTGTCCCGCTCATGGGTTTTTGCCTTTAATTTGAATTTGGTTAAACTTAAAACACAAAAATGGACTTTTATGAAATCTAGTGTTGATCTTAGTTGTATTGTGAGGGAGCTGCCATTTGACTAAAGCTATATTTCAGAAGTCTTTCTTGGATGCTTAATTGTAGATAAAAGAAGTAAGCCAACTGATATATTTGCAATTGGTTTTGAAGAAATGGTAGAGTTGAATGCTGGAAACATTGTGAATGCAAGGTAAGCCAGCAGGGTAACACATGGGAAAATTTCTAGGTGAGGGACACGGAGGGCAGATAACTAAATAGATGGTACAGGAGAGATTGAGATAATGCATTTAATGCTGTTTTTAAACTGTAAGATAGCAGATCTCAGACTTTTTGGTTTCAAGATTTTCTACACTCTTGAAAATACTGAAAATCTTAACTTTTATTTATGTGGGTTATATCTCTTGATATTTACCACATTAGAAATTAAAAATGAAACTTTAAAACCATTTAATTCATTTAAAAATAACAATAACAAGAGGCTGGCCCGGTGGCACAGCAGTTAAGTTCATGCACTGTGCTTCAGCAGCCTGGAGTTCGCCAGTTTGGATCCCTGGCGTGGACCTAGCATTGCTTATCAAGCCATGCTGTGGCAGGCATCTCACATATGAAATAGAGGAAGATGGGTGCAGATGTTAGCTCAGAGCCAGTCTTCCTCAAAAAATAAGTAAATAAATAACAATAACAAGCCCATTATGTGTTAATATAAATAGCACATTTTTTTTTCTGAGAAGTAACTATTTTCCAAAGCAAAAATTTACTGAGAAGGATGACATTGTTTTGTAGTTTTGCACATCTCTTTAATATCTGGCTTAAGACAACTGGATTCTCACATCTACCGCGTCAGTGTGTTGCAATATGTTTTGGTTGAAGTATATAAGGAAAATCACATAAATATGTAGTTGGAAATGGAAATTTTAATAGCTTTTTCAGGTCATTACTTCTCTGATGCTATACCAAAACTCAACAGATAGTAGTTTGTTAAAGGTTAGTTGCAATGTGGAATCTGAAACCATAGCAATGAACTTGTGCTCTATTATACTAAAATTCTTTGGTTTGTCTTTTACCCTTGCATGATTTTGAAACATGTACTGGTCTTTTGGAAAATATTAATTCACTAAGTTATGTAGATCTTCCAAATTTTGACACATTTCATTATATAATATCAAAACATCATATTGGTTAATATCATCACTGATCTTATCAGATTCTTCAAGTATTTGGAAGCTGTCCAGATAACAGTAGCAGATACAGGTTTTCCAGAATTCTCATTTTTGCTTGAAAACTCAAATTTTATCATTGGAAATAAGTACTATTGGTTGTTTCCTTTGAAAAGATAGGCTCAGTTGAAAAAAATGTTTGCCAAATAACCTAAATTTGAATAACTGTAGTCTATCATTAGTTCTTTCAAGTAAAAATTGTATTCCATGAAAAAAGTGGCAGTTCGGCTCTCAACTCAAACCATCAAATGCTTCTCCTTGAAACAACCATTCTGTGTGCATTCAGTATGCAGCAGGAGGGCTTTGTCTGTATTTCCATTCATCACACAGGATATTCAAAAGATGTGACCCAAGGACTGAGCTTTGTTAAAATTAATAATGTTTGCTTCTTCGTCAAGGATATTCTTAGGTGAAGTGGCTTTTTTTCACGGCAAGTGCATGGCAGCGAAGGTGATAATGAATACTAGTACAGTTTGGCGCCTGGATTCATGCTGAGGCATCAACACTTTTACTCACTGTTTCTGCACCATCAGTGCAAATGTCAGTCAACACAGTGAAAAAGGCAAACTATCTTTATACTACTATAAAGATAGTTTTGACCTCATGGGTTTTGGGGACCCTCAGGGATGTTCCCAGACCGCACTATGAGAACTGCTGCTCTGAAGCCTTCTTACAAATACCATATTTGTATTTGAGTGAAATGTAAAGCTTAAGTGTTTTATTTTAAGAAAATATGCTTGCTTTTAAAGTTGAGCAGTTGCCTGCCTATCCTTTGCGACATTTTTAAAGATTTTCAGAATAAAATTGTGGACTGAAATCGTATGGTATAGTCATCAATCTTGCAAATGACAATTTTTTTCTTAGTCAAAGTGAATAACAATTCATACAGGGAAGTAGAAAAGAAACCCAACTTTATTCATTTTGCTGTTTGAATATCTCTTCAGATATTAAAGTAGAACATACTCTTAGGTTTCCTAGTACCAAACAAATTGGTCAGTTGTTTGTCTAAATAAAGTTTAATCAAATTATTCTTTAATAAAGTGATGATTATTCATTTATTTAACCAATATCTATTGAGCACCTACCCAAGCTGCTAGAGATACATCAGTGAATGAAACAGACAAAATCCCTACCTGCATGGACCTTCTATTCTAGTGGAAGAGACAGACGATAAACAGTAGCTATAATACATAAATCATATAGCATGTTAGAACATGGTAAGTGCAATGGAAGATAGAGAGATAGAGGTAAAGGGATCAGGCATGTGGAGGTGGGAAGGTGAGCGCAGTTTTGAATGGAAAGATCAGGGTAGGGTTCATTGAGAAGTGTATTGAAGAAAGAGATGAAAGCTGCCATTCTCTTTTCAGAACCCAAGTTGTAGTGGTGGGGTCATGGTAGTTGGGAATCCATGTTCTGAATTTGTGTTTTGGAGGCAGTGTCACATAGTGTTGCAGATTAGGTTGGACGTGAGGTCACATTCTGGCTTACCACTTATCATTTGTGTGACCTGGAACAATGAGAAAAACTTTTTTGCTTGCCATTGGAGGTTCCTGGGTACAACCTTGTTAAGCTGAAAGTTTATAAAGAGAAAGACTTAAGCATTTATCCTGCCTTCTTTTTCTATGAACTGTGTTTTGTAGTAATGGAGTAGTTAAGAGAACAGTTCTTTATAGAAGAATTCCAACTTATTACAAATGCCTATGGAATGCTGAAATTACAAAATCAACATTTTGCAACCCCTAAGGAAGTATTGGATGTTGTCAATGAAAAACAGATGCTAAAACTTTAGAAGGATTAATGGGGGAACTTTTTATTATAAAGAGTTGATTAGATTGTCTTGGTCTGAATAGCTGAGCAGGTGTCACATCACGAATTGTGTACTTTTGCTGTGATGCAAGGGTGGCATCACCTATGAGTTTATTTTTGCCAAAAGAAAGAAAGAAAATTGAATGTGGTTTCTTTTTTTCTTAAAGATCGGCACCTGAGCTAACAACTGTTGCCAATCTTTTTTTTTTTTTCTCCTTCTTTATCTCCCCAAACCCCCCCGTACATAGCTGTATATCTTAGTTGCAGGTCCTTCTAGTTGTGGGATGTGGGACCCAACCTCAACATGGCCTGACAAGCGGTGCCATGTCCGCGCCCAGGATCTGAACCCTGGGCCACTGCAGCGGAGTGCGCGAACTTAACCACTCGGTCACGGAGCCGGCCCCTGAATGTGTTTTTTAATCAGGCTTTCACATTAATTAGTTTAAAGCGAATAAGAGAGAGGAACTAGTTAGGATACCATGAAGACACATCAGCCAAATTCAGACTTGAACATTTTACAGACAAATGGTCCAGCTTCTTAAAAAATAAATAGCGTAGGGGCTGGCCCCGTGGCTGGGTGGTTAAGTTCGCGTACTCCGCTTCGGCGGCCCAGGGTTTCGCTGGTTCAGATCCTGGGCGCGGACATGGCACCACTTGTCAGGCCACACTGAGGCAGCATCCCATATGCCACAGCTAGAAGGACCCACAACTAAAATATACAACTATGTACTGGGAGGATTTGGGGGGGAAAAAGGCGTTAAAAAGGGAGTGAGGTGGGAGGATTGAGATACTATTAAAGATTAAGAGAGATTCGAGAGACATAACAATCAAATGCAATTTGTGGGCCTTATTTGGACCCTATTTTAAAGAAACCAACCATAAGAAGACATTTTTTAGATAATCAGGGAAATTTAAATATGAACTGAGTATTACAAGATGTTAAGGAATTGTTAATATTTAAATGTGATAATGGCACTGTGATTATGTAAAAATAAAAATGTTCTGTTGTATTAGAGATGCATACTAAAGTATGGATGCGTGAAATGGCATGTGTCTTAGATTTAGTTAAAAATATTCCAGGTTTATAAGAAGAAAAGTGAAGGGGAATGGAAGAAAGAATATTGGCAAATTGTTGATAATTGTTGAAGCTGGTTAATGGGTATATGGTGATTTATTTTATAATTATCTCTTTTTTGTGTATGTTTAAAATTTTCCATAATAATTTTTTAAGATATTAATTATAATCCAGAAAAGTAAGAAAATGGGGGAAAATGTATCTGGAAGCATGTGCTTCTCTGTTACCCTAATAAATACTTAAGGAAAGAGTAAAGTGTACAAACTTGAGATGACTCACATGGTGAGCACTCATTTAATGAGTAAGCTGGTATTTTCTTTGTAAGGGAGTAATAGATTAGACTTGGAAGTGCAATGTTCTTACGGCTAAGTTTTGAGTTTTCCTTTTTAAAGGAAGCGAAAAACAGTCTCCGTGAAGATTTCGCTTTTGATGTGGATTTCATGACTGTCATTAGTCTTATTAAATTTGGGTATATAAAGATATAATTGACAATTGTCTTATAAAATAGGCTATATTGTCCATATCTTTTTAAAGATTTCCTTTTTAACGTTTTCTGGTAGCACAACGAATCAGAAGCTCTGGGCTGTGGAGCTTCAGAAGACTATCTCCAGAGACAACAAGTATGTGCTGCTGGCTTCTGAGCAGTTGGTGGGCGTCTGTCTGTTTGTTTTTATCAGACCACAACATGCTCCTTTCATCAGGTCAGTAAACAGCACTCCCCTAAGGCTGCTTCCTATCATCAGATAACAAGAAAAAGGCCCAGAATGTTTGTTGCTTCAGAGAAACACTTATTCATGGTTCTTGTTTTTAAATGTGTTTTTGATTACAGCGTGACTAATAACTTTCACTGTACTATTTCACAGGCTTGCCCTCAAAGTGCCACAGGATGTGTAGTTTTATTATTATGTAATATGCATTCCTGATTTCTTATGCACATGGAACTGTTGAGATTTCAGATGTTTGATTTAGAATTCTTTCTTTTAAAGGGATGTTGCAGTTGATACTGTGAAGACAGGAATGGGAGGTGCAACTGGAAATAAGGGAGCAGTTGCAATACGGATGCTATTCCATACAACAAGCCTTTGCTTCGTCTGTAGCCACTTTGCTGCAGGGCAATCACAAGTCAGAGAAAGAAATGAAGATTTTGTAGAAATAGCACGAAAATTGAGTTTTCCGATGGTAAGCTCTTGCCTCTTGTTCTTAGAGATGAACATATTTTAATATTTGAAACATATTTTAATTTACCCCCAATTCTATATCAGTTTTTGAAAATTTAAGATAGTTCTTAGAAACATCAACAGTATTTACCTAAAATAGATATTTCATGTGTTATTACTGTTGGGTTAAATAAATAAGGCATGGCCGGGGGTGGCAAGCATATCTGACATAAAGAAAAAGTTGTAAAACATTTTCAAAATTGGTTGTTTTGAACTTAAAATTCCATCTCCTTTCTTCCAGGGAAGGATGCTATTTTCACATGACTATGTGTTTTGGTGTGGTGATTTCAACTATCGAATCGATCTCCCTAATGAAGAAGTTAAAGAGCTTATAAGACAGCAAAACTGGGATTCTCTTATAGCAGGAGACCAACTTATCAATCAGAAAAATGCTGGGCAGGTATATATATACTTAAGAAGATATTTGCATTGAGAAGAATAGGATCTTTGGTAATGAAACAAGCTTTTCTTAATCATAGTGTTGCTTTTTTTTTAATCTCTTGGAGTTTCTTTATACTTAATAAATATATAGTTTAACAGACATAAGATTACTTTTTCTTTAAAAAAAGGAGAAGGAGAACGCATAATAATTCCCAGGAGGAAAAATATATTATGTCTCTGTAAGATTCACTCTCAAGTAAAAGAATATATATTTTTGTTTTTTTCAGTAATAGTAAATTTAGAATCCTAATCTTCAAGGCTACTCTTTTTCTACTTCAAGATGCTATGGTAATTTGCTTTTTTTTTTCTTTTCTTCTCATGTCATCTGCCTTTTTGAAACTAATTCTTAAAATTTATGACCACAAAATTTTGGAAGAATTTGCTTAAAAACAATTTTCTTAAAGTAGAGGTGATCACGGCCACTTGGTCTGGTGCCTTTGTGATCATCAGACTTAAATTCTAACACTTTGGGCACCACTTAACCTTTTTAGGCCCAGGTCCTCATTTGAGAATAAGACGTCAGACTGTATGATTTCCAAAATCCCTTACAGTTCTTGCTGTCTGTTATCCAGCTCAAAGGACTGGTGGGATTTCCTCATTTATGTTTTTGTATTTCGTTTAGTTGAAAGTCAAACAAGTGGCATGAAAAATGCCACATCTTAGGTTATTTTTTCTTAAGCTTTGTAACATTCAGATAGAAGTGCACATCAGATGCACACAGATTTCATCTGAGAGGCTCCAGCACATAATAGACATTTAGGGAATGGCTGCCTGAATGAAAACAACCTTTTTGCCTTTTTGAAAAACTTACTATGTATATGTTTATTGTAGATTTTTAGAGGATTTTTAGAAGGAAAAGTAACCTTTGCTCCGACATATAAATATGACCTGTTTTCTGACGACTATGACACCAGTGAAAAGTGCCGCACCCCTGCATGGACAGACCGCATCCTCTGGAGGAGAAGGAAGTGGCCCTTTGATAGATCAGGTTGGGAAATGGACTTCTTCATTTAAATGAGTTAGTGCAAATTTTATGCGGAAGAAGGAAATGGTATAAATATCAAATAAGAAGAGGCTATTTTCGACAAAGCTTATCTAGAATAGAATAAATAAAATTTGCATATACAGTCATGCATCGCTTAATGGCGGGGATACGTTCTGAGACATGCATCATTAGGCGATTCCATCTTGCAAATATCATGGCATGTACTTGCACAAACCTAGATGCTATAGCTACACACCTAGGCTATATGGTACTGATCTTATGAGACCACCATTGTGTGTGCAGGTCATAGTTGACCGAAACATCGTTATGTGGCTCGTGATTGTGAAACAGACTTTTAGAAATATTCTCAGACCTGCTTATAGTAATTTATTTAATTTTTCAGTCTGTTTTCTTTCAGTGACATAGTTGCACGGAAGAGAAGCAAAGAAATATTTTAATGAAATTTTCAATTGAATGCTAATTAATTAAGGTTTTTAACCTGAATAACTAAAGTGATTGGCAGATACCATGAACTGCTACTTGTCTGTCAAATTATTTATGAAAGACTATTTGGTCAAAGGCCTTTAAGTAATCTCAGAAGTAGAGCCTCATCTTAATTTTTTGCTAAATAAAGCATAAAATGATAACTTCACCAAAAAAACCTTTCTAACTTAAAGGTGTCTAGACTTCCTGCCGATTGGCAAGTCTATCTGGCATCTCAGCCTCAAACAGCTGAAGCTTGTGAAACCAAGGAGATAGGTCCTTGCTCCCTATGATGTGTCAGCTCATGTGGCCTCTCTTGTATTTTGTTTTATTCTGACTGCAGCTGAAGATTTAGATCTTCTAAATGCTAGTTTTCAAGATGGAAGCAAAATCCTCTACACGTGGACTCCTGGCACTCTGCTGCACTACGGAAGAGCTGAGCTGAAGACTTCTGACCATAGGTTTAAATAGCCTCACTGTTTCTAATGGTGCTTGAAATTCATTTGAAATCCGTCCTTTCTTAAACGTTTCTAACATGTCTGTCTTCCTTTATGCCTTAAGGCCTGTCGTTGCCATGATTGATATAGATATATTTGAAGTTGAAGCTGAAGAGAGGCAAAACATTTATAAAGAAGTAATTGCAGTTCAGGGTCCACCAGATGGTACAGTATTGGTCTCAATCAAAAGTTCTTTACCAGAAAATAATTTTTTCGATGATGCTTTGATTGATGAGCTTCTGCAGCAGTTTACAAATTTTGGTGAAGTTATACTCATAAGGTGAGTAAAATATTTCTTGTCCAAAAGCAGCTGACAATTCATAGATAATATTTTCTGTATTTGAAATCACCTTGTTTAGTGTTTGAATAGTATATGAGTATTTGTATTTCCAAACTGCAGTCGTGCACCACATAACGATGTTTCAGTCAGCAATGGGCCATGTGTACGACGGTGGTCCCATAAGATTAGTACCGTATAGCACAGCTGTGTAGTAGGTTATAGCATCTAGGTTTGTCTAAGTGTGCTCTATGATGTTCGCACGATGAAATCGCCTAACTCCGCATTTCCTAGAACGTATCCCCATCATTAAGCGATGCATGGCTATATAGGAAAATCATATAGAAATCTTATTTAAAGAGCTCATAGGTTTTGAAACTGAATTCTCTACTTAGAAAGTTTAAAGCTGAGTAGTGAAACTTTATATAAACAATTGATGACAAAAATATGTGCACAGTGGGGCCGGCCCGGTGGCACAGGGGTTAAGTGCGTACATTCTGCTTCAGTGGCCCAGGGTTTGCTGGTTTGGATCCTGGGTGCGAACAGGGCACTGCTTGGCACGCCATGCTGTGGTAGGCATCCCACATATAAAGTAGAGGAAGATGGGCACGGATGTTAGCTCAGGGCCAGCCTTCCTCAGCAAAAAGAGGAGGACTGGCAGCAGATGCTAGCTCAGGGCTAATCTTCCTCAAAAAAAAAAAAAGAAAATTATGTGCACATTTAGATGTGATCTCTTAAGATTCCTATACGATATATAACGAAGCACTATGGCAAAATAAAGCTGTGATTGCTATTTTATTTTTTTAAGGAGAGATAGGAGTTAAGGGGAGTAACTTTTACCACTTAGTTTAAGAAATTTGATGTTTTAAGAAATTTTAAGTACGTTTAATTTCCAGCTAGAGGGGAAGCAGCACTGCCAGATAAACAGTCAGGAGTCATCCATGCAATCTTGATTTCCATCATTGACTTACCATCTGCCTTTTGCAGAACCAGATGCCTCTTTCCTTGTTTAAAAAATGTTCTCTTCCAAATGTATGTTAATTTTGAGAGGTTGTATGACATGTGTGTGTTTGAATTCCATAGGGAAGGGGTACTATTAAATTCCTTTCTGTGCTGTTTCTCCTTATTTAGATGTGTTTTATAGATATTTGGTGGACAAATCTGTATACTAGGTGCTATGGAAGAGCAGAGAAGAAATTGAAGACACTACTCCTGCTTGTAATCTAGTTGCGCAGATCAGCCTGTGTGTGAAATGGCTTCCCTAGATCCTAACCAGAATAGTCTGCAGAGTAGAGCTCACATGGTTTCTGTAGAGTGAGAAGCATGCCTAAGAAGCCTAGCATCCTGTCAGAGAGCAAGTGAGCAAATAGAGAAGAAATTGTATTTATACTTCCCTCAAATCTTTTGACAACGATCTACCCCAAAGCTTTAAAATTTAACAAACCATTTCTAGAATCTTAAGGCTCTAGGAAGTACATAGTGAAATCTCCAGGTTTACAGATGACAGTAAGCTTTGCCAAACGCAGAAATGCCAAAGCACCAGGAACATCACGTGGACCGTGCGAGTGGGCACAGAGCAGCAGTGTATCCCCTTATGAGCAAATGTAAAATATTGCAGTGGACTAGAGAGAGTCCAAAATGTACATAGGGGATGGAAGACTGATGCAGGAAAAGGACCTGTCTGTTTTCACAACCCAGTCTCTAAAGAGCTTGGTGTTCAGTTGGAGCGCAAAACTGTCCTCAGAATACTTGGCGTCGTTAGAAAAAGTATTGGTAACAAAACAAAGCGTTACTCTAGCAGTATGAAACCTGGAATATTCTGGTTGTTACACTTTAAGACAACCATGTCAGAATAGAAAAAGCAGACAATGAAAGAAAAACAAGGAAAGGACTGCTGTCACCAGTAAGGCTAAACTGATGATTACCTTTGGGTCTAGAGTGAGGCGACGATTAAGGAGTGCCTGAAGTCTGTAAAGCCCTTTCTATATAAAATGAGCGTCCCTGGAAATGTAGATGGGACAAATTTAGATACTTATATTAATTGGGGGAAAAGTCTAGAGGCTTTTACTCTAGTGAGTGAGAACAGGAAGAAAATACAGCTTCTAGAAGGACCTACATAATCCTTGGAAATTAGAACCACAGTGTCCTATTAAAGTTAGAAATGTGTAAGGGGCACATTGCTAATTAGGGATAGGACCAAGAAATTAGCCCTGCCGTATGACCACAAATGCTGTGGTACTGCCATCGAAGAATAACGTTTGGGGTTGGAGGGACTGGCGCAGCATCAGTGCAGTCTTATAGTAGTCATTATACCCTTTGGAGGAGGGATATTCTCCATTGCCATCAACTTGAAAAAGATGCCCTTTGTAGTATTTAGGTAAGAATGATGTCCCTGTGTCTTTCAAATGATGGCATCCTGCAACTTAGTAACTTTATGCCAGAGAAATTGAGTCATTTACCTTGGTCACGTTGGAGTGATTGTAGAAATCTGTTCCAGGCTTTTGATTTAAATAGGATAAAGTACTTGTTTTTATCCTTTTCCTCTTAATATTCATAATCCATACTTTTGAATCCTGGGGGGGGGGGGCAGTGTGTGTGTGTACATATTGTCCCCTCTCTCATGTTTGAAAAGTCTTCAGGGATTTCTGAACTGGATTTGTACAGTTGAGTTCAACTCTAAAATTGTTTCTCTCAATCAGACATAACATGATTTGTTTCATTCCTTTTTGTGTGATAACATTATTACATATCTGTGACCATCTTCTTCAGAACTTGTTCTAATGTCCTTTTTAATTTTTCCTTTTGAGAGTTTCTTATTTCAAAATTATAAACTTAGAATCATAGGAAAAGCCAGTGAAGTTCCAAGACAATAAATGACTGTTAATGAATAAAGACAGCAAGCATAACCTAACGTTCCTTGAGGCTAATCTGATGTGTGTGTGTGTGTGTGTGTATATATATATATATATTTTTTTTTTTAATGACAACTCACTATCTTTTTTCTTGGTCAAAGGAAATTTGCTTCAGGGAGGTCATTGAGACAGTAAAAATACGTAGTACTGGACTATGGGGTCAGGTGACTTGGATTCTAGCCTTGTAACTTATTCCCTTTATAGGGTCACTTTGAACAGGCTACTTAAGTTCTGGCCCTTTTTTTCTTTGTCAGTGAAATGAAGGGTTGGATTATCAGGGATCACGAATGGAGGTCCACAGCCCATTTCTTCTGGTGGCCTGTTGTATTAGCATAGTATTTGAAAGACATTTGGGTTTGAATGCGTTTTGGGGAAGAATGCCCCCAGCAGCTCACCCCTGGCCCTACTGCTCTCCCTGTTTTGTTTTTTTACTTCCAGACCTCTAGAGGCCCTTGTTAATCAATAATCATTGGACTAGTCATTGAGCTAGTTCTGGCTAAGGTATTAATTATGTTTTTTTATTGTTTGTTTTTCTTATTTTTGAAGATTTGTAGAAGATAAAATGTGGGTTACATTTTTGGAGGGAAGCTCTGCCTTGAGTGTTCTGAACCTAAACGGTAAAGAGGTAAGGTCGCATTTGTTGATTCCGAACCATTCTGAAATTAGATGTCTGATGATTATATTTTTGTAGATGTGCAGCAAGATTATCCAAGTGTGTTTTTAGTTCAGGAGGATAAAAGACCTTATGGTGTGCTTTAATGTTTATTATTTAGACTAGGTTTCTGACCATTTTAGGATTATTTTGATCCCTCCCTAGAGATATTAACCTTTGATAGAAACAGAAGAAAACATGTTTACCACCTAATGTGATTCTTATTATATTTTGTTATATAAAAACTTTTAAAATTTTAATTGGGTTAGATAGTCTGGGTCATCTATATAGTAGAAAAGATTTCTATCAAGTGAAGAAAATGCTTTATTTACAAGAAAACAAGGGAGGAAGGTGCTCATTGTTCATAGGAACTTGTTTTATTGGCTTGGATTGTGATACCCAGGTACCTTTTTCAAACGTAGGTAAAGTAATTCCCATAGATAACAAATCCATGCCATTGAGGCATTTTAGAAATTTTTAATTAGTGGAGATATTCCTAGCCTGTGATTTGAAAATGTCATTGATGGGGGAATTTACATCAATGACCTCAAATAGTTTTACTTGTGAAGTGCTGTTTGTCAGTTTTTTCTGAATGCTTTTAGACAGGTCTTAAATTTTTAAGTGTATGGTCCCTAGGCAGGATAGACTAAACTCTAAGCTAATTTCTCCAACAGTGGGCAACTCTATAAGTATTTCTCTGAGCTTCCTCTTCTGTCACCTTACTTTAACCTCCTTGGAGAAAAAAATTTCCATGCATTTCAGTCATGCCTCGCTTAACCATAGGATAAGAAATGCCTTGTTAGGCAATTTTGTCCTTGCGCAAACATCATTAAGAGTGTACTTCCACAAACCTGGATGCTATAGCCTACTACACACTGAGGCTCTGTTGTACTTATCTTATAGGACCACCTTCATATATGTGGTCTGTCTTTGACCGAAACGTCAGTATGTGACGCACGACTGTGTTGCTTTTGAAATAGGTTTTGTAGGGTTTTCTTTGGTTTTCCTGAATGTAATAGGAATGCACTAATGCAAAAGTAAATCAAATACAGAAACGTAAAATGAAATAAATCATAAAGACCACTTAATCCTACCATTATGAAATAATTTCTCTTAAACTTCATATATGCATATATATAAATACAAATGAGACTATATATACACATATATACATATTAACATAAGTGGGATATACATATACACACACACATACATGCACAAATGCAAATAGGATCATGTTATAAATGCTGTTTTCTCACTACATCTTTACTTGAGGCTATACTGTGGACATCTTTCTATATAAACAAATGTGTAATTTTTAATGGCTGTACAAATTTTAGTTATGTAGATAAATATATAAATTTAACCAAACTCCTATTAATTTTTCCAGCTTTTAATTATTAAAAGCAGCATTCCAGGGAATCCCTGCGTAGTTATAACTTTGCATGCCTCTCCTATTAGTTCTCAGGATAAACTCCTAAGTGTAAATTTGTGTTGTCAAAGAATATAAACGTATTAAATTTGGATGCTTGTTGCCTAATTGCTCTTCAGAAAGGATTTATCTAGTTTTATTATGCCTTGGATTATTTAGTATCTAACATCCTCGTCCATACTGGATATTTTTTAACTTTGATAATCTGAAAAACTGGAAGTAGTATGGTGTTCCTGTTTTAAGATTTTGGTGGTTAGGTTTTTTTGTTTATTGGTTGCTTGTACTTGTCTAACTAGCTGTTTAGTCTTTAGCCCTTTTTTCGACTGGGCTGCTCCTCTTTTGAAGCTCCTTTTACGTTCAAAATGTTAATCCCTTTCGCATGCGCCGCAGATCATCTTCCCAGTTTGTCTCGTGACGTTGTTGTCTCCACCAGACAGAAACTGATTTTTAAATTGAATTCTAGTTTTGCTCTCTTAAAAAGCTCTTCTTCATCCCGTGATGATATAAGTATTTAAGAGCAACTCTCAATTTGGCATTCTCTGTCAGCTCTTATTTGCTTTCTGAGTATTTCTTTTATCTTTCCCTGATAATTTTCCTTGTTTCGTTTTTTCCCCCCTTCTTTTCAGCTCTGTTGCTCACCCTCAAGTCTGGTCATCTGTGTTAATGCTCTTAGAGAGTACCTACCCCTTAGTTTCCTTAAAAGATTTTCAAAATTTTGTAAAAATTAGGTTTGTGGCAAGTGTATAATAATATTTAATTTATCCTTTTGAAAGTGGGATATTTCCAAATCTCTAGTCTATTACCTTTGTTAGTACCATTATTTCAGCCTGAAATCTTCTAGGATGCATGTAGATCAATAAGAGCTCTTCCATTTCAGGGGAGAATCTGGAAAAAGGATATAGCTTAAGCAGGGCAACCTTAAAGAATGACCTTCTTGAGCTTTTTTTTTTTGGTGAGGGAGACGGGCCCTGAGCTAACATCTGTTGCCTGTCTTCCTCTTTTTGCTTGAGGAAGATTGTGGCTGAGCTAACATCTGTGCCAGTCCTCCTCTATTTTATGTAGGACGTCACCACAGCATGGCTTGATGAGCAGTGCTAGGTCTGCAACCCAGGATTCGAACCTGTGAACCCTGGGCCAGCAAAGTGGAGCATGCAAGCTTAACCACTACATCACTGGCCTGCCCCATTGAGCAGTTTTTTTCTGTCATCTAAACTTCTTTCTTTTCATTTGGCTCTGATCTCTGCTAAGTAGATTTTCCTAAGAAAGTGTCTTTTAAATGGTCATTATGGTGATCAGCCTTAAGAATACTTGTTAGTATTCTTTGGTGAATATATAAAGAAGGTCGTTGACCTTAAAAAGTGACGAATGACCTATAGAGCCTGTTGCCAGGTTCTGAAATTGGATTGATTGGGTCTGATAAGCAAGTAAAGGATTATTACTTCTTAGGACTCTTAGAGCTCAGTGTGCATGCTAAATTACTGTCAAACACGGCCATGCCATTGAGGCCAGCAGCTCTCTACCTCCCCATCCTATGCCTTCAAGGAATTCTAATGTCATTGGCACTTTGGGCCAAGGAATATGTGTACCCGCAAAGGTGCTAGCTGTCATCACAGTATGTTGGTCACAGCTACACAGTTCGTTTGGAAATACCAGAAAAGTTCACATACTATATATAGTCCAGGCACTCTTCAAACAAAGGAAGTTGAAACTATGTAGGAGAGAGCTTACATTTTAGAAAGCAGGTTTGTTAGTGGGTATGAGTTGTAAATGAGAACATCGTTCTAATGCACAGTCTGTGTTTGACCAAGGAGTCTTGTGGCTATCTGCAAGTTTTTGGAAGTTTTTTTTTATTATATCAGTAGGACAATGTAACTTGATTATAAGGTATTGGTTATTTTAGATTATGCTTTTGTCTAAAAGCACTCAAGTTTATAGGAAAGGCAAAGTGCCAGTTTCATAGACACCAGTCATTCTATTTTCAGAATGATTACCTTTTGTTGAAGATGTAAATGGTCTTAAATACTCTCAATATTCTTCTGACAGTTGAAATGCTGAAACTCCCTTGATAGTATAGCAACTTTCAAGACCACTACACCAAGTTAAGAAGGTCCACATGAAGAGGAGAAGTATTTTAAAGCTGTTCTACTGTCTCTTCTGTAGTTGTTTCTTGGAGGAACAGTTATTTAATCTGTGGATCAAAATCAAAGGAAATATAAAATTATGTAGCAAAGTTGTCAGTGAATTTACATCTGACCAAGGAAAGATGCTGGCTGCCGCAAAGAAAAGTTGAATCTGTGTGCATCTTAGAGAAGAAGACCTTAGATTTAGCAACATAGGCTTTTGAAGGGAGAATTGGGGACGTTTTAAACTAGTAGTTAAAAATTCAGTACCTATAAAACAGTTATGTTGAATTGAGTCTAGCTAAATTACCCTGCACTGCTGCATGGGATAATTAAGGCAATCACTTTATTCCAAGGTAGTTAATTTTCATGCCAATGAATTTTTATTTTGTGTCTGTTTTACTCAACTAGTTACTGGGGCGGACTATAACTATTACTTTAAAAAGTCCAGACTGGATCAAAAATTTGGAAGAAGAAATGAGTTTAGAGAAAATGAGCGTTCCATTGCCATCATCAACCAGCTCTACCCTGCTTGGTGAAGATGCAGAAGTTGCGGCCGATTTCGATATGGAAGGTTTGTTTATTGGACACATTTGCTGCTGTACTTCTAGATAAGTTTCTTTCCCATCAGTAAAGTCTTAGTCTCCACAATGGTCCTTCTCTTTCTTCTTGTAACACACAGAGCAGGAATAATTAGATTTTGTTTTGCATTATATTGTGTTTATTTTGTTGGGACCTAGACTTCAAGGGCAGTTGCATTCTGCCATTCAAAGAGTAAGATCCTTACAAATGTTAGTTTATATTCTTGAGTGGTGAGAGCACAAATTGGTATTTTTGATGTGTGGTTTGGTCCTGCTAATTGCAATTAAGGTAGAAAAGTAGAGATTCAAAGTGGGTATTCTAACAGCAGAAATCGGTTTAAAATAATTACTACAAAAGAGGATATATTTCCAAGTAGTTTAAAAAGAATCTCAAAGTGGCTGGGAACACATGCATTTGAAACTAAACCCACCCATCTAAATGTGATCATTTTGAGTTTAGAATTTGGAACAGGTTATCTGGATATAATAACTTCCTTAAATGGGATTAAGAAATGTGTTTGCTTTCTAATGCTGCATGCTATGTTATTGTAGCATATTTTCCTTTAAAATGTATACCTTAGTTTATAAAATGATAGAACATCATATTGTGATATCCTGTACATCTAAATAATGTCTTTCAGATTTGAGCACCTTACTAGGATTATCTCCCGTTTTCACATTTCTCTGTTCATTTGGTTGCTTTGTCCACATTTATGTAGTGCATTTTATGTGCCAGGTACGTGCTAGGTGCTGGAAATTCAAAAGGTGTCATCCTTGCCCTCCCAGAACTCACAGCTTAGTGGGTGTTACACATAAGTAAGCAGGCAGTTATAATCAAGTGACATAATAGCAATAATGAATGATCCTGGGGTAGTTCATGGGAGAGTTGCCTAACTTAGATTTGGAAAGTTGAGAAGGGCTTCCCAGAGGAAATGAAATTTAAGTTGAGAATCTGAAGACTGAGTGGGTGTTAGATTAAAGAAGGTAGACAGGGGTGAACCAGGAAGAAGGAATGTGCAGGGGCCCAAGGGGAAAAGAGGATCTAAGTTGATTATGCAGGTATGCTTGTGAGGCAGTAAATGAAGAAAAAAGAATGCTGGAAGAGGATCAGGCGTGGGGTGGAAGATGAATTTGTTTTTGAATATGTTGAATTTGAGGTGTCTGTGGAGTCTGTCAGGCCCAGATGGAGGCTATGGTTTTGTGGGCCTGGTGCTCAGCAGAGAGCTCTTGGTTCACAAGGCAGCCCTAATGGCAGTTGAAGCCATGGATATGTATTAGCTTGGCCCAAAGCATTACATAGAGATTGGAGAGAGCTGGTCCTGGGATGGAGTACAGAGAAACACAGACTTTAAGGATAGGCAGAGGAAGTCTGCCCATAAAAGGAAAATGAGAAAAAAACCACTAGAAATGTCACAGAGCCAAGAAAATATAGTGACTTAAAAATCAAGGAAAGAAATGGTAACAAGGAAGTAGTCGTCGCTGAAGTCCTGTGTCACAGAGGGATGAGGAGAAACGAGGACTGCAACTTGCCCTTTGGGTTTAATATCAGGGAAGGGGGCTGTTGGTGACATTCATGAGAGTGATTTCATTGGAGTGATGAAGCCAGATGGTGGTAAATTGAGGTGTGGATAGAAGGTGAAGAAGTGGAGAGAGTGTCTCTAGACAACTCTTTAAAGAAGTGAGACAGGGAAAAGAGGAAGGAAGGCAGTTGCTCCAGGGAGACTGGGGATCTAGGGAGTGTTGTTTTGAAATGGGAGACGCTTGAGAATGCCCAGTGCTGATGGAATGGCTGATGATATCAGGGCGGGGCAGGGCAAAATGAGTGATAGAGCAAGGTCACCGAGAACGTGGTGTGGGCAGAACCCCATTTGTTCCTCTACAAATATGGGCGTGCCAGCCAAGTGATTAGACTCCAGCATGGGGGCAGGTGGTTGAAGGGGGCTTCCCATCTTACAATTTCTCTTTTTTCTGTGTAGTTTAAGAGTTGAGGTTATCTGCAGGAGTAGGGCAACCCACAGGTGCAGGGGAGTTGAGAAGGTTCGAGATAAAGTTCCTGAGAAAGGGAGTAAGGAGGAGAGTGAACCAGGAAATTATGGAATTTCCTGGCAGCTTTGGGAACCCAGAAGAGGCTGAAAACCACAAATTTAATGTGACTGCCATCATCAGGACCGTGTGGTTTTCTCCAGCAGCAGCGCTCAGCAGCCCAAGCGCAGTTATGGAGAGATTAAATGGTGGAATTGATGCAGGGGTGATGGAAGAATAGCGCAGGAGGGGAATAGCTGAGGTGAAGAACAGTAGAATCTGAAGACCACGTGCAGAGAAGCAAAATTCGGTGGGGTAAGAGTAGTGGGAAGAGAGGACTGGATCCTGATGAAGTCAGAAGAGGAAAGAGTAACTGAGGGAGAGAGCCGGAAGGCTGGGAGGTGGTGGTCAGAAAGAAGCGTTCTGAGTTTATTAGTTCAGAGGCAGTGCAGTTCTGAGGGCTGTAGTGTTTGGAGTGGAGGTGAGAGTCAGTGAGGATAAGAGCGAAGCATTTAGGTTGTTGATGGGTTGTCCACACGGACTTTGATGCCACCCAGAAAGATGGTTATGGGTTGCCATCTTGCTCTCTGCTTAGTGCTCGATGAATGGGTTCAAGTGCCTGGAAGGGTGGAGGTTGGAGATCATGGCATCAAGGGAGTATAGAGGGTGTTATGTAAATTCCTGATGGCACAGCCTCAAAGAAATAGGCCTTTTTATTCAGGGTTGGAATATTAATCGTCTAGAATTGGAATTAGGTTGCAAGGGGCACCTTTACCCCACTTTCCAGCCCTGAGAAAAGTGGAGATGAGGAGACCTTAGGGGAGAACAAATTCCCCCCTATTCAATTAAAGTATGGAAGGTATGAAGAGACTCTCCGGGAAGGGTGTGTGGCTGTTCGAGAGCCTGTCTGCTGAGCTGAGGGCGGGGAGGAGGGCACAGTCCACAGAGCAAGTAAGAAAGTTTGGAGGGAGAGCAGTGAACTTGAGTCAGCCGGCACCGAGATAGCTGCTCAGTGGAGCATTGAAAGCCCTCGAATCAGCCCAGCTCCACATGTGAGTCATCACTGGCCTCCTGTTGTGCTGAGAGGGTAGACTCTCTTTAATTATATTTTCTCTAAGAGCATTTGTACTAATTCTAGCTTTATACATATAAATTTATATTTGCCCACATGCTTAATCTATGCATCTTTGCGGTGTCATAATGTTAACATGTTTATTTTCTGTATTTCAACACCTTAAAACCTAGATTGATGAACAACATTTCTGAGAAATTAAAATGGTGGTAACGTTGATAACCTTGCGTTTCCTCAGGCGACGTTGATGACTATAGTGCTGAAGTAGAGGAGATTCTTCCTCAGCATCTCCAGCCGTCTTCAAGTTCTGGCCTTGGCACTTCCCCAAGCTCTTCACCGCGGACCAGTCCCTGCCAGTCACCTACAATCTCAGAGGCTCCTGTACCTTCCCTTCCCATAAGACCGAGTCGAGCACCGTCAAGAACTCCTGGGCACCCAACGTCGCAAAGTGTGTATTTTATTTAAAGTTTTGTATGCCTTTCCCAGCTGATATGTTTGATTTCAGCTGGTCAAGTCTCTGATTCCTTTGGAGAGCCATTTTTGTTTAACTTTCATACACATATGCTAACATGTACTGTGCGTTCTGTTCATACAAAAGAAGAAACTTTGTAGATGGTGAGACCTAAATGGAAAGGAAACTCATCATGATTGTCACTAGATGAGAATTTTTCTTAAACCTTTTTCTATGTGGTCAGCTTTGTCCATGTCTTATAATTGATGATTTTCTATCATTATAGTTAGAGCCGATAACTATTCAGGCTTCACTATATATCTGTACATTACCTGTATTACACTATGGAGCAAGAGGGACAGAACAGATTTTTTTAATTCAAATTTATATTCATTACTCCTCCAAAGTTGGAAGATTTGTCTCTGGAAGTTGTTACATTACATGATTGTCACTATTCCATGTTAACCAACATCTTCAGAAAACATCTTCCATTTCATAAACTTCTCTAGTTCTCTCATACCACTCTTAGAGGACTGGCTTCGTTAAATAAATTCAAGATAAGCTGAGGTATCAAGAAAAGAAGAGACTCCTTTTTCTTTCTTTTCTCTCTACTTGCCAGCAGATTTCAAATGACTTACAGAATACTTTGTGCCATCTTGATAGGCCCGCTCGGTAAATCACCTTCACCACTTGGGACCTAGCTAAGAAGTCCATATAGAGCTAGCATTATTGCTTCCATGGTACCGAAGAGTAATGTAATGGCAGAACTGCATATGTTATTGATACTAAAAATGCATGTCAATACGCTATGGTACAAATTTAGAAAATTAGCAAAATAGAGACTTGGTCATAGATGTATAGGAAGTACTGTACCTTTGTGCTCATACCCACTTGGAAACTGATCTTCTTACTTAAGGTACTTTTTCAGGTTCTCCTGTTGACACCCTGCCAGCAACACAGCCACAGCAGAAGGATTCTTCCCAGACCCTGGAGCCCAAGCGGCCGCCGCCTCCCCGCCCGGTTGCTCCTCCGGCACGGCCAGCTCCCCCACAGAGACCGCCTCCACCTTCAGGTAATGGCCCATTTTATTTCCAAGTCCTCCTCCACGCTATTTAGAGATGTTTTTCATGTTTTCAAACTTCTAGCTTCTAGATTTTATTGTCTTTCTATCATTGTTGCCTCTTCATCAGCTGTTCTCTAAAGAATGTGGTAGGCGTGACAGAACAGGTAAAAAGATTGTTTCCTGACTTGATTTCTGTAGTGTGTTTTCAGAGCTGACTCGTATAAGTGTGCAAGAAGTGTTTGTTTTGTTTTTACTAATTTGATGTAGTAGTGCTAATTTCTGTAAAATGTATAATTAGAACTGAAGAACATACTTACTGTGAAGTTTTATGTATCTGTTTAAATGTTCTTTTTAAATAAGTATAGTGTCATTACTTAAATTGTTAGAAGTATTTGCATTAAATAATAGCTTCTTTATAGTACCAAGGTTCTAATACGTAGTTCCTACATGATATTTCACATCGTGAATACTGTAGTAAATCTTTGACCTTTCAACTCTTTTTAATGTCATTTCCTTTCTGCTGCATATTTTCTTACGAACTATAAGGGTCTAGGAGTCCTGCACCTTCTAGAAAAGAATTTGGAGGTAACGTTTATGTTTGTTATAATGCGTGCATCTGGGTTCATTATGTTTTGGAGTTTGATCCCTATGACTGAAAGTCAAAATGAATGACATTTATACTCCTGGTTAAAAATAGCTCCAAACTTCCATTACATTCCTGTTAAGTAAAAGATTGGAGCTTAGTTTTATTAGTGAATGGAACTGAGGGCTTCCATTTCCCAGATAGACATAGTTGAATTATTCATCAGGGCTTGATATACTTTTTCTTAATAAATGTAGTCAATTTAGTTACAAAGATTTCCCAAAAATCATATTAATTTCAAAAGGAATTCAGGTACAGTGAATATAGAACATTTCCCAAGTATTTGATAGTATTAGAGCTCTAGTACGTTCCTTTTCTAGTAGCTTGTGGATTAGCAAAATTTCCTAGGAATGCAATTTAAAGTTATAATAATTATCTGAAATATATCTTCATTTTGCATGGCTTTATCATAATTTGTCATAAAACTGATGCTTCATTTTTTAAAATGTAAGAGCAATTTTCTTTTATTTTTTCAATAAGAAAATTCTTATTAACAAATGGAGCACTTTTTGTTTGGTTTATTTGGTTTACATGAAAACTTCTCACAAAGCTCAGTTGGAGGTGTAAGTTTGACAAGCTCATTTAGTCTAATTCTCAAGGAAGGATGAGGCAGGTTGTCACAGTTCCGAAGAGGAGCTTTGACAAATCCAGTTTTAATATTATTAAGGCTTACTGTACATGTGTAGTTGGTCTATTTCTAGTCTAGCTGCCTAATGACATTGCTGACCAATTCACATGTTATTAAGATTGACTTTGCTTGTGTGTATATTTTAATGACTTTGTATAAGAAGGATAGCTAAATTATTTCGGCATGACAGCTTCTGCAAAATACTGCTACATGAAAATTTTTCCATTGGACTTACAGAAGACATTAATTTTTCCCATTTCAAACTCCGGCTTTTGTTTATATTTTCATGATAAATTCTATTTATCTTCTCCTTTAATTAGGAAAGCAACCTGTAGAAAATAAATTTTTTAATGAATTTGTGAAAAGTTAGATTAGCAACTCAGTGGCTTACTTTAGGAACTGATTTAATTTTTAAAAATTGCTTCTCTTCATCATTCTTTTGTAGGTAGTGTTTGCAGCATATTTTTTTTACCCTGTAAACCAATAACTCCTTTAAGGCAGTAAGCTTAGATAAAGTCATTATGGTACTTTTAGAGTTTTTTTAAAGTAATGTATTAAAATAACTTGTAAGAGACTATGTAGTCTCATAGAAATTTAAGATGAAATTGAGCCTTTATGGTTTTTTCCTTTTTGACTGTCAGACATTGGAGCTTTTATTAGAGATTTAAGTCTGAATATAAGGAATGAGAGGATCATAAAGCAAAGGCTTTCATTAAACATTTTTAAATTCCCTACATCTAATAATCTCAGACAGAAAAAGAAAACTGTCATCCCATTTCCACTCCTCTGCTTGAGGATAGGGAGGACTCAGGTTTGGGCTCGGCATCTAAAGTTACTTTGGTTTGTATTGATATCTTTGAAGAAACTTAAAGCAGTAAAAGAACCTTTTTGCAAAAGTAAGTTTAACACAGAAACTGTTTTGTGTGCCTGCCTTTCATTCTGTGCTGTGGGCCCTGAACAATATACAGCTTCTGTTCTTTCTCTAAAAAGGTATTGGAGCCCCTCCCAGTCCTGGGGTAGCTAGGCGAGAGATGGAAGGTAACAAGACTTTCGCATCATAGAAATAGATCTCTCATTTTATTTCTAAATGTCAGCCCCTCCAGTGTTTAAAGGAATACTAAATCTTTTCTTAGTCTGACTGTAAATTTCCCCTCCTTATGTATACATTGTAACCTTGTATTTTTTCTCTTTTCATTCTGTGTTGTGTATAGTTTCTAATGGATATCCGTTTAATTTCCCTGAGAGTCTTACGTTGTTTTGCACTCTGTTTTGGATATATTTCATATATACTTAGGAGGTGAAATTACTGTACAATGTTATTTTGAGAAGAATGCCTTCAAAATTCTTTTCAGAATAAGTCAAATGTTTATAAAGTTACTATACTAACGCTGAAGTTTTAAAAATTAATAGTTGTAATTAAACCCTATTAATTCAGGTCCAAGAATATGGTATTGTGTGGATGATTTCAAGTAACAAATATTTTTATGTATAATGATGCTGAACTAAATTTGCTTAAAGACCATTAAGACTAGAAGCCATTAATTAAGATTATAGTTATTAAAGGGCTGTTGTATTTCATATAACAGTTGCATTTGAATTTCCTTTCAAAAAAGAATAAATCTGAGAAGTTGCCCCTACTAGTCCCCCCTACTCCTTTTTGCCCCAAAAGTGATTTATTTCATTTCATCCTTCCACTACATTTCTAATGAGTCTGAACCATATTTTAACACTGTCTTCCATAAGGCAGATATTTAGTAGTCCTATGTGCCTGTCTTCTACCTTCATCATGGGAGTTTGTTATAGAAATCCAAAAGGTCTCGTCCTAAGATTGCTTCGTGCATAATGGCATCTACAGCCTGAAGTGCTGAAACAGCGTTGTTGGCACCTTTGGTGTAACTTGAGAATGCAGCTCTGTTTGCTCAGGGGCGATTTGTGGGCCAGGCTCTGAGAGGCTGTCCTTTACACGAGCTGACCTTGTGTTTTCGCGGTTCACAGGAGAGCTTTGCTGGGAAAGTCGCCTTAAAAGTAACCCCACGAGTGAGGTATCAGATTGAGGACTAAGTTGTCTCTCATAAATGTCACTCTAAGAATTCTAGTTTTTCTCTCTTCTGAGATATTTCATTTAGGTATTTCAGATATTTCCTTTCATTCATCATTATCCAAAGCAAAGTACTTTTGTTACCATCTCATGCCCCCATTTCTGCCAGTAATGAAACAGTAGCCAACTGATTGCTTTATTGTTTACTTATGACTGATTTTTTTTCCCTCCTACTTCAAAGCACCCAAAAGCCCTGGAACAACGCGGAAAGATAATATAGGTAAAAATGCTTGAATTTAGCTACTTACCCTTAAAACTGGACCGTGAATAGACGCTTAGGATATAAGTGCATGGTTTCTTGTTTCTTTGTTTTTTAAAAGAACCTGAAATACATGGTGTGATGTCTGTGTTGCAGGACGCAATCAGCCTTCACCTCAGGCAGGACTCGCAGGCCCGGGGCCAGCTGGATACAGTGCAGCCAGACCGGTAGGCACACCTGGCCTGGGAGCCCAGAGGGCTGGCTCTGGGCCCCAATTTGCTGCTCGTCAAATGGGTTATCTTGACTGTTTCCTCAACTCTAAAATGAGGGCATGGCACTTGACGATCTCCTGCTTACCTTTCACCTCTCACATTATGTTAACATACTCTTCAAAAATAACTAAACGTCGATGTTCCTCAGCTAACCATGGGGTTATATTCCTGATGAACCCATTGTAAGTTGAAAATGGATTTAATACCCATAACCTTCCAAACATCACGGCTTAGCCTAGCCTACCTTCAACGTGCTCAGAACACTTCCCTCAGGCTACAGTTGAGCAAAATCAGCTAACACAGCGCCTATTTTATAATAAAGTGTTGAGTATCTCATGTAATTTATTGAATGTTGGACTGAAAGTGAAAAAGAGAATGGTTAGTGTCTTGGTTCCTCACCCTGGTGATCGCGGGCTGACTGGGAGCTGCGGCTCACTGCCACTGCCCAGCGTCCCGAGGGAGGATGGCACCACGTATCACCAGCCCCGGAAAAGAGCACAATTCAGAATTCAAAGTATGGTTTCTTCTGGTGCAGATCACTTTCTCACTGCCTTAAAGTCAAACCATCTTAAGTCAGGGACCATCATCTGCACTTCGTTATTTGAATAAAAGTGATATTCTTAAGTAATTGTGGTCACTGAATATCTTAGAATCACCAAGTCTATGAGGGAGTGATGTATTGGGGCAACTTTTTATCATATTATCTGAGTAATTAATGAGGATATAAAGTCATCCTTCACTAAGAAGGATTTTAAAGATTTTCTTTTTCCTTTTTCTCCCAAAGCCCCCCTGTACATAGCTGTGTATTTTTAGTTGTGGGTCTTTCTAGTTGTAGCATGCGGGATGCCGCCTTAGCATGGCCTGATGAGTGGTGCCATGTCCACGCCCAGGATTCGAACCGGTGAAACCCTGGGCCACTGAATCGGAGCTCGCGAACTTAACCACTTGGCCATGGGGCTGGCCCCTATAAGAAGGATTTTAAAATTAGATTTCAGAAAAAAGTTTTTATGATAGAGTTAGCATACTGAAACTGGTTCTGTAGGTATTAAAAGTAGGCAAGCATGGGACCAGCCTGGTGACATAGTGGTTAAGTTCATGTGCTGCGCTTTGATGGCCTGGGGTTTGCGGGTTCAGATCCCAGGCGCGGACCTACATACTGCTCATCAAGCCATGCTGTGGCAGTGTCCTGCATACAAAATAGAGGAAGATGGGCACAGATGTTAGCTCAGTGATAGTCTTCTTCAAGGAAAAATGAGAAAGATTGGCAACAGAACTTAGCTTAGGCCAATCTTCCTCACCAAAAAAAAAAAAAAAAAAAAAAAAAACCAGGAAAGTAGGAGAGCAGATGCTGTTGCCGGGCCTTTCTCCTACCTTGTGAATCTGTGGTTTGCTCTATGTTTATCATATGTTCTTTTATACGCTTAATTATTCTATTATTTACCTGAATGAAAATTTTCTCTGGAATATAACAATTTTTTTAAAAAAGAAAATGGAAACCAGTAAACAGTGACTTAGGCTAGTCTAGGGCAGTCTGGGGCTGCTGGGAGGCCTCTAGCTGAGGAGTGGGAACTGGGAACTGCTACTGTAACTAGAAATTAAAGTTGTGAGAAATTAAGAAACTACTTGTGATGAAACTACTTCTAATTTCTAGTAAGACATTCTCATAAAAATTCCAAGATAGAAATTTTGTCTTTTCTGTTGTAGCTGTCTATTTAACATCCAATCTAAAGGTCCTTTTCTGTATGCAGTACAGTCATGTGCCACATAAGGCTCATTTCAGTCAGTGACGGACCGCATATATGACTGTTGTCACATAAGATTAGGACCACGTAGCCTAGGTGTGGAGTAGACTGTAGCATCTAGGTTTGTGTGAGGACACTCTGTGATGTTCCCACAATGACGCAATCTCCTAACGACGCAGTTCTGAGTGTATCCCTGCTGTTAAGCAACACGTGACTGTAATACACTCCAAATTAAAACATCTGTAAAATATGCCTAAAGATATCTATTACCCATTCTCCTTTTTTCCAAAAAAGGAGAATTGCGATTCACTGACTCCACCACAAGTACTTTCTTTGTTCTATGTAATACTGTAAGAAGAGGGAAGGAAAGTCAGGATTTTGTGAGATTGTGTGCATAATTTTGCTTAAAATAAGTATTGGGGGCTTAAGGCTTCTGCAAACTTATGAAAATAGAAAACATATTTTTCACCAGTGTGTCTTTTAATGTATTTAGTTTAGCATATTGAGTTAGTCATTCAAGAGTTTTTACTTCTGTATTTAAAGAAAAAAATCCCAGGGTGTGGATTTTTGTAAGCGTCTTCGTTGCTCAGTGTGTGTCTCCATCTCCTCGGCAACTTTGACACCGGCCCATCTCCCATTACACCAGCCATGCTCCGGTGACGAGCAAGGGCCCCACGGCTTGGCAGGCCTGAGTCGGCTCCAGGCCTAGTTTCCTATCTTTGTAGTCTTGGGAAAGTTACATACATTTCATCACCTTAATTTGAAATAGAGATGATAAATAATACCTACGTATGAGGGATATTTTGAAGTGAAATGGAAATGCCTCCACAGTGCTTAATTAGCAGAGTGCCTGGCAGTAAATAGTGAAAGATAAAAGGGAAGATTTTAACTCGTGTGACTATTTGGCTGTAAATAGCGAGCAATGAAAAGGAAAAGATGGGGAATAACACCAGAGAGGGGATTAAATAAGGTGCAAAAGCAAATATTTTAACAAAATCTTATCTGTTGAAAACAAGTAATGTCTCCAATGTTACATTTCCCATTTCTAGACCATTCCGCCCCGTGCTGGAGTCATCAGCGCTCCACAGAGCCACGCTCGGGCATCCGCCGGAAGACTGACTCCTGAGAGCCAAAGCAAACCACCGGAAGTGCTGAAAGGTCGACACCGTGTTAGAAATAGCACTTTCCCTCTGCACTCCGTCCTTTCACTTTGCCTTCTTCTTCCTGTGGTCTCTCACCTTCTGCAACTTACTCAGACAGGGATATCCTTCTTTCTTTATGCCACAAGAAGTGAGGCCACTTGTTGGGGGAGGGGATTCGAAACTCCTAACATTGCACTAAAGGAAGGATAAAACGTGGCTTTCTGGAAAACACCTAACGTGTGAAAATGATTATTTTAGGTTCACCTCTTCTTCCTGAACCACTGAAGCCTCAGGCTGCCCTTCCTGTGCAGCCTTCTCTGCCCCCACCTGTTCAAAAGATGCAGGAGCCTCTTGTCCCTGTGGCAGCACCTATGCCTCAGTCTGCCCCGCAGCCATACCTGGAAACCCCGCCACAGCCACCACCTCGGAGCAAGTCGTCCCACGGCTTGCCTTCAGAACCTCCCTCGCAGCCGCAGGTAAGTCCTACTAGTAAACAACAGATCATCTGTGATGCCTTGGGATTTTGTTTGTTTTTTAGCCACCATTGTTTTTCTTTTCTTTTTTTTTTTATTGAGGTATATTTGATGCTTTTGGTATGGTTTTTGAACATTTATTTTTAATTATTAGCTTTTATAAGAAATAAACAAATATAAGATTCAATTTTCTTTTTTATTTTTGCCTTTTGATAGTAATAGCCTCTTGAGATATGCCTTCGACAGTTGGTGTCACTTGACATCTCAAACTAGTCACGTAACAAACGCATGGTTTGACTGAGGGTTTGGGTTTTTTGGCTTTTTTTTTAGCCTGTTGCTTAGATCATGCTTTCTCAGAGAGTGATCCTAAATTAGGGCTCTTTAGGGAATTTTCAAGTGGCTCCCAGGCTGTTTTATCATGTTAATGTTTAAAGTGTCTATGACTTTTGGTTTTTTAATTCATAATTTGGATAATTGATAAGTTAGGATAGACAGCAATTGTTTATTTTTCTTACTGTTCATAGCAAATTTTGGCTTTTACTTCCTGGAGAGAGAGGCAGTCAGATCACCCCCTGACATTAGCATGTGGTTGATCTCCAATAAACAGAATGATCCTTTATTCCTCTTGAAGCAAGCACGGTTCACATCTGTGCTGGAGCTGGCACTCGGGTTCCTCCGGGATCTTGGTTTCAGTCACTATTGGATATGTTTAGACGGGCTGGGCGTGCAGCAGGAGGCTTAGTCACAAGAGAAAAACCATCAATGTGCTAAGTCACCTCATTAGTGTCGCACAGAAAGCAGTGCCGTTGCCTTGGTGGGTGGAAATCATAGGATCGCAGGCACGGTTGTTACGTCACAGTGATCTCACACTGGAAAGCCTCTGGCATGTGTATACAGAGCTATTTTAATACAAGAGTAGTCATGCAAGTTAAATGGTTTTATTTTTATTTGGATGCTGTTTTACTTAGTTTTTGTTATATACATTTCAATAAAATTGTTCAAATTTATATTTAGTAAGCATATTTTTTATTGTCTAGCCTTACATTTTATTGATCCTAAAGTTGTGACTTGAAAGGCCATCAAGGCCAAAGAACTGTGTAAAGTTTTAAAAGTCTGCTTTTAAACTATGGAAAGTTTAAAATATAGAAATATGGCACAATGGCAGTGTCCCTTAAGTACATTTCGAAATAATAGTTTGCATTTATTTTTACAGATATCTTAGTATGTCCACCTAGTTGGCAGAAGTTAACAGTTTCTTTTGCTTCTACATAACGAAAAACAGATAATAAATTAAATATGACTCTTTTTTTTTTTTTTTTTTTTGAGGAAGATTAGCTCTGAGCTAACATCTACTGCGAATCCTCCTCTTTTTCCTGAGGAAGCCTGGCCCTGAGCTAACATCCCTGCCCATCTTTCTCTACTTTATATGTGGGACGCCTGCCACAGCATGGCGTGCCAAGGGGTGCCATGTCCGCAGCCGGGATCCGAACTGGCAAACCCCGGGCAGCCAAAGCAGAACATGTGCACTTAACTGCTGCACCACCAGGCCGGCCCCTAAATATGACTCTTAAAACAATATAAATACTGTTGGCAATTAGCACTTACTCATTAGACTATTGGTCACATTTGTAAAAGCTAAGAAGGATATATAATCAAGAACAATAAACTGATCTCTTAGGCTAATTAATAGCGAAAAGTCGTCTACATTTTTTAGTTCAGAAAATTGAGGATGCTGAAGATATATAATTATTTTAGAATCCTTCAAACAATAAATGACTACTCTTCTTTTCTCTCTGCCATCCACTCTTAGTTAGTGATGAATTTTTCTTCTCATTTTTTTAATAAGGTGTACTGTTGTAGTTTTTAAAATGTAATTGGAGGGCCAAAACCTTTCAAAGTAGCCGTCTTAGAGCTTTGTTTCACTGCTTTGGGACAGCACGCGATCATCCACTTCATAGTAAAGTGCACCTTACTCCTAAAGCTCTGTGATGGTGTAAGTATTCTTAGGCCAGTAGGAAGGACACAGCACTCCGAAAAACTTCAGAGAGAGCCAACTCTCAAGTAAGATGCAGTGTTCAGCAGAAAGTCATCTTGTGACGCAAATGCTCCAGAATGAATATTCCAGTGACTGCCGCATATCATTTTCTTAGGTCATTTTGCATTGTTTTGATTTCTGTTTTTCACTGGAATGGGTGTGGTGATTTGGTGGCAGACCACACATACTTTCTGTGTGGCCTGGTAGATTGTTCTGCTGAGGGCTCTTTTCCTGGCTTGCAGACAGCTGCCTTCTTGCTGTTCACTCCCGTGGCCTTTCCTCGGTACTTGCATATAGATAGAAGGCCAGCCGTCTGGGTGTCCTCTCATAAGGGCACCCATCTCATCATGAAGGCCTACCCTAGTGGCCTCATCTAACCTCAGTTACCTCCTAAAGGCCCCATCTCCAAAAACCAGCACATTGGGGGTTAGGGCTTTAACATTGGAATTTTGGGGGGTCACAGACATTTAGTTCATAATAGGCTGCTTAAAACTTTAGAGCTCCAGAAACCTATTTAGAATATTACTTTTGGAATAACAAAACTTTGAGGTGGTTAGTAATCAACTTCAGATAAAATTAAAGTTTGAGCCCTAATTCAATACATTTTTTGTTCAGAATCGTAAAAGAAATTGGAATTGTCTCTTGAACTTATGCTACAACCTGCAAATGTCACTGCTCTTGCATTCTGTGTATAATGCAGGCCTAGAAGTATTTTGAAGAGTGAATTGTTAGGGTTGCTGGTTGGTCTCAGATTGTCCTCCTAACTCTTTCCTTTGATGTCTGTGTTCCTTTTCTCAAAGCAGGAGCAACCATCAGGGTAACAGGTATCGGATTATTTCTCAATCTTCTATGTGCTTTTCATCTGTTGTAGCACATTAGATGTATGAGTCTTTCACTGCATACATCTAAAGTTTCACCCATTTTTAAAACCACCTGTCCACATTAATAAACTCTATCATCATACCATAAAACCTGCCTTTTCTTTTTCTTAGTATTTTAAATTTTTAGGAACCATTTTAAATTTTTAGTTGTTCTTGCTAATGCTTTACCATTTTTTGCTTTGTTTTTTATGAAATTAACAAAACTAAAAAATATAACTTCAAGAAGGTAAGCTTTAGGTATATGAAAGTCTGGCAAAACCAAATTGGTTCTTGGTTTTAACAATGGCATAATTACATAAATATAAAATTCCATTTTTTTCCTTAGATTTCTTCTGGGAAGTTTTTTTCAAATAATTTTAGTAACGAGTATTTTTGCTAAGGAAGGATTGATGATTTAGAAAGATGAAAGTTAATATTATAACAGGATTATTTAAAGATCTTTCCAACACCTTTCTCTGTAAAAATACCACTGTTTTTAATGTCAAGTCATCACAAATCCTGCTTCGATTATAAATTATTCTAAGGTAATGAATGGTGGTGTGGCTCTCATTATAATTTCAAGTCTGATTGGGCAAAATCCTGCTTCTATCAAGTTACCTTTAACTTATTTTGAAAAAACATTTTTTTTTACATGTGGAAATAAAGATATTTAAATGTATACCATTTATTTGGCAAAGGTCTAGTATTCTAAGCTGTGCAAAGCATACAATTCTCCTGTCCTATAATGTCTGTGTTGTGCACTGTTGTATCTGCCATGGGAGAATTGGGTCCCAGGCTTCATCAAGTACTTCCGTTGTGTTGTATTAATCCTAAATAATCCAGAGATTTTTGGTAATGTAGAGTTAATTGTGATTTTATGGTGTCTATAATAAATTTGCCTCTCGAGTGGATTTCCATATTTAGGTCTGTTTACCTTTAATACACTTACAATACAGTTTAGAGTCTGTAACATGTTTACTCTTTAATTTTGTACAAATTTATTAAGTTGTTTGAAGAAAATATACTTGTTTATTCAATTATAAAGTGTGTTCTAGGACAATTGAATAGGAATATCGGATACTTGGAAGTTAGTCACTCATGCAATTATCCACAGCACTTCCCTGTGCAAGTGAACAGCCTTCCCTGTTCTTAAGCACCACGTTACTGTTTCCTAAGACACACTAATGTTTTATTGGGAGTGCTGTCCTCTATTTCAGCCTATTTCATGAACGTTTAGTTATTTTGCTTTAACAACTATCTAAATTCATTTTGGTTAGTGCTCCATTTTGTCACATTGCAAGTCTTGAGCTGAAATATTCCCTCCCCTGTTCTTTTCAACCCAAAGGTTTGTTTTCTTATTTTTAAATCTGGCATAAATATCCAAGTCATCCACCTAGTTTTAATAATTATGTGGAGTTTTTAAAAATTAAAATGAAGTGCTTGATGAGCTAATCTGCTCATATGACCAGGACGATAGTTCTGTTTCCCAGAAGAAAAATTGGCTTTGCTCAGTCCCCAGCCATGCTCCACTCCACCTGGCTTCTCTGTGAACTGCGCACAGAGTGCAGATTTTTTATGACTGTACGGTAATTCAGAACACTTGTCCTCCCAATAACAGCTCACTGCCAGCTCTGTCACATAGAAAGGACTGTGCACCACTCTGGGCACAGCTTCACTCTGGTTTCAGAATTAATATACCAAACAGAAAATGACATCTTTTTACCCTGGTTTTAAACAGTCATCGCATTTGGTTATTAATAAGCCTGTCTGTTTTGGAACATCTTTACAAGCTGAGGAAGGTCCATTAAGGAGCACTCGCATTATTCACAGAGTTTATTCTACGAAGGAGAACTTACACTAAAAGGCAGAGAACGCTTTGAAGATTCACTTTTCCAAGTGGAAAAGGAAAAGATGCATTGTCTTCAGCTTACGAATACAAATATACTAATAAAATTAATTTTCATTCATAAAGTTTAATTTCCATAGTTAACATTAACTTTCAATTAAAATATGTTTAAAAGAACAATGAAACCACATCATCATCATCCATGGGTGTTGGAAGTTTATTTATACAGATTTAGCATAAGTTCTGAATATGAGTTTCTTAAGTTAGTGTTAACATTTGATAGAACTGGACATGAGCAAAACTCATTTGCTAATTCTGTATAATTCTCCATTTTATCATATCAATACTTGCATGAATGAAATAAGCTGTTTAATTTCTTTGGGATTTAAAAAAATGTATTTAATAAAAGGATTTACTTGTCAAGGACT